>NC_089761.1:21025643-21050643 GCF_040412425.1 Macrobrachium rosenbergii | reverse complement strand
CTTCCTTCTCCTTTGAGGTTTCACATTGAAATGTGAGGTTTAATTCCTCAGGAGAATTTTTACTGTCATTACGGAATTCTCCGAGTTTCTCTCGCTTTGAACGTGATTTGTCTCTGGGTTAAATTTAAATTTTTCCTTGCCATCGACACGTTGTCGAGGTCCTTCCTCTCATGATGCGTAATCCCTTATGTTGTAATATATATATATATATATATATATATATATATATATATATATATATATATATATATATATATATATATATTATATATATGTGTGTGTATATATATACACACATATATATATATATATATACATACACATATATGTATATGTATGTATATATACATATATATACATACATACATATGTATATGAATATATATATATATACATATGTATATATACTGTATATACGTTTACATGTACTTACAACCATTATTTACTCTTACTTTCCATGCAGATGTTCAGATATTAATATAAACTGCTACTGGCTTCGGTTTTACTTTATTCACTTCGTGTTAAATTATTGCGTCTAATTAAGTACCATAACTCTTATCGAGCTAGGTAGTATTACAGCATTTGTTTCATTAGTTGCTGAATTAATAACATTTTTCCTTCAGCTTGCTGAAGACTAATGTGTATTTGAGGATGTACGAATTCCTTGTGCTTCCTAGCTAGGTTTTCTAATAAAACACACAGTAATTCGTACAGCTTCACATTCATTTGTGCAATTTGAGTTTTCTGTAAAAGAAAACTATTGTGCCGGCTTTGTATGTCCGCACTTTAATCTGTCCACACTTTTTCTGTCCGCCCTCAGATCTTAAAAACTACTAAGGCTAGAGGGCTGCAAATTGGTATGTTGATCATCCACCCTGCGTTCATCAAACATACCAAATTGCAGCCCTCTAGCCTCAGCAGTTTTTATTTTATTCAAGTTAAAGTTAGTTATAATCGTGCTTTTGGCAACGGTATAGGATAGGCCACCACCGGGTCGTGGTTAAAGATTCATGGCCCGCGGCTCTTACAGCATTATACCGAGACCACCGAAAGATAGTTCTATTTTCGGTGGCCTTGATTATACGCTGTAGCTGCTGTACAGAAAATTTGATTGCGCCGAAGAAACTTCGGCGCACATTTTACTTGTTTGCAGTAACTAATGAATACAGTTATTTTAAATAGCTGTTACGAGTTCCTGAAATAATGCACAAAAAGGTTAGAGACGTTTCCATGAATACCGAGTCATGCCTGTTTTGTTTCGTAAACTCGTGAATGATGCTTCGTCTAATAATAGTGTGTAGAGATTTTTATATCTTATTTTGAAATATAAAAGTTTTCATTTCACACGTGTGCGTTTTTAGAAGACTTTACATAGTAATTTTATGTGATTTTTGCATTTCATTAGTATAATATGACTTCAGAATCCAACGAATTCCGTGTTTTTCTGAGTCTTGCTATCTCACTGAAGTTTGGAATTTGCCACTTTTTATTTTACATATACAAGTTTAAAAGTATTTTAATTTATGTTTAAGTTAATGTTTTCATGTGCTATCTACGTTTACGGCATTAAGACTATCAAAAATTCATTTTTGTTCCCGCTGGAATAAAAACTTAAAAAAAAAGTCATTTCTGTTCTTCACTGAAAATTCTAACTACAATCAAAATTTAGAACAGTTTTGATTTGCATTTATATCGAAATTTACGCTTAGCTTCCATGATAAAGCAGTTAGTTCCCTCCTCCAACTCGCAGTTCGCAGCTCACACATATCTAAATTAAGAAACAACGTTTCCTAATCTGTTTTCCATTTGCTATTCAGTCCATTTGGCATTCATTGAACCTCATATCCCATCTACGTACACGCTCTCTCTCTCTCTCTCTCTCTCTCTCTCTCTCTCTCTCTCTCTCTCTCTCACCAGAATTGTTAGGCAAGAGTTGATTCGCATCCTCAGAAACCCGCAAGAGCAGGCCTGTGGGTCTAATTCGAAATGTTATTGCCGTTATTAACCATTCCAGAGGAGGTCTCGGGAGAAAGCGAGAACGACGTTGCCATGGCAACCCATCACGCGTCTCGATGTGTCGTCATCAGCCCCTCAAATGAAAAGTGAGGTGGGGTGGGCGAGGGGGCGTCGCCCTTTGTTATTCGCACGTGTGAGAACACTGTACTAATTGCTTTTTTTTTTTTTTTTTTTTTTTGTCGTCGTGTGGATCCTTCCTTAATTGACAAAGTGATATGTAACGGTCCTTTTTTTTTTTTTTTTTTTTTTTTTTTTTTTGCGGGAGGGTGGGGTTGGTTGGGGGCGGGGGCGAACTTGTTTGTGTCTTCCTATTGGCATGAGTAATTTCAAGAGTATTGTTGTTTTTAGTGCTAATTTTGGCGTAAACATATGGAAATTTTTATTTTCTACATAGCTTTGTACTTATGGGTGTTAGTTGCATGTGAATGCATGAATGTGTTTATACACACACACTCTAATTTATATATATATATATATATATATATATATATATATATATATATATATATGTAATATATATATATATATATGTAATATATATATATGTAATATATATATATATATATATATATATATATATATATATATATATATATATATATATGGGTGTGTGTGTGTTTGTGTGTATACTTAAATAGGTAGCTAGAGAAGCTATTAATACATATATATATGTATATATGTATATATATATATATATATATATATATATATATATATATATATATATATATATACTGTATACATATCACAGACCATTACAAAGATTTGCTTAATTTAATACATCACATATCTACAGAGATGGGGTTCAAAATGCATATATGAAAACCAGAAGCAATGAAGTCAAAGTACGAACAAAAAGACGAAGTATAAAATGAAGAAAGGATTATTTAGGCTAAATCTGTCAAAGACAGGTATTTCGGAACAGTGATATCCAAGCACTGGTTCTCTTGAGGTGAAATTTAGTGAAATCCCAAAAAACAGAGACAAACCAGACGATGTGTAGTTTGAATAAGACTGGGAAATCAAATAGACTGAAGTTCCATGCATCATTTGCATCTTTCAGATTAATCCTGGGATTTTATTCGTGCGTGGCAATAAACTGCTGGCTTCCTATCTATCAGTTTGTGTGTATGTATATATATAAATATATATATGTATGTATATGGACATACATAAATATATATATATATATATATATATATATATATATATATATATATATATATATATATATATATATATATATATATATATAAATTTCTGACTCAATGTCGGGGATCGAACCCCAGGTCTCTCAGGTGGAAAGCAAGGGCGTTATCCACTGGGCCACACAAAGTCTAAAAGAACTTGGAACCTGAGAGCAACTGCACCAAGGAATTACCTGGGCAAGCTAACTGCTTGCATACCAGCGAGTTTTCCTAACTTCCTGACTCAGCAATGACCCAATAGACAACATTTCATTCGGAATTATCCCTTCTGGAGTGAATAAGATAGAAATCATCAACACACAATCACGTGTGGAACAGAAATAAATTTCTGACTCACGTCGGGATCGAACCCAGGTCTCTCAGGTGGAAAGCAAGGGCGTTATCCATCCACACAAGTCTAAAAGAAGTTGGAACCTGAGAGTAACTGCACCCAAGGAATTACCTGGGCAAGCTAACTTGCATACCAGCGAGTTTTCCCCAACTTCCCGACCCAGCAATGACCCAATAGACAACATTTCATTCGAATTATCCCTTCTGAGTGAATAAGATAGAAATCATCAACACACAATCACAGCGTGGAACAGAAATAAATTTCTGACTCACGTCGGGACAACTCCAGGTCTCTCAGGTGGAAAGGGCGTTATCCATGGGCCACACAAGTCTAAAGAAGTTGGAACCGAGAGCAACTGCACAGGAAATACCTGGGCAAACTAACTGCTTGCATGCCAGCTTAAGTTTTCCCCAACTTCCAGCTCAGCAATGACCACAGACAACATTTCATTCGAATTATCACTTTCTGAGTGAATAAGATAGAAATCATCAACACACACACGTTGTGGAACGAAATAAATTTCTGACTCACGTCGGGATCGAACCCAGGTCTCTCTAGACTTGTGTGGCCCAGTGGATAACGCCCTTGCTTTCCACCTGAGAGACCTGGGTTCGATCCCGACGTGAGTCAGAAATTTATTTCGTTCCACACGTGATTGTGTGATGATTTCTATCTATTCACTCAGAAGGGATAATTCGAATGAAATGTTTTCTATTGGTCATTGCTGAGTCGGGAAGTTGGGAAAACTGCTGGTATGCAAGCAGTTAGCTTGCCCAGGTAATTCCTGGGTGCAGTTGCTCTGTGTTCCAACTTTTTAGACTTTGTGTGTCCAGTGGATAACGCCCTTTTTCCACCTGAGAGACCTCCGTCGGATCCCCGACGAGTCAGAAATTTGCTTCTGTTCCACACGTGATTGTGTGTTGATGATTTCTATATATATATATATATATATATATATATATATATATATATATATATATATATATATATATATATATATGTATATATATAACTATATATAAATAAATAATTGTATACATATATATATATATATATATATATATATATATATATATATATATATATATATATATATATATATACTGTAGTATATATACGTATAAATATGTGTATATACACACACACACACACACACACACACACATATATATATATATATATATATATATATATATATATATATATATGAAATATATATTTGTCTGTGTGCATGTAATACTATGTGTAATGTATTGGTATATTATATATATATATATATATATATATATATATATATATATATATATATATATATATATATATATATATGAGATATATATACGAGAGCCAAAAGTAACTCTTTATCATGGAATCCCAAATCATGTCGGGGAATAACTTTTTAATGTATACTAGAATTGCATCTACCTTGGCCAGGATACAAGAGTATGCCTGTTGGATTTCGTAAATGGAATGATCTTTTCGAACCTCATATCAGTGTTGTCTTTATCGTGTTTTACGATCTGTGTCTCTTTATCTCACAGATCTGTTTCTGTGTTGATTGCATGAGATCTCAGTATAGCGTTCCCCTCCTCTCTCTTTCTCTTCTTTCTCTCTCTCTCTTCTCTCTCTCTCTGTAAATCTCTCTCTCTCTCTTCTGTTATTTGTTCAGAATATATATTTGTCTATATGATAAATCATGTGTAATGTATTGGTTTATATATATATATATATATATATTTAAATATATATATATATATATATATATATATATATATATATATATATATATATATATGTAAACTCAATACATTGCCTAATTATTACATGCATATAGACTTATATATTTCACAGATAAATAACAGAGAGAGAGAGAGAGAGAGAGAGAGAGAGAGAGAGGAGAGAGAGAGAGAGAGAGAGAGAGAGAGAGAGAGATGAGGGGTGCGCTATGCTGAGATCCCATATATAATATATATATATATATATACACATATAGGCTATACAGTATATATTACATATATACATATACACATGTGTATATAAATATACGTTTACACACAATGCCAGTTGCATCAACAATTATTCTCTGTATATAACAATATATATATAAAGATACATACATATATATATATATATGTGTATATATATGTATATATATACATATATATATAATATATATGTGTATATATATATATATACATATATATATATATATATATATATATATATATATATATATATATATATATATATATATATATATATATATACATACATACATATATATATATCTCCCACTCACTTCATTCCTTCCCTCTCCCATCCTTTCTGGCGTCTCTTCATCCCAGTACAATTGCCTCTCCCGTTGACCTTATCCTCTTCTGCCATAAACGCAGCATGAGATGCAGTCACAAAAAGAGCTCCCCTGAGCGCAAACATTGCGGCCCTGGACGTGATCTAAGCCTTATGAGACAAATTGAAGATGGACCTCGAACGCTGCGGGTCCCCACAAATGGAAACTGCAGCAGTTGCCTCTCGGACGATGCACTGAATCCCAGATGATGCGCTGCGTGTGTAAGATTAGTGACGGAATATCATGTGTATATACAGTATGTGTATGTATATTGCACAGTTTATGTATACTGTATATGGATATGTTCATGTACATATATATATATATATATATCTGTATGATATATATATATATATATATATATATATATATATATATATATATATGTATGTATACACATATGCATTATATGTGTATATATATATATATATATATATATATATATATATATATATATATATATATATTTATATATATGTATGTATATATATATGTGTATGTGTGTGTGTTGTGTGTGTGTGTGTGTTTGTATTCATTAATAATTACATGAATGCCTTTTCCACCTCGCTTGTGGATGGCTCTTGATGTTAGACTTCCAGTTCTCAAGTATTTTGGAGTGGAGTCGCTAGCCTCATGCCATATTTTATCCAAGGTATTTGCCATCTCAAGGTTCTAACTACCAGGTACATAAATCATAGCTTAGGACAACCTAAGTACAATGGGTTTTCGCTTAGGTCAACATAAGTATAATGGGTTTTATAAACCCTAACCCTTTAGGTTTTGATCCGGGCAGTTTAACTAATATGAAGGTAGGTAAACAGCCCTATAGGTAGGCGTAGATGTATACGCGTAGTGGGGTTCAGATGTAACCCATAAGTGCTAGAGTTGAAAGTGGTATGCTGTGGCCTGGCAGGTGTTGAATGGTCAACTTAGAGGAAGAGGTAGGGGGAATCTTTTTCTTCTCTTTAAGAGAACAGTGACCAAATTAGTACCTGTAAAAGAGACAATCCCACCCTTTTTGTAAGTGCGACTTTGGATCATACTCCAGTTTGCTGCATGTATTTGTGTTGCCAGTTCTTCCTTAGTCGATTGTAACCGGAGAGTCAGATATTCAATCTTTTACGTATTCCCGTTGCCTATTAATGTATTTATGAGCAACAGGGGAAAACAAGAGGCCAATAAACGCGGAAAGTTTTAAGCAAAATTTTAATCCTTAATAAGAAGTTACAGAGGTATTAAGGGTTTTCATATGAAATGAAAGTTTTGCGTATATCGCAAGGGGGTCAGTGCCGTCAGTGCACCTCATGTGGTGCACTGTAGGCATTAGTTGAGGTTCTTTGCAGCGCGCCTTCTGCCCCTAGCTGCAAACCCTTTCATTCCTTTTACTGTACTCCTCTCATATTTTCTTTCTTCCATCTTACTTTCCACCCTCTCCTAACAATTAATTCATAATGCAGCTGCGAGGTTTTCCTCCTGTTACACCTTTCAAACCTTTTATTGTCAAATTCCGCTTCAGCGCTGAATGACCTCATAGGTCCCAGTGCTTGGCCTTTGGCCTAAATTCTATATCCAATCCAATCCTAGAACGAAAATCAGTAACCCCGGCACTATCTGAGTAGTATTTATTAAAGCCATTATTTAAAGGGTACCCTGTAGTGCTGAGCCTTAATTAACTCATCATCTTTATTTCCTGGTTATAAAATGCTTTTACTATCATTTCTGCTCTTTACCGCCCAAGAGGTTATAGTATAATTACTGTAAATTGCATTTTTATGGGGCCAAGTTAAAGTACGTAATGGGTACGTTCAGTTTAATAGACACTAGCCTAAGAAAAGCTTAATAATTTGCACTTCCTTATGGGCATACGCTCTAAAAGGGAAAATTAGCGTTTGGCTCTGTGTATCTTTCTAGTTATTTGTTTCTTGAGATATCCCTGTGGTTCTTTAGTTTTTATTCTATTTTTGTTTTCATCCTTTTCTGATGAAGACCTTCTATTCTGTGGAAGGTTGTTTTTCAGTATAAATGAATGACCATATTTTAAGCACGTTCCTTAAGGCTGTTTGCTCATTTCAAAATAACGGTGGCAATAATAATAAAAAAAAATAATAAAAATGAATAGAAGTGTAACAAAATTTTAAAAACACATCAGATGAAAAATCAAATCACAGTATTTTGAAAAGGGAGACATACAATAAAAAGAAATAAATAAAAAAGGGTAAAAGTGTACTAGAAAATTTTAAAAACACATCAGACGAAAATTCAAATCACAGTATTTTGAAAAGGGAGACATATAATAAAAAGAAATAAATAAAAAAGGGTAAAAGTGTACTAGAAAATGAGAAAAAACACATCAGATGAAAAAAAAAAAACATTATTTTGAAAAGAGAGACAAAAAAAAAAAAAAGCCCAAAAGCAGCAGATAAAAAGGAGAAGTAAAGATAGAGAAATCACCGCCCTCTCTCAACCCTACCCCATCCATTCGTTTCGAAACTGCTTCTTGCGAATAATTACACCTCCCATCACTGTCGAACAGTGACTAAGTCGTCATTATCATCGTGGGGATGATGATGGGCTTCCGTCGTCAAAGTGCAGGGTATTCACGACACGCAACCTCTAATTCTCATTTTAAAAACAACCCTGGCTTCCGTGATAATCGCGATTCTTGTTTTTTTTTTTTTTTTATTTTGGCGATTTTTGTTTAGAGATGCAGGCATATTTTTTAGCTATATATATATATATATATATATATATATATATGTGTGTATATATATATATATATATATATATATATATATATATATATATATGTATGTATGTATGTATGTATATATATATATATACTGTATGTGTGTGTAAATACGTACATGTGCACATGTGTGTGTGTTAATATATTTTATCAAAGGTAAAACTCGAAGATATATATATATATATATATATATATATATATATATATATATATATATATATATATATATATATATATATATATATTTTATATATATATAGATAGATATGTTTTATATATATATTTACTCACCAAAAAGTTTTGACCTTTGCTTTAATGCAGGAAGCCTTCAAAGGAAAACACGATAGCAATCACTGTTGCGTTCCTGCTCTTCTTCTGAATGCAGTGCGAACCCACTGTGCAGAAATATTTTCGTGCCTCGGTTGCAATCTTGCATTCTTGCTGCAATAAAGTTGTAAGGCCAACGTTCATCTTGCACTAACTGTTACAGTTGCAGCAATTAGTCTTGTATTCTCTCTGTAAGAGGGCTCTTAAGGTGATACTTATGTTAAACTCTGGTTGAAATAAAGTTGTAAAGCAAAAGTAATCTTGCACTCTCGCTGTAATAGAGACGTATGGTATAATTAATCTTTCACTCTCGCTTTGAAAGAGTTGTATGACAAAGGTAGCCTTGCACTCTCTCCGTAATTAAGTCTTAAGCCGGAATCAGTCTTGCTCTCTCTTTAATAAGGACGTAACATAAAATTTATCTTTTTAACTCTTTCACTTTCGTTGTAATAAAGTTTTAAGGCAAAATTAATCATACACTCTGTAACAAAGCTCTAAGACAAAATTAATCTTGAAGTTTTGCTGTAATAAAGGAGATTTGATCAGTAAATTGGCATGTCTGTCAGGTGACGGTATTACGTGCTAAATTCAGTGGATATATTTTTATGTATTGAATGTAGATTCATTTATGTTAAATAAAATAATATCAATACTTTTAGTTGAAAGATGCAAGCTAAAATGAATGCAAATCCAACTTTGTTTTTGTAATTAGTAACGATACAATTACAGCAAGCAGTATTAAATGGTGTAAATTTTTTTGGAATAATACTGTAGAGACGAAATTTTTAATGATATATTAGTGATGCTTCTTTTGCTCAGTGTTGTGTCCAGTGGAGAGATGATAATTCCATCTGGAGAAATGTTTCATTGTATTCTTTTCAGGAACATTTAAGATAATCAGCATAAAGCCTCGACGACAGCATTAAAAAGATACCAAGGTATCTGTTCTTGCAGAATTGACAATCACGCAGTTGATAATAAACAAAAAAGACAAATGCCAGCCATTTTAATTTCGAATTCCCTCGTCCTTTTTTTTTCACTCGCGATAAAAACGGGGTCGAGTGTGCGTGGTTGTGGGGGCGGCCGGGGAGATCCTCAGGTATCCATCCTCTCATAAGCCTTTTGTTCTCCTCTTTTCGCTTTTCAAAGAGATTCCTCGAAAGGTCTAATGTAATTTGAATTCTTTCTTGCACAAGCGCAAAAGTGGGCGAGAAAAAAAATCATCCCTTGATAGAAAAAGCCGAGGAAGAAATTGTTATCTTTGAGATCACCCCACCACACACACAAAAAAAGTGCATTGAAGACCCAGACCTACTTAGATAAAAACTAAGAGAGGGAGGGTGGAGATGAGTGGAGATTTGTGGACGATAAAGCACAGGAGTGGCGTGAGTGGCGGAATTTCACAGTAGCTCTTTGCGTCATGCGCGGTGTTGAAGGATATATATATATATATATATTGTCACGTTATGATGCTGGTTTTGCGGAACTGCTGGTTCCCCGCTGTTCTTTTGTGATTGCTGCCTACTTCAAGTTTTTTATGTTTTGATGTTTTCACGTGAGCTGCCGTTTTTCTTTCTTCAGTCGGGTCTGGTAGGGCAGCAAAAGTAGCGGCAGGCAGCAGCAGCAGGCAGTTTTTTGGAGTCGACGTTGGTCGAGCTTTTTGAGCAGCAAATTGGAGCACGGCTACGAAGTGAGCACGACGTAGAGGTGGGGAGGTGACCATGAAGTCGTAGACCACGAGCTGTTCATCTTGATGACAGCGTGAGGCCGTCCTGACGTTCCATCGGGGGTATTCTGGTTTGTGGGTCTTGTCCCTGTTGTGCAGCTGAGGGCTGTCTTGGTGAATCGATGGAGGACGTATGTTTGGTATTTTTTTTCTGCATGCTGTTGTTTATTTTTGCCTTTTTTTTAAAGCTACTTTTTTTGTTTATTTTAACTGATTTTGTTTAGTGCTGCCTTTTGGCTTTTTTGTATTTATGGTTTTATCTTTTGCCAGACCTGACTCACTTGTAAATATTATAAAATAAATTAATATTAAGCTCATTTTATTGTTTTTTGTTGTTTTCCTCCTTGTTTGTTGCATCTGCTGTCAGTCATGACAGCCCTGTCCTGAGTATATTAAAAGACCTGCATAACGACCCACCGGTCGTTACAATGGCGACCGCGACAGGGCGGTTCTGTTTTGGCTGGCGGGGTGTAAGGTTACGGCATTGGAGGATCATGAGGTAAAAAAAAAAAAATAATCTTTTTTTCTTTTAGGTGGGAGGTGTCACGTTAAGTGATGGCTTTGCGGAAACTGCTGGTTCCCCGCCTGTTCCCCTTTGTGGATTGCTGCCTTTACCTTCAAGTTTTTTTATGTTTTGATGTTTTCGCCAGTGAGCTGCCGTTTTTCTTTCTTTCAGTCGGGTCTGTAGGGCAGCAAAGTAGCGGCAGTGGCAGCAGCAGCAGGCAGTTTTTTGGAGTCGACGTTGGCTTCGAGTTTTTGAGCAGCAATTGGAGCACGCCACGGCGAGCACGACGAGAGGGGTGGAGTGTGACCATGAGTAGTCGTGTGGGTGACCACGTAGCTGCTCATCTGATGACAGCGTGAGGCTGTCCTGACGCCTCCATCGGGGTATTCTGGTTTGTGGGGTCTTGTCCCTGCTGCAGCTGAGGGCTGTCTGGTGACCCGGATGGAGGACGTATGCTGGTATTTTTTCTGCCTGCTGTTGTTTATTTTTACTTTTTTTTAAAGCTACTTTTTTTTGTTTATTTTAACTGGATTTTGTTTAGTGCTGCTCTTTGGCTTTTTTGGTATTTATGGTTTTTATCTTTTTGCCAGACCTGACTCACTTGTAAATATTATAAATAAATTAATATTAAGCTCATTTTATTGTTTTGTTGTTTTCCCTCCTTTGTTTGTTGCATTCGCCGTCAGTCATGACAGCCCCGTCCTGAGTATATTAAAGAATTTGCATAACGACCCACTGTCGTTACACATATATATATATATATATATATATATATTATATATATATATATATATATATATATATATATATATATATATTTATTATATATGTGTGTGTGTGTGTGTGAATACAAGAGGGCTTTGAGCTAAGGAAAAGAAATGTAATGGTGTCACAATAAAACAAATTGTTGATGGAAGAGGCGCACTGCAGGCGGTCATAGGGGAAGAGGAAGGTGAGGGATGACATCAGAACACCTGTGAACTGGAGAGAGAAGCAGGTTATGATCTCTATATGGCAGCATATATAAAAGCAAAAAATTAATTCACAGAGAGAACTAGGCAAGATGTTTGATTGACGCAACCCCATGTCATTTCAAATATCTTACAGGTGTCAGCGGTAACATATAAGATTTTCCAAAGTTGATCAAATATTAGTGAGAAAGGAGAGGTTCTTGTAGATCTCACAAAGCCATTCTAGTGATTAGAAGGCATTTTTATTTATAGTACAGATTGAAACATTTTACAGTAATAATAATAATGGGACATCTGGATGGGATTAGGGCATTTACTTTTAGTTATCTGAAAAGAAAAACTATTGTGCCGGGTCTGGTTGTCCGTCCGCACTTTTTTCTGCCTGCACTTTCTCTGTCCGCCCTCAGATCTTAAAGAGTGCTGAGGCTAGAGGCTGCAATTTGGCGCTGGATCATCCACCCTCCAGTCATCAAACATACTAAAATTACAGGCCTGTAGCCTAGTTTTTATTTTATTTAAGGTCAATCTAGCCATAAAACGTGTGTCTGGCAACGATATACAGGCCACCACTGGGCCGGTTAGAGTTTCATGGGCCAGGATCATACAGCATTATATTGAGACCACCGAAAGATAGGTCTATTTTCAGGGCTTGATTATACGATGTACAGAAAACACGGCGCATTTTTTGCTTGTTTATTTTTTTGGAAGAAGACTTAAAAGTGCGAGGTGAAAATAGTCGAAATGGAGAGGTTTTTGCGCAATTAGTCCATGAATGCCAGCCTAGATGCACTGTCGACCTTATAGGATTCAGGAAGTCAGTGGTTCAGCCTCGCTGTCGAACTTCTCAGTTCCAGAGGTCCTCCTTTATTCCTCACACCGTTGGACTGTGGGACAGCTTTCTTAGAAAGTCGTGCAATTGGAACTTCAAAGGTTCAAGTAAGATGCAATGACATTACCCCAAATGCTATTTTCATTGCATTTTAATATATTTTATCTGTTTATTAATTTATTAATTTATATTTTTTAATAAGTGAGATTTCTTCACTTTCACCTGTGTTTCCTTACCTTCCCTTACTTCTGTAATGAACTCATATTCTTTTTTAGAAGTCTGAATTTTTAAGGCACAGCCCGTGTGGGGTTGTTCCATATGAATATTGTTCATCTTCGAATAATAATAATAATAATAATAATAATAATAATAATAATAATAATAATAATAATAATAATAATAATAATAATAATAATAATAAAATATTGTCAGCACATAGAATAGAAAGGGTCATTTGAATATGAGAACTGGATGTCAATAGAAAAGTTTGAAAGTGTGGTATTTTTCACAAGGTCGACAAGCTATAAATCTGTCTGGATGGGAAAAACAGAGGGAAGTTAGAGACTCACAGTTGTTGGGAAGTTTCTGGTGTTTTATACAAATGTTATGGGAGAACAGGGATGAAGGTTTGATATGAGATTTCATATTGCCTAAAAATATTTTTTTCTCGTGTATTAAAATGCTGTGATTCCTTATATATATGTATATATATATATATATATATATATATATATATATATATATATATATATATATATTATAAATTATGAAGTTACAAGTGTTGTTTTAATATGAAATTCACGCTACTGGGAATATCCTCAAATTTCTCCTTCGGTGATAATTCTCATTGGGGATATTCCTGAAGTGTGAATTTGATATTAAACAACGTTTTTAGCTTCAAAGTTGTACATAAATCACTGGTGTGATACAAATTATATATATATATATATATATATATATATATATATATATATATATATATATATATATATATATATATATATATATACATACTGTATGCATATATATATGTAAGTGTGTGTGTTTTATATAATTAAACACGCTTTCGTGAGGTCAAATAGGCTGCTGATCCCAGAAGTGAGTGTTGAATACTGCTTGAGCAGGAAACGCCAGATTTCAACTCAGCTCTCTGGCTGTTTGTATTGCATTGTGACTTGTATTAGGCAACCAAAATGCTTCAGAAGTTTTGTGGTTCTGGTCCCATCCAAGTGGGGGATAAAGCTTTTTGTGTGTGTGTGTTTCGGTAGTATTAAGGAAGTGGCATGGGACAAGCAGCCTCATCCCATGTATTTTTTTTTTTTTTATTGATGTTTAGTCCGTCATGTAGGAAAGGATATTGGTGGTATAATATAAGTGTTATTTAAAATTTACCTCATTCAGAGATGTTTGATAGTATTCAGGAGATATTGATTTTTATTAAAAACAACAAGATAACAGAGTCTATCAGTAGAACAACGTTTTCGAAGAATTCCATTGCATCGCTTATGTGAATAGTTTCGGCTATCCAGGCCAATTACGCTTCAATATATTGTTATGAACCAGTTTTAATATATTGCGAACATTCATACACTCACGGACTGATGACGAAGTGAACGGCAAACATATATATATATATATATATATATATATATATATATATATATATATATATATATATATATATAAATATCTATATATATTGTGTGTGTTTGTGTGTGTATATGTATAATATATATATATATATATATATATATATATATATATATATATATATATATATTACATATATGTATATATATGTATTTATACATGCATATATATTTATATAAATGTATAATGCATATATATATATGTATATATATATTTGTATGTATGTATGTATGTATGTATCATAAGTATGTATAAGCATCACGAAATGAAACGAATATCCATCGTTGCTTACATATCTGAACATTTTACTTTCTTTGCATTGTAGTGACGTAGAGTCTCAGATTTCATAACGACGCACACTTGGGAGTTTTCAAACTTGTCTTGCCATTTATTCATTCACCGGAACCTTCGTTGATTGCCCAAGTGACGCGCACATCGGCAACTTCACTTTGCATAATAATTATCTTTTGATCTTCAAAGGCAGTGAGTCTTCTTGTATCTGTAATGTAAATCATATTACAGCGGAAATTCAGGGAAAAAGTCACCTTGGGAACCTATGGTGGTTGGAAGACTCTCTCTCCCTGTAATAATCAATTCATCATTACTAAGTAATGTAAAGGTAAGTTTAATAAAAAGTCCACTATTTTATATTCTAGCGACAGGATATCCTTCCAATATCTTTAGTAAGGCGTAAGGATATGTTTCATGAAAAAGTCAGCTATTTTTATATTCAAAGGAACAGAAAATCCTTCCAGTACCTTCAACAAGCTCGTAGCGAATTGTAATTAGTTTTTATTACCGCAGTATGATGCATATTTGGTTTGGAAAGTTCTGTCAGTTTGGACATTCTGTCAGCTATGAAATTTGTAAATTATGGACATTCAGAAAAATATTGTTCCAGAAATCCTTGACTGAAAAACTTTATAGTTCCCGGAAGCTAGTATCCCAGAGTTCTAAAGAAAACATATATATAAATATTCGGAGCCCGCAGAAGCGGGTTTTCCAGGGGTCTAAGTAAAAAAATGTATTTTTTTTTATCTTGTGTTGGAATGGTTTAAGTAATTTAGACATCCAGGAAGCCAGTATTAGAAAAAAAGAGCAGACTTTAAGAAACCAAGTGTTCCAGACACCAAAGTTATTACGAGCCATTCAGCTAAGTTGAAAGCTAATATCTATGTAATTTACTTAAAATAAGGGTTTGACATCTTTTTCAGCTTATATCAGTAGAGCAATGAGAGAGAGAGAGAGAGAGAGAGAGAGAGAGAGAGAGAGAGAGAGAGAGAGAGAGAGAGAGAGAGAGACTTCCCTTATTTCGAAAATGACATCACCGTCACTTTTCCTTTGACTTGCGTCATCCATTCATCCGAAATGTTTCAAATCATCCGTAATTGGGAGATGTTTCCTTTTAGCTTTCAAATTGCCCTCCCCATATTAAGGTTGGGGAGATCAAAACGCCTCCAAGCAACCCAATTTCCCTTCCTTCGCGTGCGTGTCTTTGTGTACTTGCGCGTGCGTGGGAGCGCGTGTAGGTTTTTGGGTTTTGTAAGGCCGATTTCAGTATAAAGTGGAGACCCCACATCGTAAGCGTCGACATTTTCATAACTAGTTAGGCTAAGTAAAATTTTCATATATGAATTTACATATATATATATATAATATAATATATATATATATATATATATATATATATATATATATATATATATATATGTATATGTATATATATATATATATTTATATATATATATATATATGTATATATATACACATGTTACATATATATATATATATACTGTATATATGTGTATATATATACACACATAATGTGTATATATGTATATATATATGCACACATACACTGTATATACATTATATACATGCTTGTATAAAGACGATGAACACATTTCCTGTTTTTTTATGACACAGCTGTAAAGCCTACCCAATAAACTGTTATTAGCTTTGAAGGGGAGCATTCCCTTACCATCCTCTATATAAAAGTGGTCTGGAGAGCAAATATAGATACCATGTAATATTTTAGTCCAAAACATAAATAATGGTTGGAAGTAAACAATCCAGAGTTTGCAACTGAAGTGTTATCAACTTCTTCGTCAATAAGTTTTTAACGAAACGTCAGTTCATATTCTGCAGTTGTACAAATATATGGAAGTTTGTAAATAATAACTAAATATAGTTCAAAATAAAACACTTACAATGCTAATATGTTATATGAATGATACAGTAGGGGGTTGTCCATTTTTGTTAATGATCTTTGCATATATTTTAAATGAGATTTTCGTATTATATTCGTAAGCTGATCTAGGTTAGATTTATTTCGCTGAATAGTATAAGCATTCGGATTATGAATTATGACGACTTCCGTTAATTTCAATATTTGTTTGGTATTCGTACTAAACGTTCACTTCACTTTCAAAACTGGGAACCGAATAATCTGCCCAAGATGATGAAGATATTATTGGATTATAAGATTCTTTGTTAGCTATTATAAACTCCTAAATCTTAGGTAATTTAAGATGACAAGTTAATCAAGATGATATTGAGGGCGTTTGTGAATTTCATGTCCTTAGAGATTTAAAGAAATAAGTAATGAAAAAGAGCACCTCTCAACATTTATGAGTTCTAAAAATGACAGAGAGATTGACAAAATGACTAAACCAAGACAGTTCATTATACGGATATGTTGTCAGTTGTAACAAGTAAAAAATGCGCCAAAGTTTCTTCGGCGCAATCAGGTTTTCTGTACAGCCGCTACAGCTTTTAATCACGGCCACCGAAAATAGATCTGTCTTTCGGTGTTCTCGGTATAATGCTGTGTGAGCCGCGGCCCATGAAACTTTAACCAAGGCGTGTGGTGGTCTATCTTACATCGTTGCCAGAAGCCGATTATGGCCAACTTTAACCTTAAATAGAATAGAAACTACCGAGGCTAGAGGGCTGCAATTTGGTATGTTTTATGATTGGAGGGTGGATGATCAACCTACCAATTTGCAGCCCTCTAGCCTCAGTAGTTTTTGAGATCTGAGGGCGGACAGAGAAAATGCGGCGGACAGAATAAAGTGCGGACGGACAGACAGGGCCGGCACAATATTTTTCTTTGACAGAAAACTAAAAATGTGATTGAGAGATGAAGACAAATGAACGATACATAATTACCAAAATAAGGCATTGTTTATTACAGAAATCAATCGTCAGTTGTCGACCGAAAGCGACACAGTTTAATTCCTAATATTTCGAAAAGACTCGCTGGAGTTCATCCTTCGTACCCCGGCGGCATTCCTGTGAGATGGCTCATCAGATTTTGCGCTTTTGAAATCTGCAGGGCGCTGACGTAAAACGTCATTTGATTTGTGATGATGGGAGCGCTCTCGGGTAATATCATCCGGGATGTGATTTGTTTCGGGTCGTCGTGGTACAGAAGAGTAATTACGTTATGCGAGAATACAATGACAACAACAACAACATTAATAATAACAGTGATAGAAACGACAATAGTAGTTGTGATTTTCATCGTATAAACGACGACATTGGTAATATAATGATTATAATAAGCATGAAGATTTATGCATTGTTGTCTCGCGTTTTCTTTCACGAAAAATGGCTGAGGAACTTCATGCATTCAAACCTTTTTTTTTTTTTTTCTTGTTTTTGTGAACTGCTTCGGTGGATTCTATTTTAAGTGATTTAACGATTTTTATTTGTATATTCGGGAAAATCATTAAGTTTTCACAGTTAATTGGCTGTTGGTTATAACTGATCTATTATAATGGAAATTAATACCTTCTGACACTATTTATTCGTATTTTACATGTAAGTCACCCGACTTAATTTTTAGTGTTGACCCAAATATATGACCCAGTAATGAAGCACAGGTTATTATAACTTCTTTCTATTGCCACAACCGGGAAATAAATTTTCGCAAAGCCCTCCATAATTCGGTTTATCAAACTGTAAATAGGAAGCTTGTAATTAACGCGAATGGTATGTCAACATTCGCTCCCACTGTGCATAGTGCCGTTAAGTAATCAGCCATGAAACAGCGTGATTTCAGGCACAGCGACACAAAAGCATATTCTTTGTGAAATAAGCAGTTTTCTTTATTTTCATTGAATTTTAGTTTTCTTTCAAAGAAAACATTGTGCCGGCTTTGTCTGTCCGCCCCCACTTTATTCTGTCCGCACTTCTTTCTGTCCACTGTCAGATCTTAAAAACTACTGAGGCTAGAGGGCTGCAAATTGCAACGTCCATCATCCACTCTCTAATCACCAAACATACCAAATTGCAGCCCTCTAGCCTCAGTAGTTTTGATTTTATTTAAGGTTAAAGCTAGCCATAATCGGCTTCTGGCAACGATATAGGATAGGCCACCACCAAGCCATGGTTAAAGTTTCATGGACCGCGGCTCATGTAGCATTATACCGAGCCCACCAAAAGATAGATTTATTTTCGGTTTCCTTGATTATATACTGTAGTGGCCGTACAGAAAACTCGATTGCGCTGGAAGACACTTCAGCGCCTTTTTTTACTTTTTTACTGATTATATATATATAGAGAGTATATATATATATATATATATATATATATATATATATATATATATATATATATAGTATATATATATATATATATATATATATATATATATATATATATATATATATATTTATGTGTGTATAGATATATACATACATGCATATATATATATATTAATATTATATATATATATATATATATATATATATATATATATATATATATATATATATATATATATATATATATGAAATGAACATTGCGTATACGCGTGTGTTTTTATGTATTTATGAATGTGTTAGTCAGCATGCGCACTCACACACGCGTTCATCAGCCTGGAACGATATTTTTAATGGGTACAATTTCCAAATATATAAAAAACATTTGATGTCAGATTTATCAGTCAAATGTTTCATTTGTAGTCCATTAATTCAATAATGATTTCATCATAAGTCTCATAATAAATAATAGGACTACGTGAGCGCTGAAGTTTACAAAATAAAACCATCATCATTTTTAGATGAAACCGAAAAAGCGGAACCATGACATGACCATCATTCTTTTATCACCGGAAGCGCCTTCCTTCGCAAAATATTTTTCCTGGGATGAATGCAGTCGGACCTAACCAAGCGTCGCTTCCAGGAACTGGGAATCTCCAGGAATATTTCGAATTCCAGGGAAACACAGACCAAACAGATCTCTTCTTCGCTTCCTTTTCCGCACATCGAAAAGGCCTGGTCAGATAATGGCTGCCTCTCGGAGGAAAAGTATTATGGATGCGTACCGTAGAAGGAAATGGTCGGATAATGGTTACCTCTCAGAGGAAAATTTTTATGGCTGCGTACCGTAGAAGGACATGGTCGGATAATGGTTATCTCTCAGAGGAAAAGTTTCATGGCTGCGTACCGTAGAAAGAAATGGTCGGATAATGGTTACCTCTCAGAGGAAAATTTTTATGGCTGCGTACCGTAGAAGGACATGGTCGGATAATGGTTATCTCTCAGAGGAAAAGTTTCATGGCTGCGTACCGTAGAAAGAAATGGTCGGATAATGGTTACCTCTCAGAGGAAAATTTTTATGGCTGCGTATCGTAGAAGGACATGGTCGGATAATGGTTACCTCTAAGAGGAACATTTTTATGGCTGTGTATCATAGAAGGAAGTGGTCGGATAATGGTTAACTCTAAGAGGAAAATTTTTATGGCTGCGTATCGCAGAAGGAAATGGTCAGATAATGGTTACCTCTCAGAGGAAAATTTTTATGGTTGCGTACCGTAGAAGGAAATGGTCAGATTATGGCTGCCTCTAAGAGGAAAAGTTTTATGGCTGCGTATTGGAGAAGGAAATGGTCGGATAATGGTTACCTCTCAGAGGAAAATTTTTGCGGTTGCTCATCGTAGGAGGAAATGGTCGGATAATGGATACCTCCAAGAGGAAAATTTTTATGGCTGCGTATCATAGAAGGAAATGGTCACATTATAGCTGCCTCTCAGAGGAAAAGTTTTATGGCTGCGTATTGCAGAAGGAAATGGTATGATAGTGGTTACCTCTCAGAGGAAGATTTTTGTGGCTGCGTATCGTAGAAGGAAATGGTCGGATAATGGTTACCTCTCAGAGGGAAATTTTTGTGGCTGCGTATCGTAAAAATGAAACGAAGAGATGTTTGTGTTCCCATCATTACCACAGCCTAAATGATGACAATTCCTCTATTTAAGTATAATTCATCTACTAAGTAAGGGATGACAACTTCTCTATTTTAAGTATTATTCGTCTACTGTGCAAAGGAGGATATTTTTTTTCAAGTATTTATTCGTATTTTTATGTAATTCACTTGAACAAAGTTTCAGTATTGATCCCAGATATATGACCCAGTAATGAAGCATAGGTTATTATTTCGTGTTCCCCTTCATAACTCTGTTAACCTTACTTTAAGTACGAAGCTCAGAATTAACGCGAAAGTTATACCTAGATTCGGTCTCACTGAGCATAGTGCCGCTAAAACTCCGTTCGTCTGAATTACATATAAAATACGAATCCCTAAAATAGGGTAGTTATCCAACTTTAGACAGTAGATGAATAATACTTAAAATAGGGAAATTGTTACTCTTTAGGTAGTGATAGCGATTGGAACACAAACGTGTCTTTGTTTTATTTTTACGTTGTAAGCTTGAATGACTCACAGCAGAGTTACCGAGGCAATAGAACTTGATCCAGAGTGCTGTTTGCTGTCTTACCAGACTGGTATTGCATATGCAGATGTTTGTCTGAACTGAGATAAAGTTTCACCGCTTTTAATTTCAGTTCAAAATCGTATTGTTCAGTGAGTTATTTATACGCAAGGCAAACACATGCAGACACACTACTCACTTTATATATATATATATATATAGTATATATATATATATATATATAATATATATATATATATATATATATATATATATATATATATATCTATATATATATATATATATATATATATATATATATATATATATATATATATATATATATAATTACAGTATATGTGTAAATAAATATTTATATATCAGCAAGTATTTTCGGCAGGAGGTTGTTAGCCCGACCTCATACTCCAAGGGTATGAGTCTTGACTTCTCAGTTGTGATAGATATCAAGAACTTAGGGTGAAGAGGATTAAAAATGAAACATTAGTGAATATTTAATTTGATCGATAGGTTGAAACTGATAAGTGAGACTCCATCATGGATATAAATAACTTTGCTTCAAGATAAGAATTATAAACAAAAGAGATCAGTCACTGAAAACAACGTTAGATTTAAGTGGTATATCCCATTGCGAAAACAACCGATACTTAGAGATGAAGAAGCTAATGTAATGATGAATTGAAAGTTGCAGTTCGTCCCAATTACTCTTAGGAGAAGAGCAATCAATTATCTGATCATCCATTCGTAACAGCGTACCAGACATACGAGATTTATGCATTCTTCATAGTACCTAATCGGTCCCAGGCGAACTCTACTCCGTCAGAGACCAATCGATTAGCAGCCAATCGATAGCAACTGTCAGATTTAAGTCGACCCACGATCTCTTTGCTTAACTCCAGAAGCTTCAATAAAACGTAGTTTCTAAGTTTACTTTCTTCGTCTTTTGACAAGCAAATGCGATGTCGGTTAAATTAGGTATCTACGACCTTTGGTGATGTAACACCTGGTGGATAAAACTGATGAGCCATTCTATTTTTTGACTGAAGTTAATTTCACCTTTTAGTTTTCTGTAAAGGAAAACTATTGCGACGGCTTTGTCTCTCCGTCCGCACTCAATTCTGTCCTTACTTATTCTGTCCGCACTTTTTGTCCGCATTTACAAAATTGCAGACCTCTACCCTCAGTAGTTTTTATTTTATTTAAGGTTTAAGTTAGCCATAATCGCGCTTCTGGCAACGATATAGGATAGGCCACCACCGGGACGTGGTTAAAGTTTCGTGGGCCTCGGTTCATACAGCATTGTATCGAGACCACCGAAAGATAGATCTATTTTCGATGCCCTTGATTATGCGCTGTACAGAAAACTCGATTGCGCCGAAGAAACTTCGGCTCATTTTTTTACTTGTATACTGACATTTTCAGTTTAATTTTGTCACTAATGTTGAATACGTCTTGAAAAATTCGGCTGCAGGATTCTACGAGGCGCCAGAAAGCGGGGATGTGTGGCACCGACTTGATTTATTGACTCAATTTATCAAGAAGAAGAATAAGAAGAGCGGAAACCAAAATGGAGTGTGCTCAAAAAGATGCCTTCTTGGTGAAAAAAAATGTTGTGGTTTTTCTGGATCACCAGAAATCTTCTTTTGAGAGTTGATGTGAATTTTTTTTTGTAATAAGTTAATAAGAGAGAGAGAGAGAGAGAGAGAGAGAGAGAGAGAGAGAGAGAGAGAGAGAGAGAGAGAGAGAATGCCAATTGTTTAGATCGGGGAACACAATAATATATATATATATGATATATATATAATCAGAAAGCTACAAACGTCCTTTAATATCCAGTTCGCTCTACCTCGGAAGTAATATATTTTCATATATGTTACCGAAGGGGGAATTTTTTAGTTGATTGTATATGAATCATGCAGTAATGTGATAAATAGTCATAATAATATATATATATATGTATATATATATATATATATATATATATATATATATATATATATATTTATATATATATATATATATATATATATATATATATAATGAGTATTATTAACAATTCATGGAATACGTAATAATAATAATAATAATAACAATAATAATAATAATAGAGAGAAAGAGAGAGAGAGAGAGAGAAAGAGAGACAGAGAGAGACAGAGAGAGAGAGAGACATTGTTTTAACCTATGGTCATATAATACCTTTCAATGATTGAGTCCAATGTCAGAGCCCCCAGCATCCTCCCCTCTTCGCCCCTTCTGGGTCATCTGATCCCATGTTCGGGGACTTCCTTAGGCCGATGACACCCCACGACATTACCCCGGATGAGCCAGCGAGATCAGGGAAGAAAGCGAAGGGGGGGGGGCGGCGGGGATAGTATCTCCGGAGAGAAATCGCCTTCGGAGATCGAGTTCGAGAGAAAATTGTAATTGGTTCGCATCTTTTCGAGGAAAAAAGATCGAGGGGTTTTTTCCAATTCCCAGAAGGCCCGTCGCAACTTTTAGTCTTCATAATTTTCGAACGGAAACTCGAACTTACAACTCCTGATTTCTTTCTTCTTTCGATCTCTCCTCCTCAAGATATTTTCATTGTCGAACTTGGCAGACTTTCATTCGTTGATGACGGTCGTCTTTTGACTTCAGGCTTCCTTAGAAACAATGGGTCAACTGAAGGGCGGCGACTGTGTTCCCCGAAGTTTTCATCAGACGTCATTTTATCATCTTAGATGATTTTCAAGAATCCATTCTTCCTTTAGCCTACTTTCTAATGACGTGGGATCGCGGTGCCAATAGATAAAAGCAAGTCGCTTTTACTGATTGCTGGCAATTGGGAATCTCTCTCTCTCTCTCTCTCTCTCTCTCTCTCTCTCTCTCTTCATAGTTATTTACTGCATCTTGACTTTTCTCCAACTAGTAAACAGTCTTCTTTTTCTCTCTAATGATCATGTAACTGAAGGAACAGTTTTACAACCTGCCGTCATTTCTTACCAGGTTTTACGACGGAAGTTTGTCCCAGTTTCTGGTGTATATCGGCTTTCAGTATTTCCACTGCTTTTTTTTTTTTTCTTTCTCAAAGCAGACGTTTCCCTCCGGGATGACCCTGTTTCCGGTCTATTGACTTTTTTTTTTTTATGTCACATCAGATTTTGTGGAGTTGTTGAGTTAGACTAATATCATATTGACATTTTAAAGTTTTTTTCCAAATATGTTTGTAATTCTTAGAATAGTGCTAATCAAAACGTATTTGATACGTGCTTTTTAAATATTGGAACAGCGCTTATTATAGAACCCAGTCCAACTGGATTCAGTTACGTTTATTTATTTGTACTTAATAAATAATCATTTCCCAATAGTGTTACATTCTCCAAGATTTGTACTAATTTTGCTCTTCTCTTCCCTTCCCACTGAGACACTACCAAGTTGCCTGTTCCCTAGAAAGTAAAGTAAAATTGCTGAAGCAATTGCAGGAAATCCGGCCAAGTTAGCAGCTGTCAGCGGGATCGCTATTTTTACCGTTAAAATATTCATACAAATATGTCGGTTATATTGAAATCTCCAGATTTGGATACACTAGATCTCGGTAAGAGATATATTTAAGCATTTTGAGTATTAAA
>NC_089761.1:21008143-21020643 GCF_040412425.1 Macrobrachium rosenbergii | reverse complement strand
GTCTGAGTCCGGGTAAATGAATATGGAAGTTTCAATAGCTTGGTAGAATGTAATTGATACAGAATATTTCTGCTTCCTTGGTCTACTGAATATGACCTGATGAACTATTTATCGACATTATTTGTAAGAGAACTGTGAATGCATAACATTTTCCAGATTTGAACATTTTATTAAGTTTTTTAAACAACACATTATAAGTGATTTGGACATTTTAGTGCTTTTCAGATCGCATTGTTAAGGATTTTCTACTTTTTCAGTTGATGTTTATTTTCCAGAAGACTTTGCAAGAAATTTGGACTCTGTTTGGTGTTTTCATCGTTATTTCAAAAGGGATTTGAACCTTTTATCTTGAATTCTGCTGGAAGCTATCATTACTTTCCTTTGAATATTTCAAGCGAATGATAGATAATTTACCTGAGATTAGAAATGACTACAATGCCAACTCTTTGTATGAACATTTTTGCGTCAGTGTGGCTAAAAGCACAACTCTGGTTTAAAAAGATACACAGTTGTATATACAATTGTAATTTGCAGATATAATTCTATAGGCATAACTATGGTCTAAAAAGATACACAGTAGTATATACAATAGTAAATTCGCAGATATAATTTTATAGGCACAACTATGGTTTAAAGAGATACACAGTTGTGTATGCGATTGTAAATTTGCAGACATAGTTCTATACAACAGTAGATCACTTAACCATAACAAAAAAAAAAAAAAACACACACACAGCATAGTGTTCTGTTTGCGACAGAAGCATAACAGTAATTTCGTTCATGTTATGTTAGTAAATGCTACATTTATATATCGTATTTGTTAAGAAAAGTTCAGCATTGCATTTTTCCCAAGCATCGAACCTCACACGGGACACCTGGCGTTAATGAGGAGGTCCCAATTAGACCAGGTACAATTCTCATTCCAGCACGCAGTGCCTCCCATTCAAAGCTTGCGAAATGCGTTTTCTGCAAATTGTGATACATTTCATCATTCTTTTGTGCCCAAGGCAAAGCATGCAATTGCGCTGTATTCTTGCTCTCGATAAGAATTCAGTTTGGTTCCTCTTCATATGCAGTGTTCTTGGAGATTTTCATTATCAAAGGATTGTATTGAAAACTCCTATTTCTATAATTATTGTAGAGTCTATTGACTTTTAATTTTCATAAATCTCGGAGTAAAATGGTCATCTGTCACGTTCCAGTCCTAGTTTCAGCTTCATTTAATTATTTGTATACTTGAACATCTTGTTTCCATAAATTGAAATGGCAATATAATAATTGGAACTAGGTGGATTTATCCATAGCCGAGAACCAGATGGAAAAAAGGCAAATAAAGTTTGGCCATGACTTGGACGAATGCAACAGACTTGCATTTTTGTTGTCTCTTTACGAAGTGATGTACATTGCCAATTCACTGTAAATTCGTGTGCCATGTGGCATTTGTAACCTAATTTTTAGTTTTCTGAAAAGAAAACTGTTGTGCCGGCTTTGTCTGTCCGTCCGCACCTTTTTCTGTCCGTACATTTTCTGTCCGCCCTCAGATCTTAAAAACTACTGAGGCTAGAGGGCTGCAAATTGTCATGTTGCTCATTCACCCTCTAGTCATCAAACATACCAAATTACAACCCTCTAGCCTTAGTAGTTTTTATTTTATTCAGGTTAAAGTTAGCCATAATCGTGCTTCTGGCAACGATATAGGATAGGCCACCACCGGGCCGTTGTTAAAGTTTCATGGGCCGTGGCTCATGCAGCATTGTACCGAGACCACCGAAAGATAGAGCTGTTTTCGGTGGCCTTGATTATACGCTGTAGCGACTGTACAGAAAACTATTGCGCCGAAGAAACTTCGGTGCATTTTTTACTTGTTTTGAATTGTGTATAGTTTCACGGATCAAAAAAGAAATAAATAAGCTTTTTACCTTGAGATTTGCCCAAAGAAAAAAGAGAGTGGATTTGATAAAATTATGTAAAATAAAAGATAACACGAAGTAAAATAAAAGTAAAAATACTCTGATTGAAAACTTCAATTTGCAGAGAACAAAATGTAAATTTTATTAATTTTCTCTTAACGAACGCCTTGGTCATTCCCGTTCCCTCTCAAACTTATTCCATTCTTAATGTTATATTTCATTATGACTTTGCATATCTTGCACATTAAGTGAACTTCATTCATTCATATTTCCCAAGCCTGGCGAGCCGCGCGGGACACCTGTCGCTAATGAGAAGGCGTCCAATTAAACCTGGGCACAATTCCCATTCCTGCCTGCATTGCCTTCCATTTGGAGCCGTTCCTGAGGCTCATGGAACGCATTTCCTGGAAGTTGTAATACATTATATCATTTACAAATGCTTAGGGCTGGGCCTGGGAATTGTATGTGTTCCTACTCTGCTTGTGAATTCCGATTCGTATATTATTTTTTTTCTATGTGTAATGGCTTCTAAACGAACAATGTCTGATGTGCTTTAATGCAGGAGACCTGAATTGTCCACGAGGTTTGATAAATGATATTTCGTTCATTAATTTTTTTTCTCTCTTGATGATGTACGTTAATGAGTTTCTGTAAAGTTCTATTCTTCCACAATTTCCTGCATGTTTCTTTTTTATTCATTTGTAACACGTTTCTTTTTTGTCTATGTAGTTTATTAGTTTCCTGTAATGTTTGGATTATCTACGGCGTATGAATACACGAAGGTAAGAGGCTAGATTAAACACATTCTGCGACTTTGTTCTTTTTATATTTAGGTTTCACTCGAAAATTCAGTTATTACACGAAGATATCTGCAGTGTAATTCCATTTCCTTAGGCGGTGCAGAGGGCGCTGCATTCATTTATAAACAGTTACGCTCATAAGCATGCATGTGCGCCTGTGTTTGCTTTGTGTGTGTGTGTGTATATATATATATATATATATATATATATATATATATATATATATATATATATATATATATATATATGTGTGTGTGTGTGTGTGTGTGTGTGTGTGTATATGTAATTATCCCAGAGTGTAGGCAAAACATTTAGCCAGAAGGCAAGTATAGGGTTTCATGATACTGGATAATTAGCTAAGGGTCAGAAAACCCTCATCGTAACAACTCGGCTGTTTTACAGCTTTTTGAAACAAAGGGGTAACGTTACTAAGAACTGGATGAAAACCTCGTGACGTATTGTGTATGTCACCTATGCCACCCGCAGTAATTTAGCAGGAACCGTTTCTTAATTTTTTGGTATCTCAGTCCCTTGGAGTCCAGTTTGTTTTTTTTTCTTTTTTCATTCGAGTTTTCCTCACTGAAAACCCTGAGAGACGCTTAGAACTCGAAAGCTGAAAAACATCAAATGAAAAGAAAGTCTGCTTCATTTCCTTCTACATGAAAATGTATATACCTGAAGTCATTTATTCTCCTCTGTTTCCAGAGCCTCGTAATGTATCCCTAATCAAAGTCGGATCTTTAGTGATCTAGATCACGAGTCCCCAAATTGGTCGATATCGACCCCTAGGGATCGATGGGACAATCCGAGGGACAAATAGATTCCTGGAGGTCAATAGGGGATAGGTGAGGGGAGGGGAAGGGCGGGGGTTGTCGATTGAACCGCAGTCCTCAACAGCTGATATTCTTACAAGATATCAAAGAGCAATAATGTATAACTCCCGATACGTTTTCTTCATTTACGTGTAAATTAGTTTCGGGTATCTATTTTCTTTTATATTGTGAATACTGAAATAAATTTTGTATAGTTTATTTGAACTGATTAATTATCGTTATGACTAAATTAATTTATTATTACTAGTATATAAAGTTGCTTGCATATCACTAGTATATAAAGTTGCTTGCATATTTTCTGCTGGTTGTTTACGTCATGATGGTGACGTTTTTAGGTAAAACCCCACACTGAGTTATGTGGGACTTTCCCTGTGACGTTTATGCATTTGGCCTGTAAATCCAAAGGATGGAGAACAGATTATGACATGAGTCACGTACGGATAAATTTCCATCCACATAAGGTGTTAATGGCGTCAGTTTCACATAAGCAAAAAAAAAAAAAAAAAGTAAAGAATGCGCCGACCGAAGAGTTTTCTGCACATCGCGTAATCAAGGCCACCGAAAATAGATCTGTCTTTCGGTGATCTCGGTATAATGCTGTATGATCCGCGGCCCATGAAACTTGAACCACGGCCCGGTGGTGGCCTGGCCTATATCGGTGCCGGAAGTACGATTATGGCTAACTTTAACCTTAAATAAAATGAAAACCTGAGGCTAGAGGGCTGCAATTTGGTATGTTCGATGACTGGAGGGTGGATGATCAACATACCAATTTGCAGCCCTCTAGCCTCAGTAGCTTTTAAGATCTGAGGGCGGGCAGAAAAAGTGCTGACGGACAAACAAAGCCGGCACAATAGTTTTCTTTTCAGAAAACTAAAAAGTAATGGACTTGATACCAGGAATTATTCTACGTTACTTATAACTCATCATCATTTCTTTAAGATGCTTACAATCATTTTTTTTTTTTACCTTTTTACTTTGGAATTTTCAAGCGCAGTGTTAACGTGATTTAGAAATAACAGTTACTTGTAATGCTAGTGTTTTTACATATCAGAAACAAATCCATGGAAACAGAATATTTTGTCGATACTTTTATGCGTGACAGGGATTTAAAAGACATCTATCACGTCTCCTGTCAAAGCTCCAGTTTGCGTATTCGCGTGGGATGGTTACATTACCGAGCGAGGCGCATGATTTTGCTGAAAACTGAAAATAGAAAAAGGCACACAAAGCACTGAGAAGAGAGAGAGAGAGAGAGAGAGAGAGAGAGAGAGAGAGAGAGAGAGAGAGGCTGCGGGTAAAAACTGCAAAATGTTTTATGAGTAAAAAATGAAGCATATGAAATTTGCTCTTTTCCAGAGTAAGATATCGATTGGTTTGTTTGGATTGAACCAGCCTTATGCCAGCACGGGCTCTTGCCCCAAACTGAAGTGCTGAGGCGAAAAAAGGCCCAGTATGGTCCCCGGAGACGAATGTGATAAGATGGCTGTAGAAAAGGGAAATGATATCTGGCAACTGCTGAATTACTGAAGGTAGTGTAGCCTCCATGTCAATTCATTTACAGGAAAATAGCAACTCCTGGATAATTACCGGGAGATTTTCTAAAACAGATGCGATGTACACTTTTGATAGTCCTTTACCCCGTAGGGGGTTAGTGCCGTCAGTGCTCCTCATGTGGGGCACTGTAGGCATTACTTAAGGTTCTTTTAAGCGTCCCTGCGGCCCTTAGCTGCAACCCCTTTCATTCCTTTGTTGTTTCTCCGTTTGTATTCTCTTTTTTTTTTTATCTTACTTTTCACCCTCTCCTAAAAATTTATTCATAGTGCAACTACGGGGTTTCCCTCCTGTTACACCTTTCAGACCTTTTTACTGTCAATTTCCTTTTCAACGCTGAATGACCTCATAGGCCTCATCGCTTGGCCTTTGGCCCAAATTCTATTCTATTCTACGATAGCCCTTTCAATATTGAAAACATTTGAAGCTGCATTTTTTCAAAAATATTGCAGTAATTTTCATTTATTTCAAGTAGATTGCGGTATATAGCAATTTCATACAGATTAAAAATAAATGACCCACCCCTAAAAATCGTAAAAAAAAAAAAAGTTTGGGACAATGTTGAAGACTGACGAGCTTTATCTAGTTATCTTGCCATTATTCTAGAACAGTTTTACTCAAATTTTCGTACCACCCAAAAGGCATTTAAATAAAGAGAGAGGAAAAGAAAGGAAATATTGCGTTTCAGCTGCTTCCCATGAGGCATTTCTCGGCATTAATTGCTTATTTTTGTAGGCTGTACACGAAACAGAACACAAGAATATTTTGTCTTATGTCGTATGAGACATTTCTAATTCCGCATAAAATTTACGATATATTTTTCGTTCTTTTATGAACAGTTTGGTTCTGAGATATTTAGTAAAGACATTTTGTAGTGGAATTGCTTAAAAAAATTTTTTACCTTATTTCTTTCATATATATATATATATATATATATAGTATATATATATATATATATATATATATATATATGTTATATTATATATATATATATATATATAAACACGTCATTCACACACACACATTATATATATATATATATATATATATATATATATATATATATATATATATATATATATATATATATATACATATACATACATATATATCCTGAATTTGTGTGAAAACCTGGGACGATTTTACTGTAGACTTCAGATATGTAACCCTGTCTACTCTCATAACAAGCGTTGGGTGTCACATTATGTACTTTTCAGACATTGCCTTGTTAGTCACGGCGTTACACCGTACAAAAATAAATGAAATAAAATAAAATAAAATGTACAAATTACACTTTTCGTCAATGTTAAAAGTGATAAATTAGATAAACGTGAAATAAGACAAACACAACCTTTTATTAACAAGAGAATAGTTTGTCACGTGACAAAGCCATCCGAGTTTATGAACTGAATTGTCAGATCTAAAGTTGTTTGTTTTCGTTTTTTTTCTTTTTTGTTTTGTTTTCCGTGAAAAGTTGACTAACAAAAGTGTGCCTCCGAGCTGGGACTGGGTTCAAGTAAATATTAATGATTACTCAGGCATCCTCAGCACGACTGAAATAGCAACAAGGAAGTTGTCAAAACAAAGGAGTTGACTTATGCGCCTGACGGAGACAAACCATGCCATGGAACTGGGACCTTGCAGTGAATTTTATATTCACAGTCACTTATCACGAAGTCAACTCACGCCATTATTTATTTTTTTTTGTATTGTGCATAGTGACAGAAAAGAGAAGAGCACGGTAAAGAAAATTAGAGTAATAAACAGAGAAGATTAAATTAGAGAAGTGTACAGAGAAGAGTAAATTAGAGTAATATACAAAGCAGGATAAACTGAAGTAATATACAGGGCAGTAAAATTAGAGTAATATACAAAGCAGGATAAATTAAAGTAATATACAGAGAAAATTAAATTAGAGAAGTATACAGAGCAGTATAAATTAAAGTAATATACAGAGCAGTATAAATTAGAGTAATATACAAAGCAGCATAAATTAGAGTAATATACAGAGCAGTATAAATTAGAGTAATATACAAAGCAGCATAAATTAGAGTAATATACAGAGTAGTATAAATTAGAGTAATATACAAAGCAGTATAAATTAGAGTAATATACAGAGAAGAGTAGAGTAGAGTAATATACAAAGCAGTATAAATTAGAGTAATATACAGAGAAGAGTAGAGTAGAGTAATATACAAAGCAGTATAAATTAGAGTAATATACAAAGCAGTATAAATTAGAGTAATATACAGAGCAGTAAAACGTAATGTACAGAGCAGTATGAAGTAGAGTAATATACAAAGCAGTATAAATTAGTGTAATAGACAGAGAAGCCTTTGGAATTATGAGGGAATAGAGGTGAATATAGGAAATAATCAATTGTAAATAAATCGGAAAGTATCTCGGTAAATGCAAAAGTACTTGAAAGTTGAAAAAGTCACTATAATTCAAGCAAATGCCTACAATAAATATGTCGAATGTCTGAATAATTTAGGCAAGTATCATAACAATTATGAAGGGTTAATATAAAATTTTAATGCTGTGGACTTCAGCCGTAATTTCCTCTATTATTTTGCAATTCGTTTTTCATTTATTTTTAAATTTGTGTTTACACAGATACTGTACGTAGGGAACATTGGTGCCAAACTTATTTTCAAAATAGAAGTTTTATATCAAACTAGTTTTGTGTTTTGAGGCTTGCAATATACAACAAGTCATCGTACCTTAAGCCCAGTTATCAAACAAGTTCGGATCAAGTAAAGTTTGACGTAAGAATCTTATTCAAACTGGTTTTATATCTGGAATTTTGATATCAAACTAGTTCAATCAGATTAAGCTTAGTATGAAGAAACTCTTCATTATCAAAATTGTGATCCAATAAGCACATTAAACCTTGATATTGAAAAAGTTTTGTATTGTGAACCACACCACAGTAAAACATGTCATAAACACAATCGGTAACTTATTGTACACACATCCCAAACAGGTTGAATACAAGTGAACGACTCATTGGTAGCCCTAACCAGTGCTTCATGCGATTGTCTAGCTTAGGCCAAAGATTCATATTATACACTTTTTCGGTCGGTGACTTGTTTCCAACCTGTTTGTTATATGCATACAACATGTTTTACTGTATTGTGTTAAGTTAATTCAAATGGCCAAGAAACCCATCACGAATTCTGGTTGGTACATAACTAACCCGGACTTAGCCTCATTGGCTTTTTGGCACCGGAGAAGCCCTTGCCCTTCGAATCTATAAACATTAAACTTATGTATTTCTCGTGTCTTAATTGTTTAATCGATTGACCAATCCAGCTTTCGTCACGACAACGAAGGTCAAAGACTCTGGAAAGAAAATAAGAATTTTCAGAAAAGTTACTTAAGATTGAGGTGTTTCTTTGCCTGTCATTTAGATTAATTCTTTGGTTTAAGCCCCTGCTGAAAGTCAAGCAATCAATCAGTCAAGCTGCGGCGTTTGCTTTCAACCCGGATTTATGGGCAGGGTTGATTTTTGTCCGTCACATCCGGTGGTGGTGCCAATACCTGACAGACAACGATTTCACGTCGGTTTGAGGGAGATATATTACAACACTTTCCAAGCCTTTAGTTTCATAACCTTATTTCGTTAAAGGAAAGCAAAAATAAATGTAAAAGGTAAACTAAATCAGAATAACTCTCTTTCAGCAACGTTAGATCCTTGTATTAAGAGAGATATATTACCACACTTTCCAACCCTTTAGTTTCACAGCCTTATGTCGTAAAGAAAAGTAAAAATAAATTTACACGGTAAACGTAATCAGAATAACTCACATTCACCACCATTAATTCATTATAAAAATACGCGAGGGCATGAGATTATGAAAAGTTAATAGCATGTTTCCTTACCAGTATTTGACGCCATCACGAACAGATATCTCCGTCGGAAAACCCGACAGTCTAATAAATTATACAGCGACCTCATGAATCACTGTTGTTCCCAGAACGACACCTGTCATTCTCAGGGCTCTGAATACTAGGTCACGCATTACCCAATTGCGGCAGGAGCCTTAAGTAAATAGGTCATTATGACCCAAATAGTTAGGTTACCCAAAACGCTGCATGATGGAGTGGAGTTAGTTATTATCCTAGTTGATGTAGACCGCGTGCATGCAGTCATGATAGACGTGAGTCAGCTTTTGGGGGTGAAGTTATTGTTTGTTAAAATATCGGGGTTTTCCGTGAGGTAAGTTTTATTCATGGTTTTGTGCATGAATAAGGCATTTGTGGCGCGTAGACAAACACATTTTGCATGTAGATGTGTGTGTGTATATATATATATATATATATATATATATATATATATATATATATATATATATATATATATTTATATTTTATATATATGTATATATATATATATTATATATGTATAAATATATATATATATATATATATATATTTATATTTTATATATATATGTATATATATATATTATATATGTATAGTAAAACATATATATATATATATATATATATATATATATATATATATATATATATATATATATATATATATATATATATATATATACTGTATATATATACACACACACACACACACATTTATATGCATGTACGTTTGTCTACGCACAAAATGCCTTTTCACGCACCAAAATCATTAATTAAACATATACATGTATATATATATATATATATATATATATATATATATATATATTATATATATATATATATATATATATATATATATATATATATATATATATATATATATATATATATATACACACACACACACATCACAATAATATATATACATATATATATTACATTAAAAACATTAAACGGTCTCCCACGCAGGAGCAAATTCCATGAAAACAACGCAGCCTCCACCACCACAGATATTTAAACTGAATCGTGGATGAACCCTTTCTCCAGTGAAACTTCCGCAACATTAATCGCTTCGCACACCCGCACCAGGGGCCCATCAAAAGAGAGCTGAACTTCCTACGAACTCTTCGCCATTCAGTCCCATCATTTACTGGGTGCTTAGGGCCTTCCTTCTCATTATTTCTTCCACGAATCTATCCAAGCCTCTTTGGGTAATTTTTTCCTCCTTTCTCGTGCACTTTCTTCACTATACTCTCCTTTTGCAAGACTTTCCTCGACCGTTCTTTCCACATGACCAGATTATCTCCAAATACTTTTGAGTATTTTGCTGCTCAACGCTTTTTGAATTCTTGATCCAGATTCATTTAGCCGATAAAAAGTGTGTCGATTGCTCCAGCAACATATAGGTTTAAGTAATATATCAGCAAAGAAACATAAATGAAAAATTAAATGGTATTCATTGCAGTTATGAACAGTAACAAACAAAGAATTTTTGAAACGTCTTTAATAATAATAATAATAATAATAATAATAATAATAATAATAATAATAATTGCAGAAAATATTGTAAAAAATTGGAGCAGCTCTGATATCTCGTTCATTTTTGGGTTTTTATTTCTTGGGAAGATCCACAAAAAGTTTTTTTTTAGAATTCCGTAGCATTCCCCAGGAACTCAGTTTGAATATATATGTAGAATAATTATAATAAGCAGTTTCTTAACATTTTTTTTTTTAAAGATTAAAGAACAATTACATTAATTTTGCGCTTGTGAGGCATTGAGGTATGGGAGTGATGTAGTGTCATAGGTCGGGCCTCAAAACTTTCGTTTCCCCGCCATGGTCCTATGGTGTTGATAGTCTTGAAAACTGTTTTTGTCAATTTTGAAAGTTATTCAGATTCCTGCGAATATGATCACTAGAGTAAGAAGTCGCCTCTGAGTATGGAATTAAGATATAATTTAGACATACTAATCCTAACAAAATGGAACCACTGACAGGAACCCAAAGCAAACAGAGGCCCACCCCCCCCCTCTCCCCCATGGGGCGGAGGGCAGGGGAGAGGCCACAAGTCACGCTGTTCAAAGCCGGACGGAAAATCAATTGATTAATTAATTGGCGACTGTAATTAACAGGTTGATGGATGGCCAACAGCTACTAATTACACCCCGATACCAAAATAGAGAGCATCCGAGGATTCGGCTTTCGGGAACGAACCGTTTCGTGGGGCAATGGAGGGTTCGAGCCGACAGGCTAAACGCTCTAATGGTGATCTATGCGGCACGACTCTATTTTGCACCATTTGCTTCTTCTTCCTCCTCGAGGTGGCTCTCTTTCTTTCTTTCTTCGTCCGGGTAGTACACGCACACGCTAACGCACATACGCACGCACGCACGCGGAGAATGAATGGACGTCAATTCGCTTCGATTCATTCATGGAATTACAAGGTCTCTGGGTATATTGGTGGTAGGATGGTGTATTTTGATTAGAAGTGTAATACACACACAAACAATTACACACAATTATTTATGTATGTATATGTATATATATATATATATATATATTATATATATATATATATATATATATATATATATATATAGCTTAGTGTAAGGAGTTAGAGTCAATCCATACATAATAACCATCACTCCTTCTAGGTCGGTCGTTTAACCTTTTGTTCTATTACTCTGTTCGCTGTTATTTTCATTTTTAGTTTACTGAATTTCTGTTACTTTTCAGTCTAATGTAAAGGTTTTCTAAATTGTGTTCATTCCCTTAATTTTAATGCTGTATGTACTTCTTAAATATGGTAAGAATAATTTTACCTTTTTAAATTCTTAATTTTTAATTTTTATATTCTTAATTTTTAAATTCTCAATTTTTAGTTTTTACAATTTTACAAGGAATTTTATGTTTCATTTTAACAGCCCTGATGATGTAATTAAATGGATAATTACGAAATGTTGGAGTAAAGACAGTTTGTACATCTGTGTGTGTCTACCCCTTATTGATGGTTATTTATATATATATATATATATATATATATATATATATATATATATATATATATATATATATATATATATTATATATATAATATATATATATACATATATATATATGTATGTATATATACATATATATATGTACTGTATATATATATGTATATATAAATATGCATATTATATATATATATATATATATATATATATATATATATATATATATATATATATATATATATATATATATATATAAATCAACATTAAACTGTTTCCTTTAACAGGGGGCAAGACTGCCACTTAAAATTCATAATTTTCTGAATTATTGATTAAACTCCTGTGTATTAAAAATTCCACAACATTAGCCGCTTCATATACCTAGGCAGGAGACTCATCAGAAGCACGTTGAACCACCCTACACTCAGTGCACCATGTACCCCTATCTGACATCCACTGCTGCGCTTAGAGGATATTAAGACCCTTCCTTTGCAATGCCTTTTTCATATCTATCGTT
>NC_089761.1:20993143-21003143 GCF_040412425.1 Macrobrachium rosenbergii | reverse complement strand
GCAAAAAGTTTAGAGGGAAGAGTAGAATAGTATCTGCCAATAACGATGCAGAAATTCCGATATGTAGAATACAAACAGCTACAGATAACAATTGTGTATTTATCAAAGATGATAACGACTGTAACTACTCTACAGTAAATTAGAGATGCCTGAATAAATAAACAAGTCATGAGGTGGAGAAAAGTTTGCTTTCATTTGGCAGTTTATCTTCTTGCGTCAATCGTCTGTTCAGATAAAAATAAATGTTGCGTAAAATGCTTCGTAGAGTTTAATCTTGATATGGGATCGACGATTGTGCAATGTTAATAATTTCATTCCGAAGGATTTTCTGCTTTTTAAAACTAATTTTTCTTGGAAGGCAATATTCATTACAGCAGAGCTTTGTTTGTCAAGGTGTATATGCGTATCAATATTTGCATAGCTTTGCGAATACAGAAAAATGTGTTTTGAAATAGCGAGTGGACTCGCTACAGTTGTGGAATTTTAATAACTTCATTGCAAAGGATTTTCTGACTTTTAAAGCTAATTTTCCTGGGAGGGCAATAGTCATTACAGCGGTACTTTGTTTGTCAAGGTGTATATGCGTATCAATATTTGGGTAACCTTGCGAATGCAGAAAAATGTTGTGGAATAGCGAATGGACTGGCTATCAACTTTATTCGCGCTACTGGACGGATAGTTAGCTGTTTGGCTACGAATGTTTCCTCAGGGGGAAAACTGCTCCCCCAAACAGTTGCCCCCCCCCCCTTAGGAAACACTTTTGGCTAACAGCTGGTCGCCCGAGGGGTGATCACCATGATTCTTCAGAAGCACTCTTGGGCGAACAGTCAGCTGTTTGGCCAGAAATATTAATCATAAATTAGTTTATCATGAAGTTATTCAAGAGGGAATCGAAAGAGAAAACAAGAATTTTAAGGCGAGAAAAAGTTATGGATTTTCTAAGTTAAGAATGTAAAGAGGAAGAGAGAGGATTCATTAATATTTAAATGTGGAGACATCAGACTTCTTATTCGTGACTTTTGATAACACTGTACTGATATCGAAGAAACTGGCTAAAATATCCTTATTAATTACAAGGATTGGACTTAAATGCGTTGTGTATTAAGTTGCACTGGTTTTGCAAAGACAGACAGAGAGAGAGAGAGAGAGAGAGAGAGAGAGAGAGAGAGAGAGAGAGAGAGAGAGAGAGAGAGAGAGACGTAGAAAGGTTTAGGGAAAAAAGCCTACAAATAACCCCCTCATAAAATTCAGTTCCATTTTCCCCTTCCCTAGAAATTTTTCAAATACGATAAAAAAAAACCCCACCCCCCTTGTCATATCATTGAAATTCTGACTGTATCTCGTGTAAATAATCACCTGCAGTTTGAAAAAAAACATCCAGCAGAAATGAATTCTAGTTTGCGTTCGAAAAATCTGTGCAAATTTATTTCCATCTATCCATGTCTACCTCTTCTTTTTGAAAAGGGAAACCGACGTTTTTACCTGACGGCTTCGACACCTTTTGTCTGAATAATGTTTTTTCAGTGTTGTTATTTGGACGTCTGAACTGTTCGCTATATTCCTTTCCCGATACTGATGCATAATATTTTTACCTGTCGCATTTGCTCTTTGCTAAAAGCATGGTATAAATTTCTTTGGCAAATGTAGAGTAAAATATCTAGATAAGAATTGAGGAGCAAAAAGTTTAGAGGGAAGAGTAGAATAGTATCTGCCAATAACGATGCAGAAATTCCGATATGTAGAATACAAACAGCTACAGATAACAATTGTGTATTTATCAAAGATGATAACGACTGTAACTACCTACAGTAAATTAGAGATGCCTGAATAAATAAACAAGTCATGAGGTGGAGAAAAGTTTGCTTTCATTTGGCAGTTTCATTCTCTTGCGTCAATCGTCTGTTCAGATAAAAATAAATGTTGCGTAAAATGCTTCGTAGAGTTTAATCTTGATATGGGATCGACGATTGTGCAATGTTAATAATTTCATTCCGAAGGATTTTCTGCTTTTTAAAACTAATTTTTCTTGGAAGGCAATATTCATTACAGCAGAGCTTTGTTTGTCAAGGTGTACATGCGTATCAATATTTGCATAGCTTTGCGAATACAGAAAAATGTGTTTTGAAATAGCGAGTGGACTCGCTACAATTGTGAAGTTTTAATAACTTCATTGCAAAGGATTTTCTGACTTTTGAAGCTAATTTTTCTGGGAGTTCAATTGTCATTACAGTGGTACTTTGTGTGTCAAGGTTTATGCGCGTGTCAGTATTTGCATAACCTTGCGAATGCAGAAAAGAGTGTTTTGAAATAGCGAATGGACTGGCTATCAACTTTATTCGAGCTACTGGGCGGACAGTCAGCTGTTTGGCTAGGAATGTTTCCCCAGGGGGAAAACTGCTCCCACAAACAGTTGCCCTCCCACCCCCGGGGAGAAACACTTTTGGCTAACAGCTGGTCTCCCAGGGGGTGCCCACCATGCTTCTTCAGAAGCACTCTTGGGCAAACAGTCAGTTATTACGCCAGAAATACTAATCATGAATTAGTTTAAGATGAAGTTATTCAAGAGGGAATCGAAAGATGAAAAAGGAATTTTAAGGCGAGAAAAAGTTATAAATTTTCTAAGTTAAGAATGTAAAGAGGAAGAGAGAGGATTCATTGATATCTGAATGCGGAAACATCAAACTTCTTATTCATCACTTTTGATCACACTGTAGTGGTGACATCGAAGAAACAGGCTAAAATATCCCTATTAATTACAAGGATTGGACTTAGATGCGTTGTGTATTAAGTTGCACTGGTTTTGCAAAGAGAGAGAGAGAGAGAGAGAGAGAGAGAGAGAGAGAGAGAGAGAGAGAGAGAGAAAGGGTTAGGGAAAAAAGCCCACAAATAACCCCTCATACCATTGTTTCATTTTCCCCTTCCCTAAAAATTTTTCAAATACGATAAAAAAAACCCGCCCCCCCCCTTGTCATATGAACGAAATTCTGACTGTAACTCGTGTAAATAATCACCTGCAGTTTAAAAAGAAACATCCAGCAGAAATGAATTCTAGTTTGCGCTCGAAAATCAACGCAAATTTATTTCCATCTGTTCTTGTCTACCTTTTCTTTTTGAAAAGGGAAACCGACGTTTTTACCTGACGGCTTCGACACCTTTTGTCTGAATAATGTTTTTTCAGTGTTGTTATTTGGACGTCTGAACTGTTCTCTATATTCCTTTCCCGATACTGATGCATAATTTTCTGTTTTCTGTAAAAGAAAACTATTGTGCCGGCTTTGTCTGTCCGTCTGCACTTTATTCTGTACCCACTTTTTCTGTCCGCCCTCAGATCTTAAAGACTACTGAGACTAGGGGGCTGAAAATTGGTATGTTGATCATCCATCCTCCAACCACCAAACTTACCAAATTGCAGCCCTAAAACCTCAGTAGTTTTTATTTTATTTAAGGTTAAATTTAGCCATGGTTAAATTTTCATGGGCCGCGGCTCATACAGCATTATACCGAGACCACTAAAAGATAGATCTATTTTCGGTGGCCTTGATTATACGGTGTAGAGGCTATACAGAAAATTTTATCGTGCCGAAGAAACTTCGGCGCATATTTCACTTATTATCTGTCGCATTTGCTCTGTGCTAAAAGCATGTTATAAATTTCATTGGCAAATTCATTTAGCAATTTTCATTTCCTTGTGTCAGTCGTCTGTTCTGATAAAAAAAAATGTTTCGTAAAATACTTCGTAGAATTTAATCTGAGTTTGGAATCGTCAATTATGCGATGTTAATTACTTCACTGCAAAGGATTTTCTGATTTTTAAAGCTAAATTTCCTGGGAACTCCATACTCATTACAGCAGAGCATTGTTTGTCGAGGTGTATATGCGTATCAATATTTGCATAACCTTGAGAATACCGAAAAATGTGTTTTGAAATAGGGAATGGACCCACCAGAGTTCCGCAGTGGTAATAACTTCATTGCAAAGGATTTTCTGATTTTTAAAGCTAATTTTCCTGGGAAGGCAATATTCATTACAGCAGAGCTTTGTTCGCCAAGGCTCTTGTGCGTATCAGTATTTGCATAACATTGTTTTGAAATAGCAGTTGAACTCACTATCAACTTTATTTGCACTCCTGGGCGAACAGTCAGTTGATTGGTCAGAATTGTTTCCCCAAAATAATTGCCCACTGGGGAAAAACTTTTGGCTAACAGCTGGCCACCTAGGGGTTACCCACCATGCTTCTTCAGAAGCACTCTTGGGCGAATATTCAGCTATTTGGTCAGAATTGTTTCCCCAGGGGGGCGGGCATCTGTTCTCCCAAACAGGTGTCCCGCTGGGGAAACACTTTTGACTAACAGCTGGTCTCCCAAGGGGTACCCACCATGCTTCTTCAGATGCACTCTTCGGCGAACAGTCAGCTATTTGGTCAGAATTGTTTCCCGGGGGGGGGGGCGCATCTGTTCCCCCAAAACAGTTGCCCACTGGGGAAACACTTTTGACTAACAGCTGGTCACCCAAGGGGTACCCACCATGCTTCTTCAGAAGCACTCTGGGCGGAACAGTCAGCTGTTTGGCTAGGAGTGTTTCGAGGGGAGGGGGAGGCTTATGTTCCTGAAAACAGTTTTCCACTGGGGAAACACTTGACTAACAGCTGGTCTCCAGGGGTACCCACCATGCTTCTTCAGAAGCGCACTGGGCGAACAGTCAGCTGTTTGGCTAGGGAATGTTTCATGGGGGTGGGGGTGGGCGGGGGCATATGTTACCTAAAACAGTTTTCCACTGGGGAAACACTTGACTAACAGCTGGTCTCCCAGGGTTTACCCACCATGCTTCTTCAGAAGCACTCTTGGGCGAACAGTCAGCTATTTGGCCAAAAATATTAATCATGAATTAGTTTATCGTGAAATGCGTTAGGAGAGAAATAAAAGAGAGAAAAAAAATGTTTAAGTAGGGAAAGAGAGACAGATTTTCTAGGTCTCGGGAATGAAGGGGAAGAAAGTGGGTTCATTAATATCGAAATGTGGAGACATCAGATTTGTTATTCATGACTTTTGATAATAAGGATCAAATTTTTGTGAAAGAAACAGCCTAAAATATCCTTAAATAACTATAAGAATTAGACTTAATGCGTCGCGTACTAAAGTTGCATTGGTTTTGCAAAGAAACGAAGAGAGAGAGAGAGAGAGAGAGAGAGAGAGAGAGAGGGGGGAGGTTTTGGGGAGGATTCGTTATCACGAAATATGACGACAGGCAGCTAGACAAAGTGGATTCTTCAACATGAAATTCCTAAAGAGAGAGAGAGAGAGGAGAGAGGGAGGGGGCGGAGGAGGATCCGTTAATCACAAAATATGACGACAGACAGACAGACCACGTGAAATTCTTTAACACGTAATACGTAGAGAGAGAGAGAGAGAGAGAGAGAGAGAGAGAGAGAGAGAGAGAGAGAGAGAGAGAGAGAGAAATAACATCCATGGGGAAGAAACATCTTTAGATTATCCTTAAATATTCCCGCGCCATGAACATCGCGTCACGTACCAAGTAGCACCGTAGGATTAGAGCAGACAGGCAGGGTAATGTGCCATTTCGAGATTAGTAGGTCAGCCTCGTCGCAAGAGAGCGTTGTCCTTTTATTAAATTGTCCTCCTAATCGGCCTCTGATGATCGCAAGTAATAAGAGGCGTAGGGGCTGCGAAGAGCGGCCCTCCTGGGAGCCATTTCATAATGCAACTCTTACAAGACAGTTATTAGACGGTGGGACGCGTGACGGGTACGAGGGGAAGCTGCAAAAGCCAGAGGGGGAATTGGTTCTGCAAAAGCCAGAGGGGGAATTTGTTCTTTATACTTTAATCGTAGGTGAATTACCTGTGTATAGCGCGTTTGATCACCCAGCGGTCGGGCCTGGGCCTGTGGTTTGGCTTTAAGCTGTGATGACTTGTAATCTTGCGTCGTAGGGGAAATGTGATAGAATAATTTTTTGAAGCCTTTCATTTTCGTAAGCGTAATTGGGTTTACCACGACGGAGATTAATGTTCAAAGAAAATGTCTCCTACTTGACTGAAAGGTTTTGACATCTAGTTGCATGTTATTTGTAGGAAACTGAAAGCAAATGCGGGCTCTGGTTTCAAATTTCTTTGTATAAAAAAGTAGAGTTGACTTGAGAGGAAATGAAATTCTAAAACAAAATAACCCAAACTATGCCCCTGTCCACTATCCTATATGGTCAGCTTCTGCGTTGAACCTCCTTCTCCTGAAGGCTGTGAATTTCCAAGCTGTTTCACACACTGCTTGGACAAACAGTCAGGTTTAATGTATTGGTTGTATTTACTAATTTCTTCATCTCTTTTTCTTTCTTATCAATATTTTCTGATATTTTTCTTTTTTCACTAATGGACACTTTGCAAGTTGGTGGTTTTGTCTAATTGTTTCATACTAATGTGTGCAGGTCAATAATAATAATAATAATAATAATAATAATAATAATAATAATAATAATAATAATAATAATAAACTTCATTAAAAAGATTTGCCGCCAGAATGCCGATGAGTTTATATTGTAGTTTCTCAATCTCTCGAATGAATTTCTCTGTAGCAGCAGTTAATAATAATAACTATAATAATAATTATAATAATAATAATGAATTTTTTATAATGATGTATACAAAATAATACCTGGTGCACAGTCAAAGGAACATCAAGACACACAGTCAGTTAATGACGTATAAAATGACTTTCCATCCCATTTTTTAAGTGACTTTCAAAACGCCCACTCGAGATTATTCATGACTTGATGCGTGTTTACAAGTTAATCACTCAGTCGTCATCAGAACCGACATGAACCATCTCATTATTCCGTCATTTCAAGTGGCTGGATTATCTAAATGGCATTTCTTTACAGAAACAACTCCATATCCGTTCGGATGTCGTTTATCTATGTAGAACGTCTCATTGTGATAACCAAGAGGTAGGTTTATCGTAGGTTATCGCTTGTTATCGTTGTTATCGGCGCCGTACATCCGCCACGAGGGAGAAAAGATAAGCGGAGACTTACAGGTGAAAGTTTACTTTTTTCGTCGTCGTTTTTTAGATTCGGGTTTAGGGTTAGATGCTGCTATTTGTTGAGAACTCTTGATTATTTCGGAATGATCACCGTGGAAATAGCTTTACTAGTTAAGTGAATCGTTACTTTATATAAAAAGACGTTAGGATATATATATATATATATATATATATATATATATATATATATATATATATATATATATATTTGTGTGTATATATGTATATATATACATGCACACAAAAATGTATATTTTATATATATATCCACTGTATATCATGAAGCCTCTTTCAGGCAATGAAATGTTCAGTTTTCATATCATATTTATTGTTTATCATCATCATCATCATCATCATCATCCAGGTGCCATATCCCCAAAGACGTCGGCAATCATGGCTCGCCACTCCTCTCTATTTCTGGCTCTCTGCAGCAACTGAGCTGCAGACATTCTTCCTCCAGTCATTCTCACCAATCCATCCATATATTTTTGTCTAGGTCTTCCTCTCGGCCTCCTTCCAGTGATTTTACCAGTGAGAGAGATGTTCTAGTTCTTGTCTTCTCGCTATGTGACCCACAAACCGCATTTGTCTACCTCTCACTGAAGCCAAAAGTTCTCTCTCAACGCCTACTCTCTCTAATACCTCCTCATTAGTTTTCCTTTCTGTCCATGATATTTTCAGCATCCTTCTCCAAAACCACATTTCTGCAGCCTGTAACCTCTCCTCGTCTGCCTTCCTCAAGGTCCAAGTTTCACAGCCACACAACAATACAGACCAAACAAAACATTTGTTGTTTATACGTATGCATATATGTGTGCATTCTCTCTCTCTCTCTCTCTCTCTCTCTCTCTGTGTGTGTGTGTGTCTGTCTGTCTGTCTGAAGATGACCTACCTTCATGTTATCTGTCATTTTGATGATAACCTACCTTTGCCTTATCTCTCATTTTGATGAGAACCTACCTTTGTGTTACCTCTCATTATGAGGATAACTTACCTTTGTGTTATCTCTCTCATTTTGACAATAACCGACCTTCTGGTTATCTCTCTCCCTTCTTTGGTAATAACCTTCCTCCTGGTTATCCCGTCATAATCTTTCCCAGACATTTGAAGAGGCGTTCCATAAAGATAAACAAACACCCGAGCGGAAATAGTCTGTTGTAGCACAGCTACATCCATTAGGTATATCAAACACTTGAAAAGTCAGAATAATAGGTCGGGTCGTATTGGCCCCGATGAGTATGTAATTACTTGGTAATCACGTATGAATCACGGAGGCTCTCGAGAGACGATAGTGAAATGATTAAAAAACCAAGTCAAAAGTGCACCTAAGTTTCTTCGGCGCAATCGAGTTTTCTGTACAGCGTATAATCAAGGCCACCGAAAATAGATCTCTCTGTCGGTGGTCTCGGTATAATACTGTAAGAGCCGCGGCCCATGAAACTTTAACTAAGGCCAGGTGGTGGCCTGTCCTATATCGTTGCCAGAAGCACGTTTATGGCTAAGTTTAACCTTAAATAAAATAAAAACTACGGGGGCTAGAGGGCTGCAATTTGGTATGCTTGATGACTGGAGGGTGGATGATCAACATAAAAATTTGCAGCCCTGTAGCCTCAGTAGTTTTTAAGATCTGAGGGCGGACAGAAAAAGTGCGGACGGACAGACAAAGCTGGCACAGTAGTTTTTTTTTTACAAAAAACTAAAAGGTGGAGTTTGTTTTATAGGTTAATAACTTCAGACTGTGTGCAGCGTCTCTTCGGAGGTAAACTGCGTCTTGCTGTTATTTATATTATTTTGAAATATCTGGAGTTGCTCATTATAATTTTTGTTTAAAGTTAATATTCTTATTCCTTATATGCACTCATGAAACAAGCTGAAAATGATATGACTGTAGGAAAACCTACAAAGAAAAAATAGGCCTTAAAAGAGGGTAGTAAAATAAATATAAAAATTAGAAACAGTAAAGATAAAATGGAAAATATACAAAAGAACTTCAGTAATTTCTATAAAATCGGTTCGAAATGAATTAGAATTTGGAATGGTACCAAATTCTAGAGTTATTCGTGACCGTTTACATAATTTTCGTCGACAGGATAGATATTTCATTGCCGTCATGGTAAATTCAAAACTGAAATAACCTTGATTCTGAAGCGACTTGACTTTGATAAGCACTAAGTTAAAGAAAGCACTTTCTTACAAAACACAGGTTTTGGAACTCCAACGACATCTTCATATTCAAGATAAACTGAAACCGATGTGATTGTATCGACAGTGAAATCCAGAACGCTGTTGCTTATTGTGGTTTCGGTACGTGTAAGAAAATATGGTGAACAAAATAGAGTCATTTTGTGGTATGTATTTTAGATGTCACACTGAAACTCATATGATGACGCCATCCATCTATCTGTCTATCTGTATCTATCTGTCTGTCTATCTGTCTATCTATCTGTTTGTCTGTCTGTCTGTTTATCTATCCATCTATCTATCCATCTGTCTGTCTGTCTATCTGTCTATCTATCTGTTTGTCTGTCTGTCTGTTTATCTATCCATCTATCTATCCATCTGTCTGTCTGTCAGTTTGTCTGTCTATCTATCTATCTATCTATCTGTCTGTCTGTCTATCTATCTATCTATCTATCTGTCTGTCTGTCTGTCTGTCTGTCTGTCTGTCTGTCTGTCTGTCTGTCTATCTATCTATCCATCTATCTGTCTGTCTGTCTGTCTGTCTGTCTGTCTGTCTGTCTGTCTGTCTATCTGTTTGTCTGTCTCTCTGTCTGTCTGTCTGTTTATCTATCTATACATCTATCTATCTGTCTATCTATCTATCTATCTGTCTGTCTGTCTGTCTATACTGTATAGTATGGAGTAGATTCCCAAAACCTACAAGTCTGGTTAGCAGTTTTTGGAACTGTTTGATTTTCTTCCCTATTAATAACTGTGCAGTTCTGTTTGC
>NC_089761.1:20955643-20990643 GCF_040412425.1 Macrobrachium rosenbergii | reverse complement strand
TTTACTGCTGCAGTGTGGGGTCTGCGGTGGGAGGTTGAAACCAACATTCTTTGGAAGCTTGAATTTCAAGTCAATGGCCCCCTTTGGTGTGCTTGTTCCATGTGAATAGGTTTCATCTACTGAAATAGTAAATTATATATGTATATGTGCGTGTGTTTATATATATATACACACATATTATAAACTCAAGCTTTGCAACGTACGCAGCTGATATTTTAATAATTCTCACAATTTTGTCACGTAAAGAACACTCAAATCCGTGTTAGTTCTCTGGATTTCCAAAATTTCTTTGTAGATGTTTCTTTTTACATCGTAAATATGTAATAATGTTACGCGACAGCTCATGATAAATGTACATTTTTATGCGTTTGTTAACCCGAAAACTGTAACGATATAATTTTTCGTAATATTTCTCGGTCGAGTTTCCCCACCTTTCTCGTCGAGACGTGACATTATCGTGGCGTTGTTTACAGGCGTTTCGTGTTCCATTCTGCAATTTTATGCCGCCGTTAGAGTAAGCGAACGTGATATTTTTCGACGGTAGAGTTACCCGTTCGAAAATACGACATAATGCAAGAGCACGGCCGGAATTATGGAGTTCCTGTGAGTTGCTGCCTGCTGAAATGGCCGTTTGCAACAGATTATAGCAACAAATAGTCGGCGTTTTTTGTGAGGTAACCCTTTTTTATTTTTTCAAGGATACTCTGTTTTGATAAATTTGTTCCGCAGATTAATACCGTTTATTAAGCTTACGGTGAAGGTGGGTCAGGCCACTCGCTCGCCAATTCGTACAACTAGGTTATATGCATAAATGCGTTTGTTTGCCTGCGCAGAGATAGGCCATATGCGTACATGCACGGAACTAGGTCAGTACGGATACGTTCGCTCTCTACTTAGCTTCGTTTTTCTTCACCTTTTTGTCTTTATTTATTAAATTGTATGCTTTTTTTAATCAGTTGTAAAGTTTCTGTATAATTCCTGGAAAATAGCAATTAAAATCCTGTACCGTAATGTTTTGAGGAATGAACATGTTCATTGTATCGTCAGATATTTGCCTTTACTAATGATTTATTGGTGTTGCTATTCCATGATGTCTACCATTGCATTTTGACGTTTACGTGTGGACTGCCTGTCCAGGTAATTGATAATGATATACGATATTGTTTCTTACCCAGTATTATAATGAACAAAATATAAATTTTTAATTTCTTAAAAAGAGACATGGCGCCAAATTTGAATGGCATCATATTTACAATAGCATTCACACTATCGCGCACTGTTATCTCAAGGATTGCCCGAGCGACATGTCTAAGCTTTATCCATCTCCACTTCATCATCATCATCATCATCATCATCATCATCTTCATCTACTTATGAAACTACTGTAATTTCCTCTTTCGGTATTCTTTATAATTCCTGTTATCTGACACATTATGTTCTTCTTGAAGCTTTATTATTCTCAAATCGACAAAAACTTTTACATACAGCTTGATTTTCATACCATGATCCATGTTCATATAGCTATGCTGATCATACTAGACGTATTAAGAATCTTACGTTCATTTACAATTTCAAACTATTCAGTTTCCAAATCTTATTCACCCTGCCCACTGTTTGGTTTTATTCCTTTTTTGAGTCTTTCCCTAAATTTCAGTTGAGGAGACCCTGTCAGTGTTCCTAGATGTTTATAAGATTCAACTTCAGTATTCCTTTCTGCGTCTAATATAATTTCATCCTTTTGTGCATACCATGACCTCATTACTTCTGCTTTTCTTAGCTTGGGCTTTGATGAGCCCCATTTCTGTCTATATATATGATGCATTCTATTAAGCAAGCTTTATGTATCTCGTGGCGTCTTGCTGATGAAAACAGTATCATTTGCATATTCTACGTTTGTCGAGTTTCTTTCGTTATTCCAGTGTAAACCTTCTCTTCCTTTCCGGACCACTTTTTTTCGTAAAAACAAACACTTGAGAAACAAACAGCAAAGGCGAAACAACATTGCCTTGTAGCTCCCCTGTATTGGCCGCAAAGTCACTTGACAGTGCTCTGTCCGCATAAATTTTTGCATCAGCGTCGTTAATGGATAATTTCCATTAGCTTTACGTATTCAACCGTGATGGCATATTGACGCAAGACCTTCCGTAATATATATATATATATATATATATATATATATATATATACTATATATATATATATATATATATATATATATGTGTGTGTGTGTGTGTGTGTGTATGCGTATATGTATACACATAAATATATATATATATATATATATATATATATATATATATATATATATATATATATATATATATATATATATATATATATTAAACCTGATTAAAAGTTTATAAACACAGAATACAGGAAACTAAAAATGATAATTTATCTTGCTTTCGTGTTCATTATTATTATTATTATTATTATTATTATTATTATTATTATTATTATTATTATTATTATTATTGTTGTTGTTTTCCATTTTTCCGCATGTCTACAGGATCAGCTAAAAGCAGACAGAAGTGTAACATTAAAAAAATTGGTTATTTGTGGAACTAATTAGTGTCAGAGGGGTGGAATAAGCAGGAAAAATTTTAATATTCGTTATGGATTGAAAGTTGAAACCTGTGCTAAAATGGGAGCTGAATCGCACGACGAGGAAAAAGCAGCACCGCTCTTAATGAGAACTATATAAATTTGGAGACTACAGCTCTGTTTCAAACACAGATGCAGTTTACCGTACACTATTTCGGTGACCTTTCTTTTATAATGATTGAGTAGCTTCCGGTGGTCAGTTAGAGCAGTAGGAACTTCTGGACCAACTCAGGTGATGGTTGAGGTCAGGTCTGCTGAGGTAGTAAATCACTAGCTATTACGGGGCCGATTAATTTATGATGGAAATAACCAAGCACCTTGGGTGCATTATATACGCAAAGATTTCATTTGATATATAAATGAGTGGCTGAGAGCAATTCTTCATCGAAGTCCCCCCCCCCGCTTTCCTCACCACCGTAGGGGGGTTAGTGTCATCAGTGCACCTCATGGGATCCCTTCGGCCCCTAGCTGCAACCCCTTTCATTCCATTTACTGTACCTCCATTCATATTCTCTTTCTTCCACTTTGCTACCCACCTTAATGATTATTTCATAATGCAACTGCGAGGTTTTTCTCCTGTTACACCTCTCAAACCTACCTACTCTCAATTTCCTTTCCAGTGCTGAATGACCTCATAAGTCCTGGTGCTTGGCCTTTGGCCTAAACTTTATATTCCATTCCATTGCCCCTTTCCCCGAATGCTATATGTTATATTAAAAGACTTCGTGATTATATATTCGTATATCTGTGGGTATGTATTTTCGACATCGTTTTTGATGGCGTTCAGGTTAGCATTTAGATTTCTCGCGGGGTGATTTACATAACATTTTCCTAAATTATATACCGTTTATTTATATCGTCACGCCAGTTTCCATGTTACATCGATAAATTACTTGGGCAAGTTAGATACAATTGCTTTAGAGAAGTTTGACTCCTCTCCAAGAGCGGATGCTTCATTTGAATTTTTGTAGCGTTTCCAATTAGTTTTTAAAATACGGCATTAGATATACGAGTATTTTTCGTGCTTGTGTAGGATGGAATTTTATACGTCTATTTTGAATATTTCATGTACCAGGTTTCTAATGATTTCCAACCAAGTGATTTATTAGAATTTGAACTTTTGACATTATCGTCGTTTAGCAAAACTCTGCATGAGATCCGCTTACATGTTTATAGATTTTTATTTCTGTACCATTTCTATTCACTTGCGTGGAGTTAACATTTGCTACATTCACGGAGGAAATGATAAAAGATGAATTCAGAAAATGTAGATATTTTTATTTCTGTATCATTTCTACTCACTTGCATGCAGTTAACCCTTGCTATATTCACGGAGGAAATGATAAAAGATGAATACAGAAAATGCAGATATTTTTATTTCTATACCATTTCTATTCACTTGCATGCAGTTAACACTTGCTATATTCACGGAGGAAATGATAAAAGATGAATACAGAAAATATAGATACTCTTATTTCTATACCATTTCTATTCACTTGCATGCAGTTAACACTTGCTATATTCACGGAGGAAATGATAAAAGATGAATACAGAAAAAAGTAGATATTTTTTGCTTTAGTTTTGCTCAAAAGTTTTTTCTAATAGTGTGACTTTTATTTTGACTTACTTTCTATTCTTAATATCTGGGTGTGCGAATATCTTGACGGTAGATTCCGTGCCTCCTTTTCCGTCTCTCTTCATATTTGAAGCTACGTCAAATCCAATTTGGCTGATTTATAGGAACACACACCACAGCTTGTTTTTCCTCGACCAGGACATTGTAACTCATCTGGTATTCTTGTGAGATTTTTGTTAACATCGATGGTGTGAATTCTTCTTCTTTTTTTTTAACTTGTCTTATTTTTTACTGAAAAAATATAATGAATACAAAGATCATGGTCACAATACTGTCGCTAAAATCTGTATGTGTGTGTGTGTGTGCGCGTACACCTGAGGTATGCACAGTTGTTTGTATTAACGGTACAATAACACAAACAAACACACACACACACGCACACACAGATTTATATATATATATATATATATATATATATATATATATATATATATATGTATATATATATATATATATATATATATATATATATATATATATATATATATATATATATATATATACTGTATATATTATATATATGATACAGGTGTTTGAAATTAGAGCCCCCCCCCCGCCTCTGCAGCATAAACTAAAAATTGATATGGACAAAAACAAAAGTAATTCAGAACAGGTATTTAATGTTTTGTGGCCTCCATCTGCCTGTACCACAGCCTGCATTCTTGAGGGTATGATTTCAGCACACGAAAAGAGCTGAGACTCAAACTTCATTTCCTGTGCACTTCCAGTCACCTCTCTCTTCGCAGGTCGTCGAGGCTTGGTATACCATCATGAGTCACCAGCACTACCCACCACGATCCTTTAAGATACTACCAATGTTTCACACGTTAAGGTCAGGGGAGCTACCTGAAATTCACTTGACGAGAAGAAATCGATAACACTGTTTCGACGCAGCTCCTGTGTCTGAAGAGCCTTGAAATATGGTGTCTTATCATGCAAAATGTGACTTGCTCAACAGATAACACATTTTCAGGATCTTTGAGGAAAGGAAATACTCCACCAGCAAGCACAGTTTCTCTGAAGTATTCGCCATTCCATGACTGTCCTTTTTCTTGATGATCCGACAGTAGCCGTTTGGCTGTGAAACAGAGAAAAAATTCGAAACATTCAGGAAATTTCATAACTTGGCGATAGCACACGTCATCACTGATATCATCAAACTTTGCAAACCCAAATGATGTCATTTTTATGATTTGGCTTCCTGACTGTAAATGAAGAATTCATCTGATGTGGTAACATGGAGAAAGTCAGCTTCATCCCAATCTTTAAGAAATGAGCCACAAAAACCATGCACGGTCTTCCCTCTGTTGCTGGAGTGATGTTGGGCTTGGTATAACATGAAATGGCTTGATACCAAATTTTTCAACTCACGATATACAGCACTATAACTTCTCTTCTTCCCCTTTTTGTTTCTAGTTCAAGCGCCAATTTACGTATAGACTTTCTTTGTCTACCCACTGCCTCAGCTATGATGTCTTTGACTCTTGGAGAAAGGACTTTGGGCCTTCCAAGATTTCTCCTCTTTTACGATGACAGTAATATGGATTTTGTTCCAGTTTCTTTAACAAAGGATTCATCTCTTTTAATGTATTCAGCTATTGAGGAACGTGAAATGAAGGATGCGCCAGCATCCCTGGCCGGTTATAGCCTGGATTTGGTCAATCCATCTGATTTCCTCTGAGTCATTAGCCATGGTTGGCCATCTAACAAATCACTCAGTCTGGGAAAATACAAGAAATGTAAAATGAAAATAGCTTAATAGAAACTTAAAATAATGTACTTGAGATTGGCTATATCAGAAAACTTCATAACTTTCCATTTGATCTGTGTAGGGAGCTCTAGTTCCCTGAAACACCCAGTATATATATATATATATATATATATATATATATATATATATATATATATATATATATATATATTATATATATATATATATATATATATATATATATATATATATAACATATATATAGAAATCATCAACACACAATCACGTGTGAACAGAAAATTTCTTTTAGACTTGTATGGCTCCAGTGATAACGTCCCTTGCTTTCCACCTGAGAGACCTGGTTGATCCCCTGACGTGAGTCAGAAATTTATTTCTGTTCCACACGTGATTGTGTTGATGATTTCATTCATTCACTCAGAAGGGATAATTGGAACGAAATGTTGTCTATTGGGTCATTGCTGAGTTTGGTTGTAGTAACTGCTGGTATGCCAGTTAGCTTGGCCCAGGCAATTCCTCGGTGCAGTTGCCTTCAGGTTCCAACTTCTTTAGACTTGTATGGCCCAGTGGATAACGCCCTTGCTTTCCACCCGAGAGACCTGGGTCGATCCTGACGTGAGTCAGAAATTTATTTCGTTCCACACGTGATTGTGTGTTGATGATTTCTATCTATTCACTCAGAAGGGATAATTCGAATGAAATGTTGTCTATTGGGTCATTGCTGAGTCGGGGAAGTTGGGGAAAAACTGCTGGTATGCAAGCAGTTACTTGCCCAGGTAATTCCTTTGCGCAGTTGCTCAGGTTCCAACTTTTTTAGACTTGTATGGCCCAGTGGATAACGCCCTTGCTTTCCACCTGAGAGACCTGGTTCGATCCCGACGTTAGTCAGAAATTTGTTTCTGTTCCACACGTGATTGTGTGTTGATGATTTCATCTTTATTCACCAGAAGGGATAATTGAATGAAATTTGTCTATTGGGTCATTGCTGAGTCGGGAAGTTGGGGAAAACTCAGTTGGTATGCAAGCAGTTAGCTTGCCCAGGTAATTCCCTTTTTGGCAGTTACCTGTGTTCCAGCTTTAGACTTGTATGGTCTCCGTGGGTAACGCCCTTGCTTTCCACCTGAGAGACCTAATTGATCCCGACGTGGAAAATTTATTTCTGTTCCACACGTGATTGTGTTACGATTTCTATCTTATTCACCAGAAGGGATAATTCGAATGAAATGCTGTCTATTGGCCATTGCATGAGTCGGGAAGTTAGAAAACTCGCTGGTATGCAAGCAGTTAGCTTGCCCAGGTAATTCCTGGGTGCAGTTGCTCAGGTTCCAGCTTTTAGACTTGTATGGCCCAGTGGGTAACGCCCTTGCTTTCCACCTGAGACCTGTTCGGATCCCGACGAGTCAGAAATTTATTTCTGTTCCACACGTGATTGTGTGTTGATGATTTCTATCTTATTCACTCAGAAGGGATAATTGAATGAAATGTTGTCTATTGGGTCATTGCTGAGTCGGGAAGTTGGGAAAAACTCGCTGGTATGCAAGCAGTTAGCTTGCCCAGGTAATTCCTTAGGTGCAGTTGCTCTCAGGTTCCAACTTCTTTTTGACTTGTATGGCCCAGTGGGTAACGCCTTGCTTTCCACCTGAGAGACCTGGGTTCGATCCTGACGTGAGTCAGAAATTTATTTCTATTCCACACGTGATTGTGTGTTGATGATTTCTATCTTATTTGCTCAGAAGGGATAATTCGAATGAAATGTTGTCTATTGGCACTGAGTCGGGAAGTTGGGGAAAATTGTTTTATGCAAGCAGTTAGCTTGCCCAGGTAAGTCCTTGGTTTAGTTGCTCTCAGGTTTAACTTCTTTTAGACTTGTATGGCCCAGTGGATAAGCAAAACTTGCTTTCCACCTGAGAGACCTGGGTTCGATCTCTGAAGTCAGAAATTTATTTCTGTTTTACGTGATTGTGTGTTGATGATTTCTATCTTATTCACTCAGAAGGGATAATTCAATGAAATGTTGTCTATTGGGTCATTGCTGAACTCGGGGAAGTTGGGGAAAACTCATCTGGTATGCAAGCATTAGCTTGCCCAGGTGATTTTGTAAGTTGCTTCAGGTTCCAACTTTGTTTGGACTTGTATGGTTCAGTGGATGACAGCTTGCTTTCCACCGAGACCTGGGTTGGATCCAACGTGAGTCAGAAATTTATTTCTTTCCACACTGATTGTGTGTTTGATGATTTCCTATCTTATTCACTTTGAACTTTACCCGAATGAAATGTTTTGTTGGGTCATTGCGTCAATAAACGGGAAAGTTGGGGAAAACTCATACTGGTATGCAAGCAGTTAGCTTGCCCAGGTATATATATATATATAGTTGCTCTCAGGTTCCAAGAGAGAGAGATGTATGGCCCAGTGGATAACGAACGAGATTTCCACCTGAGAACCTTTTCAATAATTGGAGTCAGAAATTTATTTCTGTTCCAAGATATTAGTGTTGTTTGTATGATTTCTATTCAAATGGACAACAGAAAGATGTTTTAGAAGACGGCAATGATGCAACAGTAAGGTCGTTACATGAGTCTAAAAATTGTTAAAATAAAATTTGCAAAAGTTAGACTTGTCAGCAGTAATTCTTTGGACCAGTTGCTCCAGGTTACCAACTTCTTTTAGACTTTGGCCCAGTGGATAACGCCTATGCTTTCCACCTGAGAGACCTGAATTGGATCCTGACGTGAGTCAGAAATGTTATTTCTGTTCCAGAGAGAGATTGAGAGAGATGATTTCTATCTTATTCACTGAGAGAGATAAGAGAGATGAAAGAGTTGCTATTGGGCACAGGAGAAATCTATAGAGAGTTGGGAAGGAGAAGAGAGAGAGCAAGAGAGAGAGAGCCCAGGTAATTCTTTAAAATGCAGTTGCTCTCAGGTTCCAAAAATAGGAAGACTCTGTATGAAGCCCAGTGGATAAAGAGATAATTTCCACCCTGAGAGACCTGGGTATCCATCCCATTTCGTGAGAAATTCCATTTAATCCATCGTGATTGTGTGTTGATGATTTCTATCTTATTCACTCCAGAAGGGATAATCTGCGAATGAAATGTTGTCTATTCCTTTAGGTCATTGAATTAGTCAAAAGTTGGAAGAAAACTTCTTCTGGTATTATATCCCAGTTTTCCTTGCTGAATTATCAGAAGTACCGTCCTCTCATGCGAAGGAAGTGCCCCAGTTCCAATCCCTTTTAGACGAGTAGAATGGCTCCAGTGGATAACGCCTTAAGGCTTTCACCTCAGAGACCGGGTTCAACACCCCTGACGCTGTCAGAAGTGAAATTTATAACCTTTGTATATTTTGTTAATTAAATACTTATCATCGAAAAATGATTTTGGAGTTGAGCTCAGAAATTCACAGTTAGAGAAGTTATTGTCTAAGAGTGTCCTCTTCCTACATTACACACACCGATTCTGAAAGTATTTGTTTTAGTTACAAAGGAAGATAGTGTGAACCAAAAAGAAGGTCACCCTGATTTTTCTGTCCCTCAAAGATTAAAAACTATTATCCCAGACTATCCAAAAGACGGACCACCTTCCAACGTTCCAAAAAAAAAAAAATTGCGTTTAGCAGGTTTTCATTTTAAAGAAACCGTCCAAAGCATTTGAAAATGAGACCACGCAGTATTCAAAGGCACCACGGCCGGTTCCCCTTTCTGCAGTGGCTGTACACCGACTTGCGTGAAAATTATCACCGAAAGAGAAAATGACTCGGTCAACGGCTAACGAGACAAGTTCAAGAAACGGCGCATAATTTTCTTTTGTTCATTCGCCATGTCACCGTTTTTACTCAGTAACATTACTTCCCATTAATTATTACAGATATGATTAAAATCATTTTGTATATTTCAATTGTGACCACCGCAATATTACAGGTGATGGTTTAAAACCAGTATTTACGTTCGTTGCTATTTGAGGAAACATTTCTTTTTATTTCGCAATGGTATTGTTCTTTTCACTAAACTGCAAAGTGGGACACTTTCCTTACTTGAGCGGAAATGAACCATCAGGCTTTTACGTTAATTAGGAAGATGACTGAATACTGGCTTTCTTAAAAAAATCCTTAATGAATTTCTTATCGGCATAACATGGAAGGATATATAAACTTGCTGATTCTATCTGGCGGTTTGTTACACTGCAGAGTTCCTAAAGTCTCAATTTATATTCCATTAGGTCAGAACACATCTTATTCCTTATCTTCGACAACCATAATCACTAACTTTTTAGCTGATAATAGCAAGATGAACGTATTTTTACATCAGACTACAAAAATTAATATTTCTGGATTTGCTGTTACATAACCAACAGCATAAAATAATGTCCTATTCATATAATAGGGCCATCGCAGAAAACATATAAATTTGCGCGGTTTGTATCGTTTCAATTAGTTTTTCTTTGTAGCGTTCATGCTGGCGTATAACTGCAATCCTTATTGCCTCTTTTATATTCCATCCATTCATTTCTCTTTAATCATGAGAATGAATTACGATAACCTACTAACAACTGATTCAGTTTGGTACAGCGATGATTTCCCCATGATCACTTTGCAGCCCGTCTACCTCAGTAGTTTTTAATTCAGGGCGCAGAAAAAGCCGACAGAAAAAGTCAAACAGAAAAGTGCGAAAGAAGCATGGAGTGCTAACAGAAAAAGTCGGACCATAATCGGCTCAGTGGGAGAGAGAGAGAAAACTAAAAGAGAGAGAGTAGTTAAAGGAATGAGATTGTCTTTTCCATGTTAACGACCTCCCGTCCGTTGGTTTATGGTGGGGAGTCTTATTCACAATCTTCGAAAGTCCAAAATTGAACCCAACGACTGAATTGCACTGAAATACGGCTGGGATTTATTTTCTAAATGTAGCATTCTAAATGATTTTTTAACTGCATCAGATAGACACACTGAAAAATTCTTCCGCTGATGACAGGCAGTTAGTTAATATATATATTTTAATTTAAGAATAAACGTAATTAGTCGGCTTTCTTGCCCCTCTCTTGACAAATTTGTAGGTTTATCTCTTGCATGCCTAATCATTTATTCTGAATATATTCTCATCCATTCATTGATGGTTTTGGCCGATTACATTTTAGGAAATTTACCAAACCTTTTCACGTGTATCAGGAATAAAATTATTTGAAGGAAATTTAAAATTCATTTCATAATTCAGAGCGGAGAGAATCAAACAGGATTGACTAAAGAAAAGGAAAGAGATTCTCTTGTGGATTTCCGAGCAATAAGAGAGAGGGAGAGAGAGAGAGAGAGAGAGATCAGATGTCTGAGAGAATCCCCAAAAGAGTTGAAAACGAGAGAGAGAGAGTTTTCTTCTGAGATGGAGAGAGAGCCCCACTGATTTTTCCCGAAATGTATTGAGAGGTTTATTTTCTGTGCAGAATGGAGATTTCTTCTAGAGAGAGACTGGTTTCAGACAAGGAAAAAAGAGATCCTTTTGTGAGAGAAGAGAAAGAGAAGAGACTCTGTCATGCTAAAGAAAGAGAAGTAAGATAAATATTGAGAAGAAGTAAGACAAACCTTAGAGAGAAGAAAGAAGAGAGAGAGAGAGTCATGTGAAGAAGTAACATAAAATTCCTGAAAGATTTCAAAGAAGAGAGACTTTGAGAGAGAGAAAGAGAAGAGAGAGAGAGTCATGTGAAGAAAATTAGGAAGATTTCCAAAGGCCCTTTGTCAGGCCGTCAAGAAAACATTAAGGTCTCCCATTGTTCTTTTCCGATTTCATCAGATAAAACCTTTTGTTATGTGAAGAAAAGTAAGATCAGGGCTTTGTCATCCAAAGAAGTCATTGTTAAGATATAAAAGTCTGTTTATCTGAAGAAAAAGTTGGCATTTTTATGTCATGTCTACTAATCTAAGACATTTGTTTTGAAGAAATTTCTGACAAACCATTGTCATGTTAAAAAAAGTAAAACAAACTCTCTTTGTCATGTCAAGGCTTATAAGTAAGACAGTAACAAGTCTTTGTCATATGAAAACAAAGTGACAAACACACACATGTGAATAAAAGTAAGACATATATGTCATTCCCTGATCAGATTTCAAGACAAATAATGCATACATACAAGATAAGTAAGACAAACATTTGTCATTTGAAGAAAAATAACATATAATTATTGTATGTAGAAGAAAAGTAAGACAAACGGGAATCATGTGAAGAAAATAGACAAAACTCTGATCATGATTTATAATAAGATAAACATTTTGTCGAAATATGTTTTCCTGAAATTTTGCAATTAACTTCAATTTCTAGGAAATATTTGATTTTTCGCCATAAGCCTTGAATAACATTATGGAAATCATAAAATTCCACTGAATATCTTTTTACAGCGTAAGATCTGTCTAAAATTAGAATTTTTGATCACATCCAAACGGATAGCAAGACTGTATTGACGATGGTCAGATTGCTGGCAAAAACGTTACAAAATATCATGCTTAAATCAAATATTTTATAATAACATGAACCTAAATGTATAGAAAATCCCTAATCAAACATAGAAATAACAAAAAGAAAACTAAGATTCTGACAGATTTATTTCAAATAACATTATGTCCAAAATGTTCATTCAACGAATTTCACGCAAAGAACAAATAATGAAGACTTGGTCAAATTAACCTGACCAGAAAATTTATAAATAACATTTGATGGGCCTAATAAACTTTCACTGGACAGGATTTCTAATGCCATTAACATTATTAACGAAACATTCAATTGTTTATTTTTGAGAAGACGGGTTTTGGGCAGTATTTGTAATATTTCTCCTCTGCAGATGGGGAAATATGTCTCGTAAAAACATTATTCCAGTGGCTCAAATTCATTTATCTGATTATTTCCATTTTTCCATATAAGTATATAATTCCGAAAACTTATTATGTTTTATAACCAGAATTTCTTCATATCACTGTGAGAGATATGCAAAAATATAAAATAATTGTGAAGTCCTTTTGTAACAGTCAAAAGTCCACCTTTTGACCCGATCAGACACCCCCCCTATCTCTCTCTCTCTCTCTATCTCTCTCTATATCTCTCTCTCTCTCTCTCTCACACTACATACATTTTAATTTTCTGGCTCGGGAAATGGTATATGTATGACACCAATTACGTAGTATAAAATTTATGAACAAGAAGTCCCGGATATAAACTAGTATGTGAAGATTGATTTCAGATTTTTTTAATATAGGTTGAAAAAATATTTACAATACATATATTCCTATGAAGAGGTTTCTTTTGTCGGTTGTCGAACAACGTGAGCCATCTTGTTGTAGTGCAAATAGATAGAAATTAAATAGAAAGGAGAGAGAGAGAGAGAGATAGAAAGAGAAAAAGTTAGAGAGAAGGAGAGAGAAATAAGAGTAAAGAGAGGCAAAGAGTTCAGTGATAACGGCAAATGCTGTTGTGTCGTTTATCAAGGGAGCCCTGGATGTTTACATTGCAGTATATCGTGTTTAAGCCATAAAACAGTCGTAAAATGGGAAATAATGGCCACCTTGAAGCCAAGCAAAACATGAGTCAGCACAGTCTAAATGCTTACAACAGCTGATTCTATAGTCCCTTCTCGGAAGGTGTTTTCCGTGGAAATTCCAGGAATTTGGGGGTTGACCAAGTGATATACTTCTTCAACCTCAATCAATTATATGTGGGGGGGTCTTTCCACACCCTCCCTCTAAGATCACCTCCTATCAAGTCCTCTAAGGAGAGATTTGAATCAACAGCACTACAGTCCTTCAATCAGCTACTTGAAGGGGAGGCCTTGCTGATTAATCCTTCAATAAGGCTAGAAGGAGGGTGGAGATTTACAGATATCCTTTCCTGAGGGTTCAACTGGTGAGAGACCGACGAGAGACCAGAGTCAGAACTGTGTCCTTCCAAGGAGAGTACTTCTCCCAATCGCTTGAATTCCCTTGAATATAGACTGATTCAAGAGATTCGTTTCTATCATTGGGAACTTGTTAATTTTGTACTGATCTTTATAATATGAAGTACTAATTAAAGTGAAAGAAATTACCGATCTCGTCTCTATACGCCTTTCTGGAGAGATATCAATATTTAAAAGGAATAAATATACAAGATAGCACATCATCCGGAGAAGCGATCTGAAGGACACCTCGAAAGAAACCAGGTAAGAAGAGAAAGACTAAAAATCTATGCAAAACATAAAACGATGGACGTAAAGAGAATAATAAAAAAACCTTACAATTGGTGGCAGCTAAAGTGGATCCAGAAGGCGAGACGAAACAAACGAACATTAATGAAATTATCAGTGCAATTATTTAACAGTGAAACGAAATTCTACAAAACGAACTTAGATTTTTACGACGACGAACAAAATATATCAGAAGAAATAAAAATACTCCAGCGAATAGCAGCTTACAACAAGAACGTCGAGTGTGAATAAAACCTGTTTAGTGCGTCCCGAAGCCAAAAACATTTTGAACTGTTACCGTCAACAAATTGAGCAAGACGCCGACAGCGATAATAAGCCCAGTGTTAGCGACATTGCATCGAGTGATTGAAGAAAAACAACGTACAAACTTTCAACAAGATTCCGGAAAGCGAAAAACCATCTCCGGAAAAACAACGCAGACATAGTGATCCGACAGCGAAACATTCACCGCCGAATGAACAATTTTTAGCGATATCACGATATCAACAACACAACACAACACAGTAAGGTTTTTACTATCCACTCTCTCTCTTAATAAATAAGTGAAGATATATTTTTTTTGCATCTTTATTATAAGATTGAAAATTAAAAAACTCTCTAGTGAATAAATTATTTTTGCATAAATAAATTAATTATTTATTAAATAACTCTCTCTATGATAAATTAATTATTTAGTAAATAATTTAGATAGGGAATTAGCTATTTTTTACTCGGTTGGTGATGATTATTTGAGAAGTTATATATGTAATTTTATGTACTTATTATAATGAATTTTGATGATATGATGCCCAATTTCATATAAGAATTTATTTTTGAGTATTGAAAAAGGTTTTAATTGTGCACTTGAACTCAATAGAGAATTTAATTTTTTTTGTGTGACAATTTGACAAATTGTTTTAATCTTGGTACAATATAACGAAAATATTTTTGATTGATGTACTCTGAATGAAAATTTTTTGTGTGTGTGGACATGCAATTTTGTGTATTTGATGAATTACTGAACACTGTTAGACATTCACATTACGATTTAAGACAGTCGACAATTAGAAGAAGTCAATTTCAAGACTAAATTCCACTGTGCTGTAGTTGAAGGAAATACTAACAATAATAACACAAATAACCAGAACCAAAATAGTGTTAATCATTCTAATACTACTAACAATAATAATAATAAGTAACAATACTAATAATACTAATAATACTCGTACATTACATTTTTTTAATATGAACCAGGCCATTCATAACAATTAAGACACACGCTTTTGTGGACAGGTGGATGATTCCAATCCTGACAAAAGCAGACTCGAAGCTATACTGTAAATCATTACTAGCAGATGCAGATAGTCGTATAATTTCAGGGAATAACAGATGAAAGAGCTAAGATAAATGAAGCCTTGTTGCTCGTCAGCTCAGAACATGGAGACGCACATAAAACTTGAATTCCATGAGTTTTAGCAAACTTAATAACTATGTAGAATTTAAAGAAATTTGTTTATCACTCTGGGAACCAGTAAATCAGACTGACGGTTTATATAACTAACTAGATTTCTTAACCCACAATATAAAACAATTGCTAATTTGTACGCAAGCGTGGAGAATGCAATGCAGAAAATAAGCGAAGATTTAGAAGACAGGTATTACTATAGGAGACAAGGATCAGTTTGGGGCTAGTGCCCAGAAATTAGTTGAGCTAAGGCATGTATTAAATTACCTGTCATTTGGAACCATATATAATATTCTTTGGGAGAAGAGGAAAAGAAAAAGGGTTTCAGAAAAAAAAAAACTTGATCCCAGAAAACAAGCCTTCAAACATTGAAGACAATGAGAGAAGAAATCAAAGGAAAGAGATAAATCTATCCAAGGAATTCAAGAACAACAGAAGCACAAATGAAAGGAAAGTCAGAAATAATAATCCTAATTTTAAACTGAATAATAAATTCTATGATAATTCCAGACAAGCAGGGGAATAGACCAAATACCTTCCAAGGAAAATATGCCCAAAATACTAAAAGAAAATGGAATCCAGATCAAAGGGGAAGAAACAATCTAACAAAGACTGGACCACATGGAAACCTTATAGATATGGTCAAAACTCAAACACAAACACTTCAACCCAAGTGAACTATTCCGCTCAAGGGGCGAGACCCAAGACAGCCTGCGAAAACTGCATACAAATCATTTTACAAATGAGCAGTAGAAAACCTAGAATCTGCACGGTTTGTAAAGAAAATAGACATTTAACAAAGAATTGCTGGTTTAAAACACAAGAAGGAAATAAAGAAATAGTTGAATTAAGTAGTAACCGCCCAGCATCAAATAAGTCTTCAAATCAATGACAATTTATCCTACACAGAATACCACAAGAAAGTCCCTTCAAGAAGATAAATTAAGAAAGAATTAGCAAATAGAGGAGTGTGAAGGTTCATCCGCACTATCCATATTGCAGAGTAAAGTAAGTAGTATTTTCCATGGATGAAGAAGAAATAATCAGAAAGGATTTACCTATCATTAAAATTCCAATACAGAATAAATTATGTACTGTCCTTATGGATTCAGGTAGTACTGTAAGCATAATAGATAAAACACACATTAACAATTACTTAGGCGCGTTAAAGAAACGCTAATTCAGGGTCAAAGCAAGATAATAAAAGGAGTAGCGGGTAAACAGATAAAAGTTTAGGCAATGTGAACTTAGAAATAGACCTTTCGTCACATAAAACTGTTGAAAGTTTTATAGTTCTAGAAGACAGGTTCTTTCCGCACAGGTGTTGTTCTCATATAAATTAATGAAGAAATGTGGAATTATACTGAATTGCCGAAGGAAGAATTAACGTTACACAAGATAATAAAAGAGCGTAGGCTTTACGCTTGAAGAAGAAAAAGTTTCACCCAAATCTGATCAATTTGTCTGAGACGACTTCAACAAGGACAAAGACATACAGAAAATAACCTATCATCAGAGAACAATCAAATTAAAATGAATGGTAACTTGAAAAGGAGAATTTCACAATTACAGACTAGAAAGTTAAGATGTACATCCAGAAATTATACCCTCAACAAAGAAGTGACCCAGAAATAAATAAAGGTGATCTCCAGTGTTTCTGAATATGACAAGGAACAAGACATTTATGAGGATAATTATGCAGAGATAAATACAGAACATTATAGCAATGTAGTAATCAGCTATGATAATGAAGGGGAAATTAGTAAATGAGGTACTGATGTTAAAGAAAATAAATAAAGTAGATATAAATGGATAATAGCAGTAACTGAAGAAACTAGTATAGATGCAGAACATTGTTACTTTGCAGAAAACAAAAGATGAGGAAGTATGTTGTGTAAGCACTGCTGATGATAATAAAGTACAAGTTAATACTAAAACAGACAGGTAATTTTGCATCCAAAGTGTTTAACAAAAATACATCTAAGGAAAAAGAAGAGATAGGAGTTAAAGATGTTCTTTTTACTAAATGAAGAGTTACAGAATTTGTCAGAATGGATAATTCTTTAGTCCACATGAAGGGTGATACTTGTGAAGTTTATGTCCAGAACTACTCAGATAACAAACTAACACTTTATGCAGGCATTATCTTTTGTAAAGGAATACCTATTAACAATCCATTACTAACATTAGAAAAAGAAGCATTTTCTCTGTAACTGGTCAAACATCTGAATTAAGCAAAGAAGAATAAAAACAGATTTTCCAGAAAACAAAGATAGATTAATTCAAGTATTAGAAAAATACAGAGATGTAATAAAGTAAATAGAAGGAGATAAATTAGGTAGAACAAATGTCTAAGGCATAAAATTGTATTAGATGATGGAACAAACCATTCTTTATTCCTAATTACAGATTACCAATAAGCCAAAGACCCATAGTTGATAATTTGATAGAAGAAATGAAGAAAGATGGGGTAGTCATTCCTTCTAAATCTCCATATAATTCTCCATTACTACTTGTTCCAAAGAAAGATGGAAATTGAGACTTGTGATAGACTATAGAAGTTAAATTCCAACACCATCCCCGATAGAATGCCAATGCCAGTGATTCAAGATATGTTAGCTCAGTTAGAGGTGCAAAGTTATTTTCATCTTTAGATTTACTTAGTGGATACTGGTAAGTACCTTTGGACGAAGAGTCGAAACCATTCACAGCCTTCAGCACACACAAGGAACACTTGCAATTTGAAGTCATGCCATTTGACTCACTGGCTCCTTTAACGTTTGTTAGATTAATGCTTCAAATATTAGGGATATAGAAAATGTTGCAGTTTATTAGATGATGTTATCATTTTTAAAGATTTAGAAAGTCACCTCAAAACATTAGAAAATAGTCTTGGAAAGATTAAGAAGAGCAGGATTAAAATCAAATTAAAGAAATGTCAATTCTTAATGAAATCCTTAATACTTAGGACATGTAATTAGTGAAGATGGTCTGAATGCAAGCAGGCAAGATAAAAGCAATAGTTGAATATCCAGCTCCTACCAATTTGAAAGCATTGGAGAAGATTCTAGGAATGGTAGGCTACTATAGACCCTTTCATTAAAGGCTTTGCTACAATAGCCAAAACCATTAACAGAATTAACAAAGAAAGATGTCAAATATGAATGGAATAAAGAACAAGAGACAGCTTTCCAAACACTAAAGAGTAAAATGACCAGGAATCCTGCATGCTAGTCTACCCAGATTTCTCGAAGGACTTTACTTAGCCTGTGATGCATCAAGTACCAGGCTGAGGCTGTATTATTACAAAGGACAAACAAGAATGAGAGCAGTATATTATGCCAGTAGAGTTTTGAATGCTGCAGAGAAAATTATAGCACAATAGAAAGAGAATGTTTAGCATTATACTGGGGTCTAAGGAAATTTAGACACATAATTTTAGGACATAAAGTCAATGTCTTTACTGATCACAAAACCAATTTGTGATTTGTTTAAAAGAGAACTTACAAAATAACATGAAGTTCAATAGATGGTTCATTAGTGTGTTAGAATTTGCACCAGAATTCAGATATATCCCAGGAAAATTTAATACACTAGCAGATGCATTATCCAGAGCCCAAGAAGAAACAGAGAAAATGTATTACCACTAATACTTTTGTTTTAGCTGTCAAGTGGTAGATTTAGATTTGGAAAAGAGTACAAATACAGCAAGGAATGGATACAGAAATCAGGCATATAATAGGACAACTAATGACAGATGAATCTTTAAAACCTGATTTTGTTTTAATCAATGGATTATTGTATAAAGACCAACAGAGAAGAATGGTTATTCTATTCTATACATCCCGAAAACACTAATCAGAGAAGTTTTAGAACTAACACACTCATACAAGTTAACAGGGACATCCAGGAATCAAAAAGACAACTAGAATCCTAACCAGAAACTATTTTTGGCCCCATTGCAGGAGGATGCCAAGAACTTTGTACAAAAATTGTGTAGTTTGTAATCGACATAAGGTAACGTAAATCCAAAAGCTCCTCTTGAAAAATACCCATCAGAGTTGAATCCATTTCAGGTCGTATCTATGGACTTTTATGTCCATTTCCAACAACTGTTAGGGAATAAACAAATATTAGTCTTTTAGACTATCTAACAAGATATGTAGAGATCAGTACCAGTAAGAAATAGAGATGCAATTACAGTAGCAGAAGTCTTAAATCTAGAATTATTGAGACATTCATGTCCCCAAGTTCTTCTTTCTGATAACGCAGCAGAATTTACTAGTGAACTTTTAAGAAAATTATGTGAATTTTTATGAGATAAATAAATGTCAAATCACAGCATATAAAACCAAGTTCAAATGGAGCAGTAGAAAGAACGAATCGTAAGATAAAAGGATATCCTGAAAACTTTAGTTAAACCTAATACAGAAGACTGGGGATTTAGCTTTGGAAGACGTACAGTTTACTATAAACAATACCAACAAATGAGACAGTAGGAGAATCACCACACTACTTGTTATACGGATACGAGAAGAGACTACCAAATACGTTACTAGATGATGCAACACCACCCCGACATACTTATAACTACGATGACTATATTGGCCTGGAAAACTAGACGTACATATGAAACGATCAAACAAACGAGGACTAGACTTGAGAAGCTCAGAGTGTCCAAGCAAAGTACTATGACAAAAATACAGCTAAACCAAAATTGTAGTAGGTGCTCAGGTATATGTTCAGAATCATGTTCCAGAAGGTCCTAATGTAAAAGTATCCATAAGTTCCAAGGTCCTTATAGGGTATTAGAAGTGTTGAAGTTAAATAAGCTAAAGATCATAAGTGAGAGATCTAAAGGAAAGAATTGTTCATACCAATCATGTAAAGGTAATAAAACAGACTCTTGGTCCAATAAGAGAATAGTTGAATTATTGAAAGAAAGTTGAACAGGAACCAATAAATAACAAATACAATTTGAAAAAGATAAATTTATGTAAAGTGTTGAACTATTAGATATATAAACAATGTGTAGGCATTAAAATACCTCATGTATACAGAATATCTGATAAGGCTTATTCTTACAGATACAAACATGCGGTTCTTCTTAGTTATCATAACACTGCTTTTTATGTGTCATCTGAGGTGATCCGGAAGGGCAGTGCACTACTAGAGAAAAAGGGATCTGTGAAATTAATAAAGGACTTGGGCATAGTGAGTATTGACATTACATCAGTGCTTATCAATGAAATGACATTGAAAGATGTCCAAAGGGAATTAAAATCATTAATTAGGAAAAGTTAAAATAACAGTGTTTTACCATTGTTGGAAAAACTAGATAATGACATAGGAAGTGTTAAATACAAGATCCAAAACGATCCCTCTTACCTTTTATAGGAACAGCACTTAATCAATTATTTGGAGTCGCGACAGACTCTAATGTAGAAAAAAGAAAGTGCCCGTATAGACAAACTGGAGAAATGGGCAGCAACAAGAGGCATTGTGTTAAATAAGATTATAAGCTCTCAAAACTTAAACAGTAATGAATTGAAAAAAATAAAGGAATTTGAATCAAGTGAACACAAACATTACCAAAGAGATTAAGATAATAACAGATGAACAACATTTAAAAGTACATTTATGAACAATGTTAGGATTGTATTGCAAGACCATAAAGATCTATTAAATGCCATTTTGTTAGCCACCATAAAAGGAATATTAAGTCCAACATTAATAAACCCAAAAGAATTAGAGGGCATAATTAGTGATTTTTTTGAAGGGACATTATACCCTTATGGTAAAGGATATAATGGTCTTATAATTTGATAACCACCAAGGTAATTAAGAATAAGATCCTTCTAATTCTACCTTTTAATCAAAAGAGTGCAGATGTACTGATGTCCATACATCCTTTTCCCATGTTGATAAAGGGAAAACGTAATTATCTCAAATGTCAACCACATCAATTTTGCATTAGAAGAACATGGACTAATGATGTCATTTATTACTGATGCTCAATTAAGATTGTATACTTTTGAAAGATAAAGAGTATATTTGCAACCTTGACAACCTGTAAGAAACTACTAATACTATCCTTGTGTTCAAGAAATAATTGAAAACAAGAATCAAGAGACAGTACTGTGTACACAATTATCCAAACATGATTTTGTTTCCATTATAGTAGAACAGTCAGTTTTTGTTTTCACTAAGTTCAGTAACAGCAACTGGCTAATTTGCCATAATGTAAGTGCAAAATTAATTTCAATAATGTCCATGCTTTGATAAGACTTGCAAATTAGTTATTCCTAATAAATTATATTATGTAAACCTCATGTCTTCACAGAAATCACAATCCATAAAAATAAGTCCCTACACATGAACTACTCTGAAAGTGAAGTTAAAAGAATTTAAACTGTCTCAGTTAGAATTAAAACAAATAAATGAGTTGGCTTTAGTAGATGAATTTTTCTATTACAAAGAAAATGTTTCACCAATTCTGTCTCTGTTCAATTTGGTCATAATCATTATTGTAATAATAGTGTTTGCAATTTTGGTCAAACGTGGTAATTTCAAATGTAGAGCAGATTATAAATAGAAATAAAGGGACCAATGAAGAGTAAATGATCTTATACACATAATTTTGTTGTTTGCATTGTGTGTTAAAACAATTAACCATTTTTAAGTATAACAATTCATTATGTATATATATATATATATGTGTATGTATATGTATCTCTTTTGATTCATGATATAATATATGTGAATTTTCTATCATATATTCTTAATTGATTTTTGCATTAGTGCACTGACACAGTTTGTGCAATTTAAATATTTTTGAGAATTGACTTGATGGGAAAATCATATAAATACTTTATTTTGTTTGTGATTTTGCAATCATCCATTGAAATATATTCTTTTGTCACACTGAGGCAGTGTGGGGTAAGCGTGACAAGTGATGTTGTGGTGTAGAATAGATAGGAAATTAAATAAGAAGAGAGAGAGAGAGATAGAAAGAGGAAAAAGTTAGAGAGGAGAAGGAGAGATAAGAGTAAAGAGAGAGTGCAAGAACACAGTGATAACGGCAAAATCTGTTGTGTCGTGTTATCAATACGCAGATGTTTACATTGCAGTATATCGTGTTTAAGCCATAAAAACAGTCGTAAAATGGGAAATAATGGCCTAACGATTGAAGCCAAGCAAAACATGAGTCAGCACAGTCTAAATGCTAACAGCTGATTCTATAGTCCGCCTTCTCCGCCGAGTGTTTTCATGGAAGTTCCAGGAATTTGGGGTTGGCCAAGTGATATACTTCTTCAACCTCCAATCAATTATGTGTGGGAGGGTCTTTCCACACCCTCCTAAGATCACCTCTATCAAGTCCTCTAAGAGAGAGATTTGAATCACCCACTACAGTCCTTCCAATCAGCTACTTGAAGGGGAGGCCTTGCTGATTAATCCTTCCAATAAGGCTAGAAGGAGGTGGGAGATTTACAGATAGCAAGTTTCCTGAGGTTCAACAGAGTGAGAGACCGACGGGGACACCAGAGTCAGAACTGTGTCAAAGGGAGAGTACTTCTCCCAATCAGCTTCCGTGTTCTATATAGACTGATTCAAGAGCATTCGTTCTATCGTTGTAACTTGCCACTTTGTACTGATCTTTATAATATTAAGTACTAATAAAGTGAAGAAATTACCGATCTCTATCTCTATACGCCTCTTCTGAGAGATATCAATATTTAAAAGGAATAAATATACAAAGATAAAGCATCATCCGCAGGAAGCTATCTGAAGGACACCTCGAAAGAAACCAAGGTAAGAAGAGAAAGACTAAAATCTATGCAAACATAAACGAATATCGGTAAAAAGAACAATAAAACATTACAATCAAGTGTTTTATCCAGTATATATGGAAATGTTACTTATGCCTATATATCTCTCTATATATATCTATATGGCAGATGATCCAGTTCATTTCATCATGGAAATATATATATGCCTTTTCTATCTCTCTGTGCTCTCTCTCTCTCTCTGTGTGTCCCTCTGTGTTATTTGTAGCCAGTCTGCATCGATAAAATGCTACCTCTCTCCTCTCTCTACAAATGTTTGTAAATCCAGGCTCTCTCCTCTATAAATATTTATATATATCTGCATATAAATATATCTCCCTATATATATATATATATATATATATATATATCCAGTATATATATATAAACGTTATATATGTGTGTGTGTGTGTGTGTGTATCTGTGTGTGTAAATAAAGACAAAATCCATGAAGAAAATGTTATTCAATCTCTTCTCTGCAAAGGCCTCAGTATTTGAAGAAATATAAAAATAAAAGTTTACAAAGAAACATATAAATGACAGATCTCTTACAAAGAATTTTTTCCAGTTCATTTCCCATCATCAAAATGTTATTTAGTAAGAACTGCCAAAACTCTCTTAAATATTTAACAGGTTTACAGTCTTAGGATCAACCGTTTCATCATCAAAATGTTACAATTAAAAGATTATACAAGGAGTGATCATCACTGATAATGTTATAAAGTCTCTCAATAATTCTCTTTTTTTTTGTAAACAAGAACAATTTTGCAAGATAGTTATTACCACAAATAAAATTATATTAAAAAAGAGGTAGTGGGACATAAGACTTTAGGTTTATGACCATAGACATATATATAATTATTTGCAATATATAGGCATATTTTACTATATGCTTGCTATTTATTGTATTTATAATATATATTTATATATATATATATATTGTATGCCCAACTTATGTATTATTATTCTTTTCTATAAATTACCTCTTGTAATTAAATTGTATTTTATCTTTTAAGTCATTCTTGTACATTTTTCAATGTGTTTTGGAAATGTTTTTGCCACATTACGGAAAATCATTAACTGAGTAAGCCGCATAATAATAAGATGGAAAGTCATTCTGGGAAAATTCTTTCGATCTGGCAAACATGTGGACTGTCAGAATTTATCCTGTAATATATTTTCACTTAAATGAATGAATATTTTCATGCATATTTTCCCAGTTCTGTCAAACTTCATGTATGTGTGTAATTTACTATTTTAGATACTTTCCATGTACTCACCGGTATTCTGTATGCTGCATTTAATTAGGTACATTTCTTAGTAAGTTTGATTCGGTTGACTGGTACTCTTGCATGTATCAATTTAGTATTTCTTGTCCTAATAAGTTTAGTAAAATACATTCTTGAATTATGTAATTTAGTTATATAACGACTCCTACCATATCTGCTATTGATCATGGTAAACAGAGTCGAATGGGATTATGGCATTTTTTTACAACAAGATTCTCGTTTAAAAAATCATCATGTAGCAAAAAATGCTAGTATATTTGATAAGGTATTTTCTTTCCCGATTCTCTCATGCAATTGCAGTAAATTTCATTTGTTCTAATTTATTCATTTTGGATAAAGCGTTTTTTGTGCGTTTTCGTTTAATACATCAAGAGATGGGATTAGCGTCTTTTTACATTGTCCAGCAATTCCTTATTATTCCCTGTTTGCGCAAAATTTAGTATTTTTCCCGATAATTTGAATATTCATACGCTGAGAGCGCAATACAAAGGCTTATCATTGACGTTCAGTGCGATTCATTTAGTTTTATTCCACCTTCTTAGTAAGCCTTGCTGCCTTCGAGCTCAATCCTGCTTCGTTGAGGAGAGGCATCATTTTTCTGATAATACAAAGAGTCTACTTCCCGGGGAAGTAGGTCGATGCCAAGGGCGCGTTGGTTCTGAATCAGATACGCAACGGAAAATCGCCTCTTAGAGATTGCAGTTGTGACAGAAATTTATTTAAACAATCGTTTTCAAATTTTTTTTTTTTTGTGTGAGTGTGCATATATCCGTACATGATTAAAAAATTAAAAATTAAAGTATTGTACTGTACCTGCAAATATCTGCATGATTCAAAATAAATACTGATAGATTTGAATATATACATGAATTACTTATTTTTTGTCTGTACAAACCAAAAGGATTTTATGACGAAATTAAAAAAAAAAAAATGGATATGCCTGCGTAAATCTACCAAGATTCTAAATCAAATATGACGACGTGTGAATAAAAACAATCTGAGTACTTATTGATTCATATTTCCTGAGCCAGAAACCAGAGATTTCCCAGTCTGTCACCGACACGTGGCTGAGTTTCCATTCTTCCCAAGAAAGACTCCATTAAAGACTCCCTCTGTACAATTCAACTGATAGTAAATCCGAAGAAACTGACACAGTTCCTGTCGGTGTTTTTTTATGACATGATATACCTCGTCCCGAATTTTAAAGAGGAAGGGGAATAAGCGTCTTTGTATTTAATAATCCCAGTGACCTGAAATTGAAAGTGTGTAAGTTATCTTTTGTCATCTCAGTATGTTGATTAAGGCGGAGTTTTGGTAATTAAAACTATTGGTAATTATTCTCAGTGCCTGGCTACTTTTAGTCCCCTTTCGAAGTCTGTTAATTTTTAAGATATAATACATAATCTACGACGACGAATTAAGATAAACAAGAAATATATTAATGCGCGATGACAGAGTCAAAACGTCGTAAGATATATAACTTAAAAACAACCTGGAAGAAAATAAATTACTTTTTGAAATATAAATTTGCAAACAAACATAAACACTTAAAAATGAAAATGCACCTTAGAAATAATTACCTTTGAAGCATCTGACTAATCAACACATTTGCCCATTACAAATTGTTTCTTCATGGACCATGTTTCAGTCAGCCCGAAAGACTACAGATCATAGAAATTCGGATCTAATTAATTCAGTAAATGGTTATGGAGGAAATTTCAAAGAGCCGTAACGGGCTTTACTTTCAAGTTAAATTACACAACTGACAATCAATTAATGCCACTCACACGAATTATCTATTATTCTTTAAGTACTGCTGATTAAAATACCGATGACATTAGAGAGCTGGATACCATTATTTCTAACATTTCACATACCCTTTCTGTAATATGTACGGAAATATATATATATTATATATATCATATATATCAATCTTTATATATAGGATGCTGAAGGCTTAAGGGCTATATGTCGATGTATGTCATGTGTATGCATATTCTTAAAACTGATAAATGATTATGACAATATATATATGTCTAAGCGCAATGCAGGGAAAATATATATACGGAATATATATAAGATAAATGGCCGATATATCTCACACACATATATATTATTATCGAATGCAAAGGTCGCTTTCCCTGCGTAGTGAGAGTGGGCAAAACAAAAACATAAAAAAAGAATATATTCGTGGCGCTAGGTGTCGCTTGGATGATTAAAACTCCAGACAAAGCAAGCCTCCGCAAAGTTGCTCCTTGACAAGGGAGAGCAAGTGGTGTGCTGGGTCAGTGGTCAGTGTCTGCTTCTGCGTTAAATGACCCTGGATCATCATAACACGTTTTCCCATTCATCATACAGCCTTCAGGATGTTTTTAGTCTGTCAGGCGATTCCCGTTAAGTCTCGAGTTTTAGGTATGTTAATATTTTTGCGGCCAATTAAAGTCATAAAATTTGACAGGGATTAAGGTAGGCGCAGTGGAGAGGCTTGGCTGAAAGAATCTGTACTCTGTTGAATTTCATTGTCAAATTTTTAATTAACAAAAAAGAATGATATTCTCAACTAGATCTCCTGTTTTCTTATTTTCAAAAAAGTCATTATGGATTGTTAGTGAACGGTCATATTTTGAAAGGAATATAGATATATTCTTTTGTTAAGAATGATTATATATTTTTAATATTAGTGCATATACTGAAATCAGATTAATATTGGATACGTAATACATATAGCCTATAAGCCCTGGGATGGATATATATATATATATATATATATATATACATATATTCAGTAGTTTGATTCACTTTATTCCACAACTTCAGATAAACAGTGTTATATCTATATATATGTAATATATATATATATATATATATATATATATATATATATATATATATATATATATATATATATAACAAATGTGTATATGTATATATGTGTATATATATATATATATATATATATGTATATATATATTTAATATATATATATATATATATATATATATATATATATATGTATAAATAAAACCCACGTATGTTATTTTTCTTTATATATATACTCATCACGTTCTGTATTTTCAAGGATTATATATATATATATATATATATATATATATATATATATATATATATAGAAAGAGATATATATTTATATATATATACACCCAAAGAAAGTGAAGAAGCTGAAAATTAGAGTATATCAAAGACGTTGATCCCTTTAGAGACGCGTTGCAACTGAAGTGTATTCCAATTTCGGAAGAATGTTAATAATCTTACAAGAGTCTCGTCAGCAGAAATTGCCTCCCCATTATCGATCACAGTACTAAAATGCTTTAACCTTTGAAATCATCATTACTCTTATAGATTTGCTTGATTGATTTTATTATTCCAAAATTTTCATCCAATGGCTTTCCCCTACTTTTGACTTGTGGAATGAGTGTGTGCTGTTCTCTCTCTCTCTCTCTCTCTCTACCTGTATACTATTCGGGTTAATTATTCTCTCTGTGAAATTTCGCTTTCCTTATTTCCAACAATTTTGCCTTTGCAGCCCTTCCTAGCTAAAAATAAATTAGAAAGGAAGATCTCTCTCCTATACATTGACAACAGTTTGTAACAAAATTTCATCTATAAATAACCATTATGCATTAGACTAACAGTCATCCACATTTACTAAATTCAACGACAGTTACAGATTCTGACACTCAGTAATGTAACACTCTTCATTATTAAGAGGTAGGATTAGTGAAAAATTTAGATAATGACATAGATTTAGCGATGAAAAAATAAAAAAGGGAATGGCTGTGACTCATTGTAATCAGCGACAGCTAAAAATTAGAAAATGGGGTATGATCAAGACTAAGTTTATGCTCTTTGTAAATCCCAGTTAGGATTTAGGGTAGCCTCATTTCCAATTTTCATATTTCACTCTGCTAGTCAAATGATCGTCGAGATAACCACCCTCCCCCCACCTCCCTCCAAAGTTTTGATTAACAAGAAAACTGAAAGGCTGTTATGTTGAAGCATTCTGGGACCTTCGCCATATTAGATGAATCTCTTATTGTGAGATTTTCCATTTTTAACACCTGCTGAAGGTAAGTCAACGACGTTAAGATGCGCAGTTATGAACTTTTACGATAGAATAATTAAAAAATTTCATATCAGTTTGCTCACTGATTGAATAAAACCGTAATTAGCAGTATTTATTTAAAACAGAATCTGTTTCAGAAACTAATTTAAAAAATGGTCTAATTGCTGTTTTCATTATATAATACATATATATAGAAACACTGTATATCAAGAACCTATTTTTATGTGAATATATATATAATAGAAACAGAGACTTTACTATAATAATATGGGTAATTTTGGTTCTGAGGGGTAACAAATTTTTATTTATAATGGAATGCTAGTGCCATATGGCGTACAATCAGCTTGCGATGAGAAGCCTCCTAAGAATTATTCAGCAGAGCACTTTACAAAAAAATTAGTAAGACGATTTAACAACCATTGCCTAACGATGGCATAATTCAAATACAAGGAAAGACTATTCGAAAAACTTTGGAATATTTGTTAACAGATTTTTGATGGAATTTCAGGATATTTTCATTCAATCAACGTGATTTCATTCAAATCAGTAATATAAAAGGCATACTTATGTGACATTTCTTATAATTACTTGTTTTACCCGTTACTTGTTGGTGCGTACATTGTTATTCAATTATGGCGCAGGAGTTTGAATAACAGACTTTATTAAAGATTTAATGGCCTTATAAATTTTCAAAAAAGACCTGACGTCTACTAGGAACTTCTCCTTTTTCCTGGCATTTTAGAAAAATAGAATTAATTGCCTACATCATAATTAAATGAATGCAATGGTTTTGAACAGTCTTATGATATTGTTGTGAAAGTCTGTTTAAACATTTATAAGTGAAACAGCCGCCATGTAAATACATGGAAATGATGGTGGGGATATAGAAATATATAATATATATATCCCCTATATATATATATATATATATATACCAGATTCTTATATATATTTGTGTCCGGAAACGCGCCTCTAACGTCGCTATATATATCCCTAGTTCCCCTCATCCCCTTGAAAGTATATAATATATATATATATGAAATATAGCTATATATAAAACAAGGGTGAGTCTGAGTCCAAACACCCTCCCTTCAGCAAATCCCACCCCTGCATATTTATAGATTAGCTGAGCAGAAACTTTCTCTTCTCTATGACCTAATAGTTAATAGACTTCCAAAAGATCACTAATCATAAGCCGGTGACTTCATTTCAACATTGTGTTAGTTAAGCTCATAATAAACATTTTATTAGGTATTACTAGTCTTATGAATGTCCAGTTGTTATATAATAATCCTGCTACTTTTGTATTTTTGATTACTGATGAAGATTGTTGACTTGGATTTTAATATTATTTTGATTATAATATTTATCATGGTAATGTTATATTATTATATTAATTACAGTAAGCAAATGACGCAACAATTATTCGTTATGGGGTGAAACAAATTTAGCTTGTTACTTGACAGAGATCGGAACAGATTAGTTGATTCGATATTATGAAATTTGGGCTTTCAAGCCAAGCATTGAAGGGGCACTTCCAGCCATTCAGAGCTTATGACAGCGAAAAGAGGGAGTTGGAGTGGCTGGACAGCTAGATAATGAGATGTCGAAAATAAAGGTGATGAAAAAGAGCCCCTAAAGATAGAACTGTGAGCAAACCCTACAGTTGCACTAATTAATAGAGAAGTTGGACAGCAGAATTGAAGAAAGAAAGCGGAAATGGTAAAAAGTGGATAAAGCTAGGGGTCGAAGGGGCGCTGCAAATATTCTTTATAATGCTTACAGTACACCACTTGAGGTGCACTGACGGCATTACCCCTCTACGGTGGGCGGGGCGTGGGACGGATTAGTAAACGACGTATATATAGTTACTGGTGTTACTGATAGTTCGATCTCTTACCATGCACCTATTCCAAAATTTAATTTATACATATAGGATTAATAATTCAGTTTTCACATATAACATTTCTCTCTATGATTCCGAATACGGATAATGGCATATCAAAAGATCTGACATCGAACTTTTTTATTCTAGCAGTAAAAGTGCAACTGAAACACACTGTTCAGAGATTGTGTACAAATCGTCGGTGTAGGTAGTAGATGAGAAAATATATGTTCTATGTTTTTCCTAAAAACTTGAAGTATTGTTCGTGAGGATTAGGCTGAATTATCAGAAATAGTGATGCTTTGCTGTTACATCAAGCTCATATTTTTCCTCCGGTAGTCGGTTATTGTTCGTGAGGATTAGGCTCAATCGATAGAAATGGTTGATCTTATTTTAGACGTTTGAAGTTTTTGTTCAACCACAGTTGGGATATCGTTGTGCTGCCTGAAGGCCTTCAGTATTCCCGGATCTTACTTTAGATACAAAGTAATCGACATTGCGGTTGCCATGTTTGGGGAAAGATAAGTTTTTCTCCAAATGCGGGCATTGTTGTTAGATCATTTGTTTGAAGAAATGCTATTGGTTGCAAGCACAAGTCTTCACTTCTCTATAGTTCTTCATTGGAGGGTGGGTAGATTCTCAATACCACCGCTCTCCAGCTAGCGCTGTTGGCCAGCGTTCGACTCCGACCGGCCAATGAAGAATTAGGAGGAGTTTATTTCTGGTGATAGAAATTCATTCTCGTCATAATGTGGTTCGATTCTGTACGCTGTAGGTCCCGTTGCTAGGTAACCAGTTGGTTCTGCCACGTAAATAAACCTAATCCTTCAGACCAACTCTCTTCTAGGAGAGCTGTTGAATCAGCTCAGTGGTCTGGTTAAACTAAGATATAGTTAACTTTTCACTTCCTCTATCATCATCACCTGAATGTTGAGAGGAGCAGAGTGTGAAACTCGTCTGACATTGTCCTCACTTTTGCTAAGGTACTTTTAGTTTTCTGTAAAATAAAACTACTGCGATGGCTATTTGTCTGTCCGCCCTCAGATCTTAAAAACTACTGAGGCTAGAGGGCTGCAAATTATTATGTTTATCATCCACCCTCCACTCATCAAACTTACCAAATTGCAACCCTTTAGTCTCAGTAGTTTTAATTTTTTTTAAGGTTAGCCATGATCACCGCTATAGATGCCAATAACACAGGCCACCACCTGGCCGCGGATGAAAGTTTCATGGGCCGTGGCTGAGAATTCCATACAGCATTATATGCTGTACAGAAACCTCGACTGCGCCGAACAAACTTCGGCGCATTTTTTACTTGCTTTGTTGCTTATCCATCACCAGACGCCGTCTATTCTCATCTAAGGCCGTGTCCCCACTACAGTAAAGACATGTCATAAACACGTCGGCAACTTATCGCACAAACGTCACAAACAGGTTAGAGACACGTCATCGACTTATAGGTAGTCCGAACGAGTGCTTCATACGATTATCCATCCTGTGCCAAAGATCGTTCCCCACTTATAGTCGTTGACTTGTTTTCTACTTGTTTGTGATATGTATGCGGTAAGTATCCGACGCATCTTTATGATTCATTTTACTGTAGTGTGGAAGCACCATTAAATATAAACAGTCATTCTCATATTGATGTGAGTGATGTTGCCCCAAAGTTGATGATAGCTTATCCTTAATCTCTTTACGTCAATTTAGATTTTACCATATTCTGGTTCTTGTTTATGTGCACATAATTACTTTTTTCCTTAGACCTGGGTTACATTGGATAAGTAGGAATCCCTGAAAGAACGTGTCACTTGACTGCTGTACGTGGGTTTGATAGCATTTTGTACGAATATACTAAAGTTTAAACATTAACTATTCTGTTTTAGGTCTGCTATAAAAACAAGCGGGTTGGATGTGAGGCTAAGGGTGCGTCCACAATGCAGTAAAACACATCATAAACAGACAGGTTGAATACAAATCAGCGACTTATTGGTAGTTCTAACAATGCTTCTTACGATTATCTAGTATTTGCTGAAAGTTCGTTTTCTACTTACGTCGTTGACTTGTTTCCATCATGTTTGTGATATGTGTAAGATAAGCTGCCGACATGTCTTTAGGACATGTTTTACTGTAGAATTGGCTCACCTTCACGGCCTTGCTTAGGTTCTTTCGATATTTTAGCTGTTGACTTCAGGCATTATTATACCTTTTTATGCTGTCGTGCATATAGGGTTTTTACGTTGCTTTATACCCATTAATATTTGGTACTGCTTGCAAGCATGCTTCGTTTTTCCTGTTGCTTGTGGATCAGCGAATTGTGTAAATCGTGTCCGCAGACCGCATAAGAGCTTTGACTTTGTACCGATATCAGAGTTCATTTATGCAAACTTTATTTCTTCTTTGGTGGCGTATCGGTGATTTATTCAACTCTTGCGCGCAGATTCTTTATTTTGTGGCTTTTTTGGTAAGGTTCTTGTTACACTCGTTTACAACATTTCTGCTTTTGGAATATGCCGATGATAAACAGACTTCATAAGTTTGGTTAATTTGCTTTCATCTATTTATCACATGAACATTTAAATTTGGCACATATTGTGTATGGATAACTTTATAAAGTAATTTATTTTTCTTTTGTCGTTTTATTTGTCAGTCGTTTACAACATTTCTGGTTTGGGTGTATGCCGATAATAAACACACTTCATCAAGTTTGGTTAATTTGCTTTTTTCTGTTCATTGACTAAACATTTAAGTTTGACACAGATTGTGTATGGAGAACTTCATAAAGTCCTTCAGAATTTATGCTGTTATCCAGGTGCGTAAGACTTCCCTCTCCCATAATGGATGCAAGTCTCTGGAAGTGACTGAAATAAGCCCTTTCGCACTTGGTAGGATTCTATAATCACGTTGTATTGTTCCCGTTCAGTGCAGATGAAAGGTCACCTTGCCTTATTAATCCACACCTGGGCGTTTGATCCGCCGATGGTCTTTCAGAGGTGTTTTTGCGCTTTTCCATAAATACCCCTTTGAGAGGCCTTTTTTATCCCTCTCCCCTTTGTGGTAAGGCTTCCTATTTTAGCGTTTCGGGAACTACTGTGATTCCCGGTTTGATGAGACGGCTAATGATAGGTATTTGTAGTTGTTTGGCTCTTTGATATTACGTGACAATTGCAGGTATACATGCGGAACTGTTTTTGGGGTATTTGTATTCCGTTATGTTTTCTGATACGTAACTGCAGTTTTTAATTGGAACATATTTATGGCTGTGAACTTTTTCGTCTGCTGAACAGATCGATTAGCGTGGCTTCATAATTATATGTCATTAAATTTTGTCGTAATTCATATGCGTAGACTTTAATTTTTGTATCGCGTGGCTTCATATGTTCCAGAATATATAATGATTAGGTTTTTACCTCAGAAGCAAAGTAAGCTAAGATTACTTTGGGTCTGAAATAAAAACCTAACCATTAAATACTCTAGAACTATATGAAGCCACGCTGTAGGTGGCTTCATATGTGAATTACGCCAAATTTAATTACTTATACTTCCGAAGCCAAGTTAATCGATGTTTTTAGCAGACGAAAAAGTTTGGATCTGTAATAATGTCCCAATAGAAACATGTTTCAACTCAAAACTGTAGCTACCCTGTTACGTTTGACATCAAGAATTGATAACCGTTGTCATATATTTGATTTCATGATCATTGATGCCCTAAGTCAAAGCTTTTGTAAAACTGGATTCATCTCTCTAGAATTTTCATCACCTCTCATAATCTTTCCATGTTGCATTTTATAATTCCCTTCACTACATATTCGTTCTGCCATGTTAATTTGGTTTTGAAGCCGATAATGGTACTGGAAATAATGATTAGATATTCACTACATTTGCGTTCTGCCAAGCTAATTTGTTTTAAAGCCGATAATGGCACTAGAAATAATTATTAGACATTCACCACAATTTCGTTCTACCAATCTAATTTGTTTTGAAGCCATGAGCTTTGTCACAGTAACGCTCATTGCACTAGGTGGAAAAGGAAACGTTAAAGTTTATGTAGAACTAGTAGAAGTTTCGGAATTTTATCGCGAGATATTTCTACAGCAACATTTAACTAACAAACTGCAAATCGAAGAAATCAAACGAGATTGCAACAAGGACCTGCGTGTGTGTGATCCACTGCTTTCCCTTTTGAAGCAGTTCTGGAAGATATTTGATATATTTTCGTGAAAGATATTGATAAACAGGCATTATGTGTTTATGTTTACTCTTGTACTTTTATCTTCTAATGAGATGCGAGTGT
>NC_089761.1:20920643-20950643 GCF_040412425.1 Macrobrachium rosenbergii | reverse complement strand
TTGTGTATGTATGTATGTGTCTGTGTATGTGTGAAAGTATATGTTTGTGTATGTGTGTGTTTATACCAATAAGAGGAAGACTTTTACCACATGACAGAGATTGTATTTATATGATATTGCCCGCTGGAAAAATATTATACCGGCAAGTGATAAAAGACAGAGTCTGAGAGACAAGAATAGAAAATCAGCGAGAGGTCGACTGTAACCGCAGGGTAGAGAGAGAGAGAAAGAAAGAAAGAAAGAGAGAGAGAGAGAGAGAGAGAGAGAGAGATCATGAATGTACGTTAGCTCTGTCTAGTTGCTTTCGTTTAATTATGTCCTGCGTGTCGTAAGGTCTACTGCTGTGAATTAATGCCACATAACTAGGTCGTAATTCCACTGGTGCGCCCGCAGGGACGCCTCTCTTTGACTGCCAAGAATATTGGATTAAGCCTTTCACTTTGCACTTGGTTGATTGATAATTTCACAGTTATTATTTTAGGTGTAGTGAGATATATATAGATATATATATATATATATATTATATATATATATATATATATATATATATATATATTGACGATTTATCCTGGGAAAATGCTTTACCATGAGGTAATTTATAGACTCTAAATGAATGTTTTCGTTACTTACCTCTAATTTTGTATAAAATCTGACTGCAGTTGATTTAGGAAATCGTGGGGCAACAAGGAAAAAGGGGAATTTATCTGAGCTGAGGGCTCATTCACAAGGTATTTGTAAGTAAACACGTTAGGTAAGTTTAAGATTACGTGTATTTACATGAAACGAAAATATCAGAAGATGAAATGGACTAACCAGGCATGCGAGGCCTGAGAGGTTAATTGTAACTGGGAAAACTTGGTGTATCCATCGACGATGCTGACACAAGGCACAGTCAAGAGAGTTTTCCACGGCTAACAAACCCTCTGTAAAGAGAGAGGTTCACGAATTAAAAGCCAGTAAGGACGTAGTAAACTATACATAGGACAAGGCGAGCACAGAGGGTGCCAAGAAGCCTTGAACGCACGATATTATGTAATTATTTAAACACAGGCACTTAACGTAACACTGCCCTAACAAGGCAAGTTTGATAGGGAAATACTGGCACTTAGAAATGGAAATAGGAAGTTTAGTTGAAACAGTGTGACTGACAGGAAGAACTTTTGCAGCAGATCACTTTACCTTGTGGAAGAGGTGGCTTCAGCGAGAAATGGCGGTGGAGGAAGGGCTGGACTTCACTGGTAAGAAGACTAAAGGTCCCTACAAGATAGGACCACGTGGTAGGGCATGGCTCTCTGAAGGAAATGGAAGGGGGAGATGTGTCTCTCTCGCGTCCAGCAGTGTGTCTCTCACTTGTTTTTTCGGTGAGACCCTTATATGACGTCGGCCAGGGGTCAGGAGGTTACCCACAGGTAGATTGCGTCATTGTCATCTATAACTTAGTCCCAGGTGTGCCTGCCAGCTGTCCTCTCTTAATCCAGGCCTAATATTCTGAAAGCAAAGTCTCCCACAGTCATATAATCAAGAAGAGAAAGTTGAAAGGGATATAAAGCGATTAAAAGATTAAGGTAGGGGCCTATAGGCCTTTTGTCCTTGCTTGCCAGGCAGTGCCCAAAATGCACTGTTATATTCTCCAGCTTTAGATGAAGCATTTGATGGCTGGGATTCTTGGGAAATTATATATATATATATATATATATATATATATATATATATATATATATATATATAATATATATATATATATACTATATATATATATATAGATATATATACATGTATATTTATATATATACACAGTAAAATAACTTATATATATGTCTGTCTATTTATCTGTCTACCTATCTATCTATCTATCTGTATGTATATACGTATATGTATGTAAGTATGTATGTATATATACATGCAAACATACATTCATACATGCACAAACACACACATGCATATATATAATATATATATATATATGTGTGTGTGTATGTATATGTGTGTGTATATGAATACATTTATGTATTATAATGATAATCAGTTTCATGCTGATGTGACAGGGTGCGTCATATCAAGGCAGTGTTATTGAGTTGTCAGCTCAATAATCACAAATTTCTTAACGTGCTTGCATAAGTGTGTGCAAGTGCATAAACACCCCTGCTATTGAACAGCTCAATGTCCCTCTTGATAACAGTCAAGCATCCACCAATTTTTACTAGCGTGATGAAAATATCATCCATGTTCAAGAGGCAATAAGTCACTTTCTTATCACATTCACTCGGGTCAGTTGTTACGATCAATCTTTCGTATCATTCTCTTTGAGAATTTGGAATATTCTGCCATACTGTCAATTTACTGAATTTTGACCTACTTCCTGTTAGGAAAAATTCTATTAGAACCGCTGTTTGCACTGGTCAAACTTTTCTTTCCACAAACACACACATATTACATATATATATATATATATATATATATATATATTATGTATATATATATATATATATATATATATATATATATATATATATATATATAATATATATATATATATATATATATATATATATATATATATATATATATATATATAGGCATCGAGTTAGGGAAAATTTAAATCCCTGCTGTTCATCAGGTTTAAAACAATCGCATTTGACTTTGATATATATATATATATATATATATATATATATATATATATATATATATAAATATATATATATGTGTGTGTGTGTGTGTGTGTGTGTGTGTGTGTGTGTGTCAAACTGAGAAAACAAAGTTTAACAATTGCAAACAACGTTTCACAACAGAATTATATATATATATATATATATATATATATATATATATATATATATATATATATATATATAATCTGCACATATCTATGTATATATGTATATTTTACAAAAGTTAATGTCCTCCTGGGCCTCGTTGGCTCATAGGCCCAACTGAACTACCGGTTTCTTAGGCCGACAGCCAGTGTTTAGAAGTCTTGTTACCTAAGACACGTGGCCAGTGTGTCGCTGGCAACGATTGTAAGACACCACCAGCCCAATGGGCTGGGTGCCTATTTTCCTACTAACCCTCTCGGAGTGAAACCAGGGTTGGTGGGCCGGGTTTATGCAATGGCGCCATCCCAAACCACTAGTGAGCGGCAGAATTTAAACCCCGGTCCTCTCAACTTTTTTACAGTTTTTCACTGTGCCATCGTTCGTGGTAGAACATATATATATATATATATAACCATATATATTAGATATATATATATTTATATATATATATATATATATATGTATGTATATATACATCCTACATATACACATACATACTTTACTTTCGTGTTGATGCCGGGCACAAACTCCCCCCCAAGGTTCTTTAAGTTTCAATGTTTAACGTTTCACCATAAATTGACTTACCAAAGTCAAATAACTTGAACTTATTCAGATTCCATTTCACATCAGATTTGTCATATTGTTGAATTCGAACCTCGAAGCCGTGTCAGGAAATTACTCTTTCCTCAAGAGTAACATCAGTAATCACAATTTTGTAGTTTTCACTTGCTGGTTAACCAAAACTTTTTGTTGATAAAATTCTTCAGAGGTAGTTCAAGGAATTATTCTTTTCATGTTATTGGAGGACAGATGAGAACTGATGTATTTTCCTGCCTAAAAAATCGCGAAAATATACTCTGAGGCTGCAGTGATAAACATAAACAAGTAAAAAATGCCCCGAAGTTTCTTTGGCGCAACCGAGTTTTCTGTACATCGTATAATCAAGGCCACCGAAAAGAGATCTATCTTTCGGTGGTCTCCGTATAATGCTGTACGAGCCGCGGCCCATGAAACTTTAACCACGGGCCGGTGGTGGCCTACACCTATATACACACACACACACACATTATGGCTAACTTTAACTTTAAATAAAATAAAACTACTGAGGCTAGAGGGCTTCAATTTGCATATGTTTGATGATTGGAGGGTGGATGAACAACATATATAATCTTCAACCCTCCTAGCCTCAACGGTTTTGAGATCTGAGGGCGGGCAGAAAAAATGCTGACGGACAGAAGTTGGCACAATAGTTTTTGTACTTTTACCGAAAACTAAAATTGATTTATATTACTTTATATGGTGAGGTTGGGGTGGTGGGTATGAATGAAGACTACAAAATGGGTTGGTATCAGTGTTGTCTGAGCAGTTCAACTGTTGCTATTGGCAGTAAGAATGAAACCCTGTTACTCTTTCGATATATAAACAGTTCGAATACGGCTTTGTAATAAACCTCATGATAAGAATAGAAGATAAAAATTATTCCTTGCAAGAAATGTATTTACATGCTCAATATAATTAACATTGCTCTGTTTCAAAAATGAGATTGGTATCATCAGGTGACAAAGAGAGAGAGAGAGAGAGAGAGAGGACTGAGAGAGAGAGAGAGAGAGAGAGAGAGAGAGAGAGTACCCAGAGAGAAATTTGTATTCAGAAATCAGAAGGAAATGGAGCTGCCTATAATTGGAAATATTGAATGGTTAAATTAAGATATCAGTTATATTGTGTACCATAATCTGGATGACCTTTTGGATATATCGTATTGCAGTATGTCACATTCATGTGAAGTTATACTTACATTTGTGGCGCTTTTGTCACCAAATAGAAGCAGGAATCAAACACGTAATATTGCAAATGAATAAGCAGCAAGGAATGGACGAAATGGATTGTGACAGTAACGAAAGGAAGTGAAAGAATAAAAGTCACTAACCAAATGAACCCAAACAATGGAGGCAACAAAAGACACTGAAATGAATGGCGGTAGTTGTTAATGGAAGCAAAGAGCTACAATATTTAACAGAAAATGATTGGGAAGATAATTCACAAAATATTTATTCAATTTGCAAAAATGTACATTGAAATATTAGTGACAACATATATATATATATATATATATATATATATATATATATATATATATATATAATACTATATGTATACATACATATATATATATATATATATATATATATATATATATATATATATATATATATATATATATATATATAATACAGTATATATAATACATATATAAATATATATAAATATAAAATATTTATCACATTCAATTTTAGACGAGCAGTTTGGAATAGAATGTTCTGTTCATAAAATTGGTAGTAGTTTATGTATACAGAAAAACTTAATATGATAAAGGCATGGTTTCATGTAGTTAGGGAAACGAATTTACACTTTAAAATTTATACAAAATAACATATTTCGCAAACAAACCAATAAACACTAAAATTATCAGTGAAAAATAGCATTGTTCACTTTATCATATTTCCATCTAGAGGACCTTTTCTCAGACATGATTAGCAAATCAAACACATGTACATAAATGTCAGAACCTTAATTTACATATCTACAAATTCAATGGCGGGTAGGTGCTTCCAAACAGGGCAATGACGCCCGCCAGGCATGACGTTGCATGCTGTCCACCAGCTGACAAAAATCAAAGCAGGTAAAACTGTCCCATTCTTCAAATTGAGAGCCTGACGATACTTCTCAGTAATCTGGGTGCATAGGTGGTTTCTGTCTAATTGCACGGCCCATGGTCTCATAAATATTCTATGGGGTTGAGATCTGGGCTCGCAAAACAGGCTGCCCAGGGCATTCACATCCTGCAACCCATCGAAACTACTCAAATTATAAATAATACTGTTCTGGTACTGGCCTGGTACTTACCTTGAAGAACAGGATGTGACGCTTCTGAGGCCAGCCTGCACTGATGCCCAGATCTCAACCCCAAGAACATTTATGTTGATCTAACTGGGCCAAAAATTAGACAGAGACAACCCACCATCCACATTAGAGAATTACGTCAATATTACATGAAGGGATAACATTATTATTCCAGCTGGAACCTTGCATTTATAAGCAGGATTTGCCACCCAACCTGGTGGGTTTTATTTGATATACATAGATATCGACTATTGACTCTTCATTAAATAAAGATTATTGACATTTAAAATCACCCCAATATTCCCCTTGCAGCACGCGTCTGAGAAAAGGGGCACAGCTGATGCGCGGAATTGAAGTTTTTTCCTCCTGCCAATTTGTATGGTGAAATTACGACTAACCTGTCCCGCACCAGATTTTAAAACCTTAGTTATTTTCAAATTCACGAAATTTACCTTACCAGGAATATTTGAATCACAAGACTAAAACCAGGAGATAAATTCTATTCCAAACGTGCTCACAAAACAGCAGTAATCAACCTGTTTGGCAGCAATAGTTAAATGTGTGTGTAACAGATATCACTGATATGTGTAAAAATATGTATATTTTATAAGTATATATATATAATAATATATATAAACATTATATATAAATATGTATATATATATATATTTAGATATAACTATATTTGTCAACAATGGCTTGATATATTTATTACTTCTAGTAATTTTTCAACTACATTGGCCGTTTCAGTACCCGTTTTTCCCGAACGCGTTGTCATGGTGACGTATCAAACGCGAAGGTCTTCTTCTTGGCGTGATTGGACGTTATTGCAACGATGCCATAAATAGAAATGGAAACGGAGCTGGGACACACACACACACATACACACACACACACACACACACACTCTACAGGGGTATAGCTTATACTGTATGAACATGCGTATAAGCGTGTAAGCCACAGATCAAAAAGTATATTGTAATTTTACTTAGTAATTACTCAGTAATTAGAGGCATGCTGTGGACATATTTATGTATATTTGTGATAAACATCGTTTAAATGTCGACAGATACAATGAAGAAACATGTATATATATTTATATTATGTATGTATATATATATATATATGATATATACATATATATATATATATATATATATATATATATATATATATTTATATATAATACACACATATATATATAATATATATATATATATATATATATATATATATATATATATATATATATATATATATAATCCATAATAAAGATGGACAAACTTCCGATCAAATGAAGGTGGAGTATATATATATATATTATATATATATATATATATATATATATATATATATATATATATATATATATATATATATATATAAAGATAGACAATATCATAATCAAATTAGAGTTGGCAATTCTGTATTAATCAAAATGAAGACGAAATTCACTGAATAACGTCGTTATATCTGTCCTTTCAACCACCAAGATGACGATAGCAGCAAGTGTGAGCGACAGAGTATTTATAGCAGACATTTACATGACGACTAAGTATGCATTCGCCGTCATTACCATTTTAAAACACGCAATGCCGAATATTTCATGGCGTTTTATAGCTTCAGAATGGCCGCACTTCGTCACACCAGCATTTGCGCCACCTCGCTTGAATACCGGTTTGATATAATTCAGTTTTATGTCTTTTTTTTATTCGTTTATTACTCGTTGACGTAACTTCTCTTGGTGACCGGTGACCGGTCGGACTTTCCCGAGATGTAACCGTGTATCGGGACCTTTCCCTGAAAAAAGCGGGCCGCCATATCTTGAAAACCAACCATGGAATTTTCTTGAAAATAATCTCGTCATGTCTCCCACACCCAAATTCCAACAAATTACATAATCTAACCTAACTAACCTAACCTAGGGGCATGGAAAAAAAACCGGGGCTGGTGCAGTACTAGCATACATCTCAGGAATTTGCTGACCGGTCAGCTAAAACGGTGACCAAGATAATCACGCAAGGACAGACTTCTTCAGTTAATGGAAGAAAACTCGATTATTTTTCCGTGACAAAGAATCAGTTTATTTCTTACTAGCTTGATGTAGCGTCATAGTGTCAGCTTCAGCAACGTCGGACGCGTACCACAACCGAGATAGAAAATACCTAAAGTTTTCTCATAAAAAGTTCGCTCTAATTGATAAAGAGCATATTATCTAGAAAATCTTAATTTTTTCCCCCTCGTTATCATTCTTATATTTGATTACAGAGTTATTATATCCTAGTAATCCTAAGATTACTAATGGTATATAAATGGCCACGCAGTTTATTTTCTAAACCAAAATACTCACGAGATTAGAAAAGTATGAGGAAAGCAGAATTTCCCCCAAGCGACAATTCATGAGATAACTAAAGGATTAAAAGGATTTTCAAGAGTTTATAAAAGCTTTAGACAATAACCGGGACTATTTACTTTAATAAAAGCAAATAGTATTAGATTGCAAAAAGGCACAAACAACAAGAGCACGTCGTTTTTCTAAAAGTAAGCTCAGAAGATTGCAAAACAAAAAAAAAAAAATCGGAGAAGTTTAATTTCCTATAAGGGAATTGCAATTTTACCTCCCCCCCAAAACAGACCATACCAAACAAAAATCAATAATGCACAGGGCGGGGGCTGTTGCTTGGGGAGCTTGAGCCCCTGCTCTTTTTCTTCTTCATAGGTAAGGTACCCTTTTTGTCAGAAATAATAATTTGATTGGATCATATTATACATAGGTTGATTGATATTTTGGACCAGTATTTGTCAATAGCATATTTCAGCCTAATTGTAGCATATAAAATTGGCAGATTTCTACTAACCAAAGGTAGTCACCCATGCAGAGCGTCATTTCAGATTTTTGATGCGGGGGCAAAGGCGGTTTGCCAGCGAGTCGAGCCTAATCACTGAGAGTTTTTTTATTTTGAGCTATTTTATTTGCTTTTTGAAGCACATAGAATAGAAAGATAGATAGAAAGATATAACTTAATGCGATGACCCATTTGAATTTCGGTAGGAATAGTGGAAAACCAGGTGCTGTTACTTCTTGGGACTTGGTGAGGTAAGGGGGGCAAGTTGAGGCTGGGGGAGGGCATCTGGAGTCTTGGGGGACAGTTACCCCCCAGCCCCCTCTAAATGACGCCCCTGGAGGCATGTAACCACCAGACGATGCTTTGGACGCTTTCTTCTTGTACTGCCTCCTGTTGGTAAACTTCACCCACTGCACGCAGAGATTTCATTTTCTTAAACTAAGGGCGTGCCCTTTTTTTCCACTTGAGCCCCTGTTCGTCTGAAAGTCTGTGCACGCCCCTGTACCAAGTGACTTTCTGTCTGAAAGCAAACTCGGAAGATAACAGAAGCAACATGTAGTAATCTCTGCTGTTTATTAGAGATTTCAGAGATAACGAAAAGTTTGACTGATCAGATGAATCCAATTGCTTCAAATCACACTCGAAAAATCTCACTAATCAAACGAATCCAATTTCAAGTAATAAAAATCAAAATGTTACTTACTTTTATTGACTTTTATTTATTCTTATTATCAATTTTCGTTATTTATTTCTATTCATTTTTTATCTTTGTTTAATTGATTAGTTTTTTTTATATTTCATAAGTTTCATTTCTTAATAGTTGGTATAATTTCTTTGAACAGAATTTTATTTAGAACTAAACAGATACAAATATCCAAAAGACACAATGGTAAAAAAACACATTAGTAAACCAGGTCAAAGGCGCAGATTGAACAAACACGAATTAAATCCCCGTCAGCGGTGCAGTAAAGGCCATCACTATCACCATCAGTATCATCATCATCATCATCATTATAGAGACGGCATTGGACGTCCCCGGGTGCTGATGGAGCTCTGGACGTGGACGGGGAGGGGAACAGGGGTGTCGTTGCTGTAGCAGAAGAACTGTGTCAAGGTTGTGGCCCAATAAGTTCTGGTAATCAAATTAATGGCCGGACAAGGTTAACTGATTCTTGAGATCAAGGTATTTATTGCTTTCAGAGTAGTAGAGCCTTGGCGTGTGTTCTTCGTCATAATTGGTGGTAATGGGATTGATCGGTGTGCATGATATAAACATAGTATACATGTGTGTGTATCCACAACTACCATATATATATACATATATATATATAGAAGGATATTATATATATATATATATATATATATATATATATATATATATATATATATATATATATATATTGTATATCCAATACAGCACGGAGGAACATGGGAGAATATCACTAAGTCCACGTCTGTAGAACTTGAAAATGTAGAATAAACTACGAAAGTACTTTTTTCAAAAGTCCTGGTTTTCACCACCTTCCGACGTGGACTTATATAATATATATATATATATATATATATATATATATATATATATATATATATATATATATATATATATATATATACTGTATATTCAACATCAAGTCGTTTTTCCACACCTGCCACTACCACTTTCGTGCTTCCATTTCTTCAACTAACACACACACACACACACACACACACATCTATATATATACAAATGGATGTATGTTCCAAACTTGCTATACGTGCTTACTGCCTCGAAAAGAACACTGTGGGTGTAAGACATCACTAGCTCCAAAGGGCACCAAAGCGGGTTGGGGGGGAAGGGCTTCCCTGAAACGGGCCTGGTTCTGCCAGTGAAACGGGGCTGGTTATGCCCGTAGACTTAGTAACTTTACGAATTATCATACCTAATTTCGGTATACTGTACATATTGACTTACTATCTGGAAAAGAATACTGTGGGGGCACCAAAGCGGGGTGGGGTTGGGAAGCGGGTGACAGAGAGAGAGAGAGAGAGAGAGAGAGAGTGTGAGGGAGAGAGTAGAGGGGGTGTTAGGGAGGAGAAAGAGTGAAAGAGACAGGGAGGGTTGGGGAGAGAGAGAGAGAGAGAGAAAGTGAGGGAGAGAGAGAGTGAGAGTGAGAGGAAGTGAGAGAGAGGGAGAGTAGGGGGGTGTTGGGGAGAAGGAAGATCATATAGAATTGATGGGTTCCTTCATAGTATATCAACAAGATTTAAAAATATAGTTTCCAGAAGTCTCACGTAGTCATGATTAATACAACTAACAAAGGAAAATAGAATTAATTTAAGCCCAGGTCTGTACACTCTTGGCCCCATTCTACACAAGATGAGATAAAAAAGAGAAACTAAGGAATCCCAGTAATCCTTTTGCTAAGGTCCTCTGGCTCCCCTTTAAAGAAAACTATTTTGCCGGCTTTGTCTGTCAGTCCGCACTTTTTCTGTCCTCACATTTTCTGTCTGCCCTCAGATCTTAAAAACTACTGAGGCTAGAGGGCTGCAAAATGGTTTGTTGATCATCCACCCTCCAGTCAGCAAACACACCAAATTGCAGCCCTCTGGCCTCAGTAGTTTTTATTTAATTTAAGGTTAAAGTTAGCCATACTCGTGCATCTGACACCGCTATAGGTGCCAACAACACAGGCCACCACCGGGCCGTGGTTGAAAGTTTCATGGGCCACGGCTTCAAGTTTCATGGACCGTGGCTGTACAGAAAACTCCATTGCGCCGAATTAACAGTGTCCCAAGTTAATCCTAGATAACTGTTTATCACTTGAAGACCTTCCGGATAAAGTAATAACCTTTGTGTGCATTATGTACCCCTTTAATCCTAGTTATTAAGCACCTAATTAATCTTGGTCGTTGTTGTGAAGCCGAGTCTTCATTGTATTTTGTGGTATTTGATAATGGAAACATAATTTGGAAGAGATAGAGTTGACAGGTAGATAGAGAACTTTAATACGGCATAATCTGTTGCTTTTCTGGTTTTCTGTTTTTCTGCAGACTTATTTTTTCAGCACTGCGCAGATAGTAGTTTTTAGTGTTATGGTCCTTGGCGTTTATTCAAGTTCCTGCTAAATCATGGTTCACCCTCCACTTCCATCAGTAAGGCACCTTGCGGATGGCATGCCGGTCCTTTTACATTCTAATTGTCTGAACGATGTTCGTCAAGATTTGGTTGGTGTAAATGAGGTCCCACCTTGAAAACATTAACCAAGATCTCTTTCAACACGATAGTAGTTCGTGTCCATTCGTCACGTTTACCCAAGGTATTCTACAAGACAATCAGCACTACTGTTTTACTATCATTATAAAAATAGCACTGAACACTAACTTATCACCGCTGCACAGAATCCCTTATGTCATCTCACGATGCTTATCGTCTCAATTACTCTTAATTGTCTTTTTTATCAAAATTATTTTTCCTTTTTTTCTGAAGGCGACTTTTTGGAGCGAGGCCACCATATCGATGCAGTATGATATATATATATATATATATATATATATATATATATATATATATATATATATATATATATATATAGTATATATATATATATATATATATTTATATATATATATATATATATATATATATATATATATATATATATATATTTTTTTTTTGATGTGTTAAGTTGTCATTCACCTCATTTTCGTAGCGCAAAAGCGCGAGGGCGTTTGTAGTTAGTTATTGTTGTTGCTGTTTTTGTTGTTGTTGGCTGAGCAGGCCTTATATGCTAGCACGAGAGTCTTGTTGTAACCCAGAGCTGTTGTAGGAAATATACCACCATACCACCTGCTTGGTTTCTTCCCCTTTCACTGTATCCAGACATGGCATGAGGGTAACATTAGCCTTGGACATTATCTATTTTTTCTTCTCTCTTTCTTCTCTCTCTCTCTCTCTCTCTCTCTCTCTCCATCGATTCGTAAGCCCTCAGTTGATAAAAGATAGGCAGGTTGGCAAATAAGAGCAGTTAACTGTTCAAATGAAACTTCACATTTGCTCACCAGTCTCTGAGATGATTTTGATTTAGGTTGACAGATTCGAGTGCAGTATACTTTTATGACTTGACTGCGGAAGGATTCTTGAAGGGGAGAGAGAGAGAGAGAGAGAGAGAGAGAGAGAGAGAGAGAGAGAGAGAGAGAGAGAGAGAATGAAGTTTCAGTGACAATCAGAGAATTCAAATAAATAATGAAATAACACGAGAGAGAGAGAGAGAGAGAGAGAGAGAGAGAGAGAGAGAGAGAGAGAGAGAGAGACATTTCAGTAACAATCAGAGAATGCAAATAAACAAAACAACAAAGGAATAGTTTGCTGTCGTGACTTAAGACCACACGTGTGGCGTTTAAAAGGAACAAATGAAAGGTAAACAGTTGATTTAAAAAGGCGAATTATTACCAGGTTCAGGCGCCAAGGAAAACCTAATTCAGTGTCGAGTGCTGATAAGTCTTTTCTATATTTGCTTTTGGAATGCGTTTATGCTTGTGCTCACGAATGTGCTTGTGCATGTTTATGTGCGTTTTATGGGGATCGTGATCTTGTGTGTCAAGGTACGTTTTTTTTTTATGAATTGCATGATTTCCTTCTGGTGCGAATTTCTGTGCGTTTCTAAGCGCTTTTGTTTTGTGTGTTGTTATGCGTTGTTTCTGTGCGTGCTTGCGTGATTGTCCTCGCACTTACACGTGTACATTTACTGTAGTAGTATTAGATTATGCGAGTAAGGTCAGTTTTTTTATACGAATCAATCAACCTTCCGAAAAGGAGCAAGTCCTTAAATTCTCACATTGTTCTTTTTTATTTTCTTGTTAGAGGAGCACGTCTCCAAATTTTGACATTCTTTTTTTATTGTAAGAGGAGCAAGTCTCCAATCACTGGCATTTTTTTTTTTTTTTGTAAGAGGAGCACGTCTCCAAATTTTGACATTCTTTTTTTTATTGTAAGAGGAGCAAGTCTCCAATCACTGGCATTGATTTTTTTTTTTGTAAGAGGAGCAAGTCTCCAAATTCTGACATTGTTCTTTTTTTACAAGAGAAGCACGTCTCCAAGTTCTGACATTGTTCTTTTTCTTTTGTAAAAGGAGCAAGTCTCCAAATTCTGACATTTGTTTTGTAAGAGGAGCAAGTCCCCAAGTTCTGACATTGTTCTTTTTTTTTTGTAAGAGGAGCAAGTCTCCAAATTCTGACATTGTTCTGTTTTTTGTAAAAGGAGCACGTCTCCAAATTCTGACATTTTTTTAAGAGGAGCAAACCTCCAAATTCTGACATTGCTCTTTTTTTTGGTAAAAGAAGCAAGTCTAAATTCTGCCATTCTTTTTTTTGTAAAAGAAGCAAGTCTCCAAATTCTGACATTGTTCTTTTTTTTTTAAGTGGAGCAAGCCTCCAAATTCTGACATTGTTCTTTTTTTTTGTAAAAGAAGCAAGTCTCCAAATTCTGACTTTTTTTTTGTAAGAGGAGCAAGTCTCCAGGTTCTGACATTGTTCTATTTTTTTGTAAAAGGAGTAAGTCTCCAAATTCTGACATTTTTTTCAAGAGGAGCAAGCCTCCAAATTCTGACATTGTTCTTTTTTTGGTAAGGTAAAAGAAGCAACTTTCCAAGTTCTGCCATTCTTTTTTTTTTGTTTTTTTTGTAAAAGAAGCAAGTCTCCAAATTCTGACATTGTTCTTTTTTGTAAGAGGAGCAAGCCTCCAAATTCTGACTTTCTTTTTTTGTAAAAGAGGCAAGTCTCCAAATTCTGACTTTTTGTAAGAGGAGCAAGTCTCCAAATTCTGACATTATTCTTTTTTTTTTGTAAGAGTAGCAAGTCTCCAAATTCTGACATTGTTCTTTTTTTTGTGAATGGAGGAAGTCTCCAAATTCTGACATTGTTCTTTTTTTTATGAAATAAGCAAGTCTCCAAATTCTGACAATTTTCTTTTATTTTTTGTAAAATAAGCAAGTCTCCAAATTCTGACACTGTTCCTTTTTTTGTAAGAGGAGCAAGACTCCAAGTTCTGACATAGTTCTTGTTTTTTGTAAGAGAAGCAAGCCTCCAATTTCTGACATTGTTCTTTTTTTTTTTTTGTAAGAGGGGCAAGTCTCCAAGTTCTGCCATTGTTCTTTTTTTTGTAAGAGAAGCAAGTCTCCAAGTACTGACATTGTTCTCTTTTTTCTGATAATGTTCCTTTTTTTGTAAGAGAAGCAAGTCTCCAAATTCTGATTTTTTTTTTTTACAATAACAATGCAAACAACTTCAATTATATTCCGGTCTCCAAGAAAATTCCAAACAATATCTATAACTGCGAATGAATTTTGTGGCTAACTTTTAAGTCTGCAGCGAAGAAATGTGGTCCAAATCCCGCGCAAGTCAAGCGAACTGTAGGGAAAACTGTTTTGATCAATTTCTCTTTGGAATCAACAAGAGAATCAGAAGTTCAAGTGAAGATGCAATGCATTACTACCTTAAAACAATTCTCCTTGTGTATTGCAAGTTACTTACATTTCTGTTTATTTATTTATTAATTTGTTAAAGTATTTTTCCTTCTCTAATAATTGATCTCTTCCTTCTGCATTTCCTATTACCTGTATTTACTTCTTTCAAATGAACACCGTTCTTCGGAAGCCTGAATTTCAAGTCAATATTGGCCCCTGTGGGCTTGAATTAGGAGAGAAATGACACAACGCCCTACGAGAATTGAAGAAAGCCACAAAACGACACACTGATACAATGTGGGCGGAAGGGCAACAGTCAGCAACATGCTCTCTGCTGAGGTAATACCTGAAATGGAATTAAGTCCAGAGCCAACTTATTGACTAGGAAGTTCTTGCAAGAAAATTAGCACTTCAAGGGCTGCTCCCGGCTCCAAACCATTCGATAAAGAGAGAGAGAGAGAGAGAGAGAGAGAGAGAGAGAGAGAGAGAGAGAGAGAGAGAGAGAGAGAGAGAGAGAGAGAGATTTTGTCCAGAAGCCTTAGTTGATAAGAGTAAAGTATGCCTGACTACAGAGAATTTCAAGGTTAAAGTTGAGAAGGGGGAGTTCTGTGTTGCATGTAAACAAACTTTTGTACTGACACCAGGTGTAAACCACAGCCAAACACAGACGCATATTTACTACCATGTGTCTTTTTCACCTTTTGGAGAAGGTGGTGCCGGAAGTTGTTAGACTTTCTTTGTTAGACTTTCTTAGTTAGACTTCCTTTGTTAGACTTCCGCCCCCCTGCAGATCTTTATGGCTGAGTTTGCTAGTTCTGTGCCCTTCTTTGGACCCAGGCTGAAGATGATACCCCTTCAGAGTTGAGCAGACATGTGGCGAAAGACTGAGGATGAAATCACGGGCCTAACGATCATAGGCCCAGCACTTACCATTGAACCACGACACCATGCATATATATATATATATATATAGTTATATATATATATATATATATATATATATATATATATATATATATATATAGAGAGAGAGAGAGAGAGAGAGAGAGAGAGAGAGAGAGAGAGAGAGAGAGAGAGAGAGAAGTCGCATAATGATATGATTTGTTGAAGACTGTGGTTATCTGCAATACATTACAGTAAGTGTTTAGTAATATTTTCATTCATTTAAAAAGTTATGAGGGAAGAAATGTCAGCGGAGGTAAACCTAATATGTAGTACCAAATTGTAGAGCATCACTACTGAATACTTTGTAGTAGTATACATGCCAAGTATATATTACCTAATGACATGTAATTATTCTTCAGAGAAGAAACCAATTATTTTAAGTAAGATAAAAAAAGCAGTTTTTTATTACTGCTAAATGTTAATTATTCAACGTCCTTTTTTAAATGAACAAGGCAGTTCTGTAAATAAAGAGAGACGAAAAATTCCACAGAAAAAATAGTTAAGCATTTTACTTGAATATTAATTTACTTAATAATTAACAACAGTTCTCGGATTTTGATCGCGATTTTTTTCCGGAAGCTGCCTACCTCTCACATTTTAAGGACAGAGATTCCTCTTCGAAAATAGCAAGTCGCTTACAGCCAACGGCTGAAGTGACGTGTTCATTTTCGGAAGTGAATGTCGTCACTTCAGGGATTGCAAATTACCGGTAATGGAACGGCTACTTACCTCTTCTTCTTCTTCTCTTTTTATTTTTTTACTGAAATGGAAATTGATGTCGTGGCGCTTTGCCATTTCGCCGGAGTAATGGCTTTTAGCCTGACGAGAAACTGGTCTAATTTGCGCTGACAAGCTTTTATTGCGTTCGGGGAGTGGTTATATAGGGCCGGCCAGAACACACACACAGACATATATATATATATATATATATATATATATATATATATATATATATATATATATATAGATATGTATATATATGTATATATATATAAGTTAAGTGTATATTAGTTTTACCAGACCACTGAGCTGGTTAATAGCTCTCCTAGGGCTGGCCCGAAGGATTAGACTTATTTTACGTGGCTAAGAACCAATTGGTTACCTAGCAACGGACCTACAGCTTATTGTGGAATCCGAACCACATTATAGCGAGAAATGAATTTCTATCACCAGAAATAAATTCCTCTAATTCTTCATTAGCCGGCCGGAGACTCGAACTCGGGCCTAGCGAGTGCTAGGCGACAACTCTACAGACTCGCCCAACGAGGAACTATGTATATATATAGACATACATACTTATATATATATAATATATATATTTATATATATATATTGTTACACGCGCGCGCACGCACTTACACACTAAATTTTATATTATCAGTGACCATATTCTTATGCCTGCCTCAAGTATTGTTAGCCGTTCTCTGTTTCACCGTAATATTACAGAATCGAGGAGTTTATTTGTTTCCTTCTGAGCCCATGCGATTTTTCATCTTCGGGTAGATACATTGATTCCAATTTTCTTTTCATTATAGTATCTCATGCCTCTCCAAGCATCTTTCATCAATAATGATACATTCTTCTCACTCGTGTCTCTCATCAGTGGCGATATGATCTTGTACTTTTTCTTTATGTATGTATATAATACATCTGTTATGTTTTTACGTTAGTTATCTAGTTGCCAAGGTGGCATATGGTCAAAGTTTTTGGTTATGTTTCTGCGTGATTAGCCGGATGAATAACCACCGGTCTCGCCACTGGAGTTCCGTGTGAAATAATAAGTCATAGTTTGCTCCGAGTGATAATGAGGATTTTACCTTCCATAATTTGTTTTTGTTACAAAATTTTTTTCATTTCAAAGTAAATAGTAAGACAGAGAAGCAAATATAATTTTTCTCTCGGCCTTCCGAATTCTGCCAAAAAAAAAAAAAAAAAAAGAAGTCAGGCAATGGCAGTAATTATACGAAAAAGGAAAATCGCGCAGGAATGCAGTTCCGGGAAAATAATTAAAACAATTTCATATGTCATGACTCTCCGCAAACATCATTAGGTACATAAAACATTAGGCGTTGCAAGACATGCAATATTTGCCGCTCGGTCGTCGCTGCAAGAATGTTAAGTTGCGATTCTGGAGGGAGGAAATATTTCGAATTTCCTGGGGACATTTTGTTTACGTTTGTTTTTTCTCTCTAAGTGCGTGGAGATAATTGGAGGAATATGTGATGAATATTCGGTCATTTATTTCCCTTTGTTATATTTTCTTTGATGTTTTATATAATAAATTATGTCGTTACCATGAACCCACACACAATGATAAATTATGCAAAATTTACATTATATATATATATATATATATATATATATATATATATATATATATTTGTGTGTATGTATATGTAAATATGTATATATATATATATTATATATATTTATATATGTAATATAAATATGTAAATATAATATATACACACACACACACACACACACACATATATATATATATATATATATATATATATATATATATATATATATATATATATATATATATATATATATATATATATTATATATATATATATGTTGTGTATGCACATCGAAATGAGTCAGAAATTTGCAAAAAAGAAAAAGGTCAGTTACAGGTACATGAAAATGCACCAGTAACCGTGAGGATTATACCAGTTTTTCCTGTTTTATCAATGTTTATCATGGATTATCTAAATTATTCTGGAGGGATGGTCGTTTTTCAAAGTCGTTCTAATAACCGATTATCGTTCCAATTCGTTTTATCGATATCAGTATCGGTTCTTGGTCGATTGAATAGATGAGGTTCACTGATACAAATCATTATTACTGTTATTACAGTTATTTAGAGGATGAACCCTTCCAAAGAATATGGTATTCGTTCGAAAGAAGTGACAGAAGGTAATGGGAAATATAGAAACAAAGAATATTAATTGAAACTTATATTCTGTCTCTCTGCTGTCCCTCTGCTGGGAGTAGTGCCGCCAGTGCACCTCACGTGGGGCACTGTAGGCATTACTTAAGGGTCTTTGCAGTGTCCCTTCGGCCCCTATTTGCAAGCGCTTTCATCCCTTTTACTGTACCTCCGTTCATATTTTCTTTCTACCATCTGATTTTCCACCCTCTCTGATTTTCCATCCTCTCAAACAATTTTTCCATGGTGCAACTGCGAGGTTTTCCTCGTGTTACACTTTCACACCTTGCTGTCAATTTCCTTTTCAGAGCTGAATGACCTCACAGGTCCCAGCGCTTGGCCTTTTAGCCTAAATTCCATCTCTCTCTCTCTCTCTCTCTCTCTCTCTCTCTCTCTGGAGGTTTTCTTGACAAAGGCATCCGTAACATTTGCATTTTCTCTGAGAGAGCAGCGTTGACTCGGCGAGTTTTCTCAAATGTGTGGTTGACGATGTCTTGTCTGCAGCTGGAGAGAAAATCAAAGACTCAAATCACAGTGAAGAGTTGCTCGCTTGCTTATTTTTTTTTTTTTTTTTTTTAACTTTTTCGATTTCGTTTTTAATGCTATAAATGTTTAAGTTTCTGATTTGCTCGGTTGAAATGATTTACTTCCCCACTGATGTTTTGCATCTTTCGTTTACCTTTGTGAAGAAGTAACAAAAAGATTTATCATATGTATTTATTGCAGATTAGTGCAGATATTTTTATTGTCGATAATCGCAGTTTTCTGGTTTCCCCTATTTGGATATCAGTCAAAGCATTAAACAGTCTAAGAGTAATTCAGTGACACGGTGTGTCATCCTTATTCTAGAAATTGGGAAAGTATTGTTTTGTTCAAGAAACCCCCATGATTGTCATTACCTGTTTTTGTATGTTGGGTTAATGAGTTTTCTTAATACACCCTTTCCGGTTAAACTTGTCATTTTGGGCAACTCTCCTGTACGTTGTGAGTAACAAGCATTTGCTATATATATGTATATATATATATATATATATATATATATATATATATATATATATATATATATATATATATATATATATATATGGATATCTGTGTATGTTTATTATATATATATAGTATATATATATATATATATATATATATATATATGTATATGTATATGAATTTAAGTGAGGTTGCCATAATACACCCTCCTGCGTTTTAATGTTGTCTAAGGAACCTCACTGGCAAAACATGTGTTGGCTAAATCCCACCACTCTAGGCAGTTGGACTTCCTTGTTTATTAACTATTTGAAGCCAGTGCTTGTAGTGTAAACCTTCCAAGGGAGAGTAAGGAAACTGAAGAGTTAAAAGGGCCTTAAGACCATTAAGAAGGATTGCGTATATATATATATATATATATATATATATATATATATATATATATATATATATATATATATATACTGTATACATATTTTTGTTTAATATATAAATACATTATATATTAAATATAAATACATATATACATTATATATATAATATATATACAGTATATACTGTATATGTATATACACAAACAAATATTTACACACAATATTTTTAATCCAGGCTTCTCGGAGACGACGTTCCTAGAGCGAGTTAACTAATGACTCGGGGGCGCATTCCCTTTAATGGAATTGCATTCGTCCCCCGCCCTTCTTGGAGGTGACTTGTGACGGGGGAAACTCGCTAAGTGGTAATACCCATGGTTCATTTCACCTTATTTCCCCCGCCGGCGTCACGGTGAGTGGGCGGGTGACTTGAGATTTTAGGTGTATATATTTTACACACACACACACACACATACATATATATATATATATATATATATATATATATATATATATATATGTATGTAAATATGTATGTAATATATATTTATATATATATGAATATATATATTTACATCTATTATATATATGTATATCTATATATTATTTATAAATTATATATATATATATATATATATATATATATATATATATATATATATATATATATATATATATATATATACTGTAGTACATAATGTGTGTTGCATTATTTTTAAATTTTGATTAAAAGCGCAATTCAAACAGTTTTACAACAGTCCGAAAAAGCGGGTATCTCCTGGATAAAGCCTTTGACGAAGCAGAGTTTTCATTAAAACTTGGATTTAATCCAGGCCAAAGTCCCGAGAACTTTTCAGATTTTTTGAGGAGGTTTCGTAATATATTATCGGTTTCCAAAGCGTTTCGCAAAGATTACTAGATTTTTGCTAACGTACTTAAGCTGGAAGCTGAGCAACATCTTCTCTTGTGATCAGACAGACTTCTTCTTCTTCTTCATCATCATCTTCTTCTTCTTCTTCTTCTTCTTCTTCTTCTTCTTCTTCTTCTTCTTCTTCTTCTTTTGATATTTTTTTCTATCTTGTAAACTTAGTTCAGCTTAGGTCCTTTCTTTTTCTGCAGACAATTTTCCTTTCTCTTTTCTTTCTTTTTAATTTAGTATCTGCTTTCATTTTTGTGTATGTATACTTATACTTTTATGCAAATTAACGTTCAAATGTCTCGCCAAGAGAACCTGAACATAATTACATTTCGAATTATTTTCTATAACGCACAGTTTGGCTAAATGTCTCTCGCAAACCTTATAGATAGTGGAAGTACATCGGGTTATTTTCTATAACATATTCTATAACATACGGTTAGGCTGGATGTCTTTTGCAAACCTTATAGATAATGGAAGTACATAGAGTTATTTTCTATAACATTCAATTAGCCCAGTGGGTCTCAATCTTCTTTTAGTGATGGCACCCTAACTAATGTAATCATTAACGTGGCACCCATTCTTCACCATCCCACCATGTCGCATGAATTTACACACACACACAGACAGATATATATATATATATATATATATATATATATATATATATATATATATTATATATATATATACATATATATATATATATATACATATATATAAATAAATTTCTGACTCACGTCAGATCGAACCCAGGTCTCTCAGGTGAAAGCAAGGGCGTTATCCACTGGGCCATACAAGTCTAAAAGTTGGAACCTGAGAGCAACTGCACCAAGGAATTACCTGGGCAAGCTTAACTGCTTGCATACCAGCGGTTTTTCCCTAACTTCCTGACTCAGCAATGACCCAATAGACAACATTTCATTCGAATTATCCCTTCTGAGTGAATAAGATATCATCAACACATAATCACGTGTGGAACGAAATAAATTTCGAGCTCGTCGAGATCGCCAGGTCTCGGGTGGAAAGTAGGGCACTTCCACTGAAAGTCGAAGTTGGAACCTGAGAGCAACAGCTGCACCCAAGGAAAACTTTGCTGGTATGCAAGCAGTTGGGGCTTTGCCCAGGTAATTTCTGGGTGCAGTTGTTTCAGGTTCCAACTTTTTAGACTTGTATGGCTCCAGTGGATAACGCCCTGCTTTCCACCTGAGAGACCTGGTTCCCCCGACGTGAGTCAGAAATTTATTTCTGTTCCACACGTGATTGTGTGTTGATGATTCCAATTATATATATATATATATATATATATATATATATATATATATATATATATATATATATATATATATATATATATATATATATATATATACATACCGTATATATATATGTGTGTGTGTGTGTTAATATATTAGAGTAGACACTAATAATAATTATATGAAGACTTCTCCCATTTTTTTTTTCACAAATGTTCCTTGAGATGATCTAGCCAAGACAAAATTCATGACAATCTTGCGGCACCCAGTTTGAGAATCATTGAATTAGGCTCTCGTACTCCTTACAGATAGCAAAAGTACAAAGGTGAGATGGAACCCAGAGTCATGAGAAGGAAATGAAAACACAAGCCATGAAAACCATCATTTTATCCAATGGAGGAGTTTTTACCCAACTAGGGAACATTTTCAGTTGAGAAAGACGTTGCGGGTGGACATTGAAGCCATGAATTTCATTATACTTTTTTTAAAATGTTTCTCTTAAATATTTGCCGTAAAAATAAATTACCGCATATATAAATTACGCACATTATTGGTACATTCTAACATAACGTCTTTTTTGATCGGACATGTTATTGGATTTTCAATGAAATTATTTTTTAAACAAATACTAAGCGTATAAAAGAAGTGTTAGATACCTTTTTAAATGGAATTGACGTATATTATATATATGTATATATATTATATAGTATATATACATATACATACACACACACATATATATATATGTACATATATTCGTGTGTATGTAAGTATTTATGTATGTATGTATGTATGTATGTATGTATGTATGTATGTATGTGTGTGTGTAAACCTATAGTGTTTGCAGTGGCGACACGTAGCTGTATGAAGACAAATATGGTAATAGTAAAATTCTTTTATGAATTAGGCATTTTCCTAGCCACAGTTGATGCCTCATACATCATACATTCTGTCCGAAGGCGTGAAGAATCTTGACAGTGAGATAAAACAGTCAGGAAGAATGATAAAATGCATAAGGAGTCTTGTGAAATTTATCAAACTGATAACCTTGTAAAAAGTTTTTTTCTTTTCTTTTATTTTACAAGTAGTGGGTTATGCAGAAAGGGGGAGAGAAGCCTCAATGAAAATGACCCGTAATTACCTTGCCATTGAGAAAATATTTAAATTTATTCATCTTTTTTTGTAATGATTTAAGGTTTAGGTCTCCTTCCCGTTTTGTAGGAACATTTTTACATATATTTAGCATCTCTTCACTATCCCCTACAGTCCCAGTCATCATTCCGAGCAAGAAAGATAAAATGCATAAAGGATCTTTTGAAATTTATTAAATTTATAATTTTCTAAAAAAAATTTTTAAGTATGTAATTTGTTCTGCAGAAGGAAAGGGGGAGGAAAGTCTTAATGAAAATAACCCTTGAATGTTTTAACGCCGAAAAAATTTTATAATTTATTCTTTTTTTTTTTGTAATAATTTAAAATTTAGTTCACCTCACCCTTTTGTAAGAACATTACCACATATATTTACTATCTCTTCCCTCCTTCCCCCCCAACACAGTTCCAGCCGTCGTTCCAACACTACAAAAGTGTATTTTTTGTAATCATTTGAAATTCAGGTCCCCCCAACCCTCTTGTAAGAAGATTTCTACATATATCTCTTCCCTCCCTGCCCTCCTCCACACACTTCCATCCATCATTCCAAGAATACAAAAGTGTATTTTTTTATAATCATTTGAAATTCAGGTCCCCATTCCCTCTTATAAGAACTTTTCTACATATATTTACCATTTCTTCCCTCTCCCACAATTCATCCCCATTTGTTCCAGCCATCATTCCAAAAAAAAAGTTTATTTTTTTGTGATGATTTGAAATTCAGGTCCCCCTTCCCCTCCCCATAGTTCCAGCCATCATTCCAAGAATACAAAATGATCTAATTTCTTTTTTTGTATCCATTTGAAATTCAGGTCCCCCTTCCCACTTGTAAAAGTATTTTATACATATATTTACCGTCTCCTCCCCTCTCCCCAAGCAGTTCCAGCCATCATTCCAAGAATACAAAAGTGTATTTTTTTGTAGTCATTTGAAATTCGGGCCTCCCTTGCCTCCTGTAATAACATTTCTACATATATTTACTCTCTCTCTTCCCTCCCCTCCCCCCAACAGTTCCAGCCATCATTCCAAGAATACAAAAGTGTGTTTTTTTGTATCCATTTGAAATTCAGGTCCCCCTTCCCTCTTGTAATAACATTTCTACGTATATTTACTCTCTCTTCCCTCCCCATGGTTCTAGCCATCATTCCAAGAATACAAAATGTTCTAATTTATTTTTTTGTAAACATTTAAAATTCAGGCCACCCTTCCCACTTGTAAAAACACTTTTATAATTTTATACATTTACGTATTTTTCGTCTCTTCCCTCCCCACAGTTCCAGCCATCATTCCAGGAATACAAAAGTGTATTTTTTTGTATTCATTTGAAATTCAGGTCCCCTTCTCTCTTATAATAACATTTCTACATATATTTACTCTCTCTCTTCCCACCCCTTCCCCCACAGTTCCAGCCATCATTCCAGGAATACGAAAGTGTATTTTTTTGTATTCATTTCAAATTCAGGTCCCCTTCTCTCTTATGATAACATTTCTACATATATTTACTCTCTAAACTATTTTGATAATAATAATAATCTTCCTTCCCCTCCCCCCGCAGTTCCAGCCATCATTCCAGGGATACGAAAGTGACTCTTATGGAGAGATAAACGATGTTTCCAGAGGGTCAGCTGCCGAGTAATGGCCGAGGCGAGAGGAGAGGGAAAGAGGGTGAGTCATGTAAGAACTGTACCGGGGGGCTGAGTCATGCCATAAATAGTTTGCTGGGCCAGGGGTAATTTGTTTTTAATTTTTCTCTCTCTCTTTAGCAGAAGTAATTTTTTTTTTACTTCTTTCTCTTTTTGATCATTGTATGTCTGTAGGTTATTCCTTTGTCTGCAGAATGACGTGCAGTATTGTTTTTTTTTTTTTAAGTTGATAATCAGTGCGAAGGGTGGTCTGCTTATTTTTCTTAATTAGAAAGGTGAATTTTTAAAATTTATCGTTCTTTTATTTTTGAGGAACTTGTTTTTATGGGGATCCTTTACAGATCTATAATCTGTTTCTCTGTTAAGCGATCCAAAGAGAGGTGCCTTATTTTCTTATTTTGGAAATGTGCATTGTTTTTATTTTTGTAAGAAGCAGTTATTTTTATGGAAATCGTTTACAGATCTATAATCTGCTTTTCTGTTGTTGTATTTTCTTATTTTTAAATGTGCATTGTTTTTATTTATTCATTATTTTAAAGAAATTTTTTTTATAACGATCGTTTACAGAATCATAATTCTGTTTCTCTGCTAAGACAACGAGGAAGACGTTATTTGTTTTATGTTTTTCATTTTCTGATTTTACGTCTTAGGCCATTTTTCTGTAGATATGGTTTCATTATATGAAGAAAATTAACGGTTGTAATCTCAAACTCATTCTCATTTTTAAGGATACCTGTGCTTTCCGCGATAATTGCTGGAACTTCGGTCATCTGGCGCAGTGAGGGGGAAAATGACACTAGCAAATTTATAAATGAGGGGGAGAGTGGGTGTTAGTTTGAACTTTGCATTAGCGAAAGTTATCATTATTTAGCATTAGTGAAACATTATCATTATTTTTTATTGCCAGTGTAGGGTTATAGGTGACCAGGTGATTGTATTACATTCTGTCGCATAACAAAATCTCATTTTCTGTGAGCCTCAGTAACCATAATGAGGAGTAAAAAAAAAAAAAATGCTCCGAAGCTTCTTCGGCGCAATCAAGTTTCTGTACAGCGTATAATGTTGTATGAAACTCTCATCCGCGGCACGTGAAATTCTCAGCCGTGACCCATTAAACTTTCAGCCATGGCCCTGTGGTGGCCTGTGTTGTTGGCACCTTTAGCGGTGCCAGACGTACGATCATGGCTAACTTTATCCTTAAGTAAAATAAAACTCCTGAAGCTAGAGGGCTGCAATTTGGTATGTATGATGATTGGAGGGTGGATGATCAATAAGCCAATTTGCAGCCCTCTAGCCTCTGTAGCTTTTAAGATTTGAGGGCGGACGGAAAGACAAAAAGCCATCTCAATTGTTTTCTTTTACAGAAAAGATATAACTCCTGGTTTTCAAGCCTTAATAAGATTTTGCAGTTTTTAAAACCTTCGGTTTACATATTTATATATTTCACTTTTTATCTTCACTTTCGAGATAGTTTTGTTTGTTATTTGAAAAATTTAAATGATTTTTTCGATTATCTGATATGTCCTTGTGGAGGGGGGGAGGAAGACTTACTCTAACATCCTTCCATTTTTAAATTTCTGTATGCAAAGAATTTGATTACTTATTTCTCTTACACGAAATGAGATGGGTGTGGGGGTGTGGGGAGGGGTGAGGTCGCGCATGCGCTGTCTGTCGTTCGGTGGCAGTCGCCTGTCCACAGTAGAACGCTACAGTTAAAACCCTTTTTCATATCTTGACGAAGAATAGTAAAATATTTTTGTCGATGATATAAGTTTCTCTCTCTCTCTCTCTCTCTCTCTCTCTCTCTCTCTCTCTCTCTCTCTCTCTCTCTCTTTCGTAAAAGTGTTGCAAAACATTCTATTACTTCTCTCTGGAAATACCTAACGGTCTGAAGTAATCAGCGAAAAAGGTTTTATTGCGTGTTGATAAATAGTTTATCTCATCTATACTCAGCAGTTTCCTTTGCTTCTCTTACCTTAAACTGAATTTTGCAAGTCATGAGATTATTTTTATGTGTCAGTGATATGAAAACGAAATCTATTTCTGAACCGTTACAAAATCTGTGTGGTGTAGGACTTGTAACGCGATCTCGCCTCTGCCACTAGTTGTTCTTTGCTTCAACACCTTTGCACAAAACGCTTTTACTGTTTATGTTGTGTTAATTACTTACGTTAGTGTATGGCACTGTTTATATATATATATATATATATATATATATATATATATATATATAATATATATTATATATTATATATATATATATATATATATATATATATATATATATATAGATATATATATATATACTGTATATATATTATACATACTAATATATATATACAGTATATATACATATATACACACATATATACATATGTATATATAAGTATATATACATACACACACACACATTTATAGATATTATATATATATATATATATATATATATATATATATATATATATATATATATATATATATATATATATATGTACGTGTAGATACACGAGTATATACTGTATATAGTTAGTCTTTCGTCACTTATATTGGTTTTTTGTTTATTCTCTGTCATAGTTTGTCCCATGTTTTTCATTTAAATTATTTCTTTTTAATCTTCACTTTTTCATATCATTATTATTATGGCGCTTATGATTACTGCTCTAAAGAACACTTGAGGGTTAACTATTAGCATACCAGCTAAATATGATTTACATTTCCAAAATTTTTAACGTGGCATTGAACTGAGACAAATGGTATTATGCCTGAAGGAAAACCTTGATTAGGAAAACCGAAGTGTTGAATTTACTCTCAGCAGAAGCCGAGAAAAAAAACAATGCTTTCTGTGGTATCTTTTCATTACAATTAAGACAAGTTTTTTGAATTTGTTTATGTGATACTACCTCTGAACTTGGATCAACCTCAGCCATTTATTCCAGTTCTGACTTGAACTTATGATGTGAACTCTAACATTTTATTACATATTTAAACAAAACAAATACTCAGTTTTGACCTACAACCTTGATCGTAGATCCACAGCATTAAATGTGACCTTCCTTGTACTTATGATGTGACCTCTAACATTTTTTTTCATATTTAACAAAACAAAAATACTCAGTTTTGACCTGTAACCTTGATTTGACCTGCCTTGAGCTTATGATGTGACCTCTAACATTTCATTACATATTTAAACAAAACAAATACTCAGTATTGACCTGTAACCTTGGTCGTAGATCCATAATATTAAATCTGACCTGCCTTGAACTTATGATGTGACCTCTAACATTTTATTACATATTTAAAGAAAACGAATTCTCAGTTTTGACCTGTAACCTTGATCTTTGATCAGAAGTATTGAATTTGACCTGCCCTTGCTCTTTCATCTTCAGATTGAAAGTCTGAGTTGTCCTTAGTCCTCAATTATTGTTATTTGGCATCGAAGTTTGATCTCGGGTCTCGGGTCTCTATTTCTTTACTTTGGCTTCAGGCTGAATAAACTCTATTCCTTCTGAACTCTTTTTGTGAAATCCGATGCAGTCGTATTTTACGCTGTGTTGAATTTCCTTCAGCATTAAATTTCCTTCAGCATTTTAACGCAGAGGAAATGTGGGTATAGTCTCTATGGTAGAAGTAAACCAAATCTCTTTTTGTGTTCTACTCTGTATGTCAGATTTCATTCGACATTTATTTGGAAATGTTCCTTTTCTAATTTATTTTTTAAATGTTCTTTTTTAAGGAACTTGTATGTATAGAGATCGTTTCTGGACCTATAATCTGTTTCTCTGTTAAGTATCCGTATTATTTTTAGGTACTTTCGACCGATTAGGGAACGAATTTTTTTTGTGGTTATTGAATATTAGTCTAGAAATTCTATGGTCACTCTAAGTCAGTCTTGTAATAAAATACACACGTAGAAAAAGTATAGTTATAACATACGCGTAGAAAAAATGATAGTCGTAAAATACACACGTAGAAAAAATTATTTTAATAAGATACATACTTAGAAAATTTATGGTAATAAGGTACAATAAGATACACACATTGAAATGATTACTGTAATAAGATACATACGTAGAAAAATTAAAGTAATAAAATACACAAAAAAAAAGGATTTTAATTTAATACATCCTTACGTAGAAAAATTATAGTAAAAAAGTATGCACGCAGCAAAAATGATTGTAATAGAATGCACATGTAGGCAAAATAATTATAATAAAAGAAACACGTAAAATTTGATTGTAATAAATTATATAGAAAAAAATTTTGTAAGAAAATACACTCTAGAAAAATTTTGGTATTGAAATTCAAAAGTAGAAAAAGTAATTGTAAGAAAAAACACGTAATATTTGATTGTAATAGATATAAAAAAATGTAATAAAATACTCTCGTCGAAAAAATTATTGTACTGAAATACAAACGTAGAAAAATACGTAAAAAATTATTGCAATGAAATACACACTTACGTAGAGAAATGTTAATAATAAAATCACATAAAATAAAGCAGGTAAAAACGAACAAAACCGCGCGTTGAATTCCCGCTAATCCCTCCGGACTGCGCCATTAAAACGCAACAACAGAGTAGCAAATCGAATAATGATAAAAAAAAAAAGTTTCCCTCCACAAATGGAGAGAGAGAGAGAGAGAGAGAGAGAGAGAGAGAGAGATCTGATAATCGCACAGAAAATCAGGAAGTTAACATCATTGGACCTCCCCCCCCCTCCAACCTTCCTCCTCCCCGCCAGCCTGACATACCAGATTGTATGACGTAATCGGATTCCATTTATCTCCAGAGAGACAA
>NC_089761.1:20890643-20915643 GCF_040412425.1 Macrobrachium rosenbergii | reverse complement strand
GAGAGGGAGAGATAGAGAGAGAGGGTATAGTCGAACTTCCTATGTTGTTATTAGAACTCAAAGCACAGTAAGTAGGTACCTTTTGAGAGAGAGAGAGAGAGAGAGAGAGAGAGAGAGAGAGAGAGAGACAGAGAGAGAAGGGGGTTATCGTCGAACTTTCCTATAATGTTATTAGAACTGAAAGCACAGTAAGTAGGTACCTTTTTGAGAGAGAGAGAGAGAGAGAGAGAGAGAGAGAGAGAGAGAGAGAGAGAGGGTATAGTCGAACTTCCTATGTTGTTATTAGAACTCAAAGCACAGTAAATAGGTACCTTTTGATATGTCAAATTGTTATTCTTGTTCTTCTTCGAATTTTGAGCTTCCATCCTCTCGACCACAGAGGAGACAGGACCGTTATGACAACAACGAAAGTTCCCGAGCGCCTCTTAGGTCGCTGCAGCGCTTTTCTCACATAAACGAACAAATAAAAAATGCGCCGAAGTTTCTTCGGTGTGATCGAGTTTTCTGTACAGCGTATAATGCTGTATGAAACTCTCAGCCACGACCCATGAAACTCTCAGCCTCGGCCCATGAAACTTTCAGCCACGGCACGGTGGTGGCCTGTGTTGCTGGCACGCATAGCGGTGCCAGACGCACGACCATGGCTAACTTTAACCGTAAAAAAAATAAAAACTACTGATTCTAGAGGGCTGCAACTTGGTATGTTTGATGACTGGAGGGTGGATGATCAACATACCAATATGCAGCCCTCTAGCCTCAGTAGTGTTTAAGATCTGAGGGCGGACAGAAAAAGTGCGGATGGACAGACAAACAGCCATCTCAATAGTTTTCTTTTACAGAAAACTAAAATCAGGGTCAGTGAGACCTTTCGTAAAGCACCGTTTCGGTATTACGTCGTGCATGTGGGTGAGAAGCTTAATATAACGCCCTCTTTTCTATTCTCCCGTTATATCTTTTATATCTTATGTCTCCTTTTTCTTTTAAGAATTAAACAAAGATATTATGTTGGGGATAGTGTGACCGAGGCTTTGTTCTTCAGTAAGGGTGGATATCCTCGTAGGGGAGTTATTAAAATGATAATCATAGTTATTGTTTACTCAGACTGTGTCCTTGGTATTAGGAGCACTGGTGTACTTCCAGAGTAAAAAATAAAGTCCGACCCAGAATTAAAACACTCACTTCATGAGTTTCATAAATAGACGGAAACTTAAGCACATAAGTTTATTAGAGAGAGAGAGAGAGAGAGAGAGAGAGAGAGAGAGAGAGAGAGAGAGAGAGAGAACTGACTTACAGTAAATAGTATAACCAAGAGAGAGAGAGAGAGAGAGAGAGAGAGAACTGACTTACAGTAAATAGTATAACCATGAGAAAGAGAGAGAGAGATGAAACTTCTAGTGAATAATATAACCATGTGAGGCAGAGAGAGAGAGAGAGAGAGAGAGAGAGAGAGCTGAAACTTCAAGTGAATAGTATAACCATAAGAAAGAGAGAGAGAGAGAGAGAGAGCTGAAACTTATTGTGAATAATATAACCATGTAAGGCAGAGAGAGAGAGAGAGAGAGAGAGAGAGAGAGAGAGAGAGAGAGAGAGAGAGCTGAAACTTATTGTGAATAATATAACCATGTAAGGCAGAGAGAGAGAGAGAGAATGAGAGAGAGAGAGAGAGAGAGAGAGAGAGAGAGAGAGAGAGCTGAAACTTATTGTGAATAATATAACCATGTAAGGCAGAGAGAGAGAGAGAGAGAGAGAGAGAGCTGAAACTTCAAGTGAATAGTATAACCATGAGAGAGAGAGAGAGAGAGAGAGAGAGAGAGAGAGAGAGAGAGAGTCCGAGTCCGTTCATGCAGCCTGTTTTACATAACAACACACTAGCTTTCCCACACGTATTGTTGTTAAGGGTAAGGCTTATTCAGTGAGCTAAATAAAACAGCGAGATCTCTGCCGGGGCGAAATGAATAGGAAAAGTCGTTTTTTTAGTCCTATGGAATTATTAGTGTTTGCCGAGGAACTCTGTCGGATTGAGGGACTCGACAAAATGCTGCTCGGTCCAAAAATATCAGATTAGCTCTTTGCACATGGATGAGGAGAGAGAGAGAGAGAGAGAGAGAGAGAGAGAGAGGGAGAGCTGAAACTTTATAGTGAATAGCATAATCATGACAGAGATAGTGGTAGAGGTAAGAAACTTATAGTAAAAGCGTAACCATAAGAGAGAGAGAGAGAGTGTTGAACTGAATGATACTGTGATTACCATAGCAGTGAGAGACAGAGAGAGGGGGGGGCGATGGGAAGGAGAGACTTAACAGAATGATAATATGATTATCATAATGATTCAGAAAGAGAGAGAAGGGGGAACTGAACTGAGTAATACAATGATTAACATAACAATGAGAGAGAGAGAGAGAGAAAAAAAAAACTTAGACGCCAGAACATTGTCGTGTCATGTGCTCGCCTGTCTTTAAAAACAGTAATAATCACTTATCAGACTGAAGACTAATTAGTGTTTCTAAAACGTCTGGAGGCGCGCGTGAAACTCCCGTTGGAATTCTCGGGAATTCCAAGAAATTCAGCGAATTCCTGCATTTCGAGCCACTCTCACCGAGTGGGAGGTCTGAGGAAACATTTCGAGTTTCAGGAACTCTTGAAATATGCGTCCCGGAGGGAGGACGTCAGGAAGAGGCGCAGGAGACGTCATTCCCAAATCTGGAGGATCAGGAAGCGGTGATAATGCTTCTCATATCTGGGGAGATATTTCGGCATTCGTTCTGTTTTTGTCTTGGAAATTTTCGTATTGTCTCTACTTAGAATTCAAGTTTCATTGATTGCCAGCCAATATAAATGATAGAAAGAGACCTTTACAATAGAAATGTATCGGGAGATATTTCAGCATTCGTTCTATTTTTATCTAAGAAATCTTAGTATTGTCTCTACGCAGAATGAAAGTTTCATTGATTGCCAGCCAATATAAATGGTAAAGAGAAACGTTTAAAATGAAAAATCGCTCATGGGATACTTGGATCAAGGATTCGGAAAATAAAAAACGGTGCAGTTATCATTTTTATTAGTTTTCTGTAAAAGAAAACTATTGAGATGTTCTTGCGTGTCCGTACGCCCTCAGGTCTTAAAAACTACTGAGGCTAGAGGGCTGCAAACTGGGATGTTGATTATCCACCCTCCAATTATCAATATACCAAATAGCAGCCCTCTAGCCTCAGTAGTTTTTATTTTATTTAAGGTTATTAAAGTTATCCATGATCGTGCGCCTGGCACCGCTATAGGCCAATAACACAGGCCACCACCGGGCTGTGGCTGAAAGTTTCACGGGCCGCGGCTGAGAGTTTCATGGACCGTGGCTGAGAGTTTCATACAGCATTATATGCTGCACAGAAAACTCGATTTCGCCTAAGAAACTTCAGCTCATTTTTTACTTGTTATTTTGATGGTATCTCTGTATTAAGTAAACTGACGTCTGCTTTGTTTTTTTTTTTTGTGGACCTTTAATTTATTAGTGATAAATATCTACGTCTGTGACTTTAATTATTGTGGTGGTTTAAGGAAGTCAGCCAATAATTCTTCTCAGTCTTTGTTTCCTGATGTAGGCAGCAAATTTTGATGATTTGTGTGATTTTCCTTCCATTGTGAAAATGCCATTCGTGAAACAGAATCATCCGGATTATTTTCTAACAACAGGACTCTAACAAGAACATTGACGACCATTATCAAACACAGTTGTTACTTCTGACAAGTTGGTTATGTTTTTGGTCTGGTTTGTTTGTTAAGTCTGATTGCTTGTTTGCTACTAACCATTTCAGGGACCGCGAGTCATCGTTTTTCTCCAATATCTTTCAGACTAATTATTTGATCGAAATGGTACTTTGACACAGTGTACAAGACGCCTTCCGCTAATTTTTGGCGACATAGCGCATTGCAAAATGGTGTTAGTTGAGGCGTTTACTCTTGATTTTTAAAGGCAAAGTCTCACGAGTCAGCAGGACTAATCTGTGCAGTCGAACGTCCGCTGTCCCCCATAGACAGGAAAGGGGGGTCGGTGATGGGGAGGCCAGGAAAGTGGGTTGAGGGAGGGGTGAGGAGGGGAAGGGGGAGGTAGGGACCGGATGGGGATAAAGGACGTTCGAATGAATAGTTTGGCGATGCTTGGCAACAACATGTAAGTCAAGAGTAAGCGCCTTAACTAAAACCATTTGACAAAGCACTATATTACCAAAATTTAGCGGGAGGTGTCTTGTACACTGTGTCACAGTACCATTTCGATCAATGATTAGTTTGAAAGATATTTGAGAGAAACGATGACTCGCGGTCCCTGAAATGGACAGTAGCAGGATCACGCAGAAAATTGTCTCTATTAACTCGTTTAACGAAATTTTTTCCAAAGACGGGTGTAGTGACTGGCCCCTGTGATTGGAATTTGGGAAAGTATTGGGTCTGAATCAAGAGCCTTTAGGGTGATGTTCGTGGTCTACAAAGCCTCTGGTTTATTAGTACAGTAATTGGCCCTTCTGGCTGTCCGATGAAGCCCACGACTGACGGCTGCAAGATATTCAGATCAGATTAGTTTGTCTGTGATGTATTTCACCCGTGGTTCTCGTTCAGTTTCTTATTTCAATTACTGCATTTTTTCCATATCACACAATATCAGTTGCACTTATATTGTGTGACAATTTTTTCCTGTGTATTAGTGTCTGCAATGGTGGGGAGTGGGGAGGAAAGTCTGATAATTTTGTTCTGTGTTTTTGTATGGGTGGGGAGTAGGGGGATCTTTGTTATCTGCTTCATAACCCCACGGTTTGATTTCCGTTTTCGTTAGTAGGCTCTATTAAAAAAAATCTAGGTCCAATCAAAGCCAATTCATAAAGAAAAATAACAGCATTGCAATACAGTGGAAACATATTTCAGCGATTATTTCCCGCACACAAAACTCAACCTCTGCGTGACCCCAGGTAACCTCACTTCAGTCGTTGCAAAATGCAGAGGGAGATATCAGACTATTGATTAATCATTGCGATGAATAACTGCGTTCGGAAAGGGAGACGCAGAGAGAAGAGATAAAAAAACTAGAAATCTTTAAATCAATACACATTCACAAGGTACGCATTATTGCTGTGACTGGATAGTGAAACAATTTAAAAGATGAGATGACAAATGGTCCAAGCTGAGGTCATCTTAAAAATAACACTCCGCGGAAAATTGACTATTTTGTGGGGGATTGTCTCTTTTTACGAAATATGCATAAATTCTCTCTCTCTCTCTCTCTCTCTCTCTCTCTCTCTCTCTCTCTGTGTGTGTGTGTAACGTTCTGTTTGGCATAAGCACCAGTAATTTTGTCTTAACAATATTTGAGTGTGGGATTATCTTTTTCATGGAATTTACGAAAACTAACTCCCCGTAGTAACATCTATTTATCAATCTATCGTGATTCCAAGGATAAGCTGTAAATCTTAGTTCACTAGTTAAAACGAATGTCCGTAACTTTCTAGTGACTGGCAATAATTTTCAAGTTTTATTCCTGTTTATCCCCATCAGTCGAAAAGGAACAAAGAGAAATTCAGAAAGCCTCCCTTCCCCTTGGGTAGTGGTGGTGGGAGTTGGATGCGGGGGTTGGCCATTGACAGGGTAGGGTAGGGGTAGGGGTAGGTATGGCGTTGAGGCCAGGACATAGCGAGAACAGCAGAGGGATCCTTTGGGATTAAAGTGGGCTTGACAGGGGGCTGGCGTGCTCTGTTAGGCACAAGTGAAAAATTGAAATGAAAAAGCCGACTGCAGCGCCAGTTTTGCCTCTGGTGGACGCTTCTTGCAGCTTCGTGAGTAACAGATGGCCCTTTTAGATTTATAAGTGTATGATTTTTTTGGAGGGGGACCCCTGGTGCGCGTTTCATGGTATGATGAGGAGTAGGTTTTTCTTTCCTTTTTTGACTTTTTGGCGAGGTCAAAGGAGCGGCTTTTTTTTCTTGCATTTTCTTTCATTTTCCGTTCAGTGAATTTCAGACTTGCGTTTTGATTTTTTTTTAAATTACATTGTTTTTTCGAGTTCAAAATTGCCTTGTTTTTAGAGTTGAAAATTGCTTTCGTTAATTAATTCCGAATTTGTCTCCATTTTCAGAGCCGTCAGAATTATTACCACTCGTTTAAAGCATTCCTTCAGTAAATAACATAAGGCATATAGCTAATATAGGACCATTCGTGATTTTACGACTGCCGACAAATACGACGTTAGGAAACAAAACACAGACATTCCCAGCAGGGTTGTTGCTCTGTCTCTGACTGACTGACACTCTTTGGCTTCTCCGTCACTGCTTCCGATGCTCGGGTGCTTCTTCCAGTGAAAAAGGAGAGCTTTCGATTCATTTCCTCCCCGCGGCGGCGGCACGTTCTTGCATTGTTAGGAGGAAGACTGAACTGGTTGACAGACCGTGAGTGCGGAAGCCATGGCGCTCGCCTGTGCATTTTGGATGTCCGTTTCGATGTTTCATGAGTTGCAGATGACCGCTTAGATTCTTTTTTTTTTTCCTCTTTTTTTGTGCAGTGATGGTTTTCGGTTTATTTCCGGATTTCATGGCAAGTTTTCTTTTCGGTTTTTGTGTGAGATTCTGGAGTGCTTTTTTTTTTATTATTTAAAGGTGCTGTCCTTCCTTTCATTTTCATGTAATACCTCTCTCTCTCTCTCTCTCTCTCTCTCTCTCTCTCTCTCTCTCATGCATGCCTCTCTACTCTCTCTCTCATGCATGCTCTCTCTCTCTCTCTCTCTCTCTCTCTCTCTCTCTCTCTCTCTCTCTCTTCATGCATGCTGTACCTTTTATCAGTCTAAATGGGACACTCTCTTTTTATAGATATATACGACAAAAGTGCTTGATAAGTCGAGAGTGCAAAAACGTAGAAAAGATATCATAATCACCCGTATTAAAAAAAAAAATAGTAAAATATGCGCCGAAGTTTCTTAGGCGCAATCGCGTTTTCTGTACAGCGCATAATGAAGGCCATCGAAAATAGATCTATCTTTCGGTGGTCTCGGTATAATGCTGTATGAGCCGAGGCCTAAGAGACTTTAACCACAGCCCGGTGGTGGACTGTCCTATATCGTTGCCAGAAGCACGGTTATGGCTAACTTTAACCTTAAATAAAATAAAAACTACTGAGGCTAGAGGTCTGCAATTTGGCATGTTTGATGAACGGAGGGTGGATGATCAACATACCAATTTGCAGCCCTCTAGCCTCAGCAGTTTTTAAGATCTGAGGGCAGACAGAAAAAAAGTGGACGGACAGACAAAGCCGGCACAGTAGTTTTCCTTTACAGAAAACTAAAAGACTCAAGAAATCAGTGTTCTTGTCTCCTCAAGGGTCATATTTCTGTGTATACTGTTTTCCTGTTACCGCACTAAGTATTCGCTCTGTGATTTGGAGACAAAGCTCTTCTTAGAATGGAGAGCGAAAGTTAAGGAGGCTAAGTTCCTTCCTGGAAATTATCCTGGAAAGTTTGGTAGCGCCCTGGAAGTTCGAACACTTGTCAAAGCTCTCCTTATATTTTTTTGCGTTCCACATACATTCTCTCTCTCTCTCTCTCTCTCTCTCTCTCTATTTTTATGGATATTTGGATATTTTCCACTAAGAAATGATTGAAACTTTAGACTTAGAAAGCATGTTCCCTCTGATTATTATATATATATATATATATATATATATATATATATATATATATATATATATGGAACTTAAATGAATATATAAATAAAGACAAAATCCACGAAGGAAGAGAAGCACTGGAGTGCTGCGAGGGCCTGATATCGCCTTTACTGCTAAGTAAAAAGGACGGCAGTCGAAGGGCCTCGCAGCACTCCAGCGTTTCTCTTCCTTCGTGGATTATCTACAAGAAAGGAAACACTGGAGTGCTGCGAGGCCTTTCGACCGTCGTCCTTACTGCTAAGTAAAGGACGGCAGTCGAAGGCCTCGCAGCACTCAATTGCTTTCACTTCCTTCGTGGAATTTTTCTTTATATATATGTATATGTATACACATGTGTGTGTGTACCTAAGCAAATACAATATGCTGTATATATTTAAGCGATATGTGCTTCAGTTTCTCTCTGTCCTTTTCTTAATAACCTTCCCGTGTAGGGATAATTCTCTTTTTAAGACTGAGAATGACATTTCCTATGTTATGCTTGTCCATATTCCATTGTCCATCGCATTCATCAGATTCATAATTTAGGTTTTACATTCAAAAACAATTAGATCTCTACCTGTCCAGTTCCCAAGCAGCTCAAATATTAATAGCTATTTTCGACCCGGAAAAATACAGAAGTTTAAATGGATGGAATGGAAGAGGTATTGGAAAGGAAGTACCTTTATACCCAAGAAGCCTGAGAACGCTTGAAAAGTTATAGAGATGAGTGGTTCATTGTGTATAGAGGGTGTCGATGCGCTGCTGATGAGCCGTCAATGTAGATTTAGGAAGCGGTTTTTTTCGTGGAAGTTCTCTGTGTAAGAGGTTCAGTGGAGTTAGGAGTGTGGTAGTGCAGCCCGAGAACCTTTGCAAAGTTATAGAGATGAATGGTTCCGTGTGTGTAGAGGGTGCCGATGCGCTGCTGATGAGGCTTCAGTGTAGGTGTAGGAAGCGGTTGATGTTGTGGAAGTTTTCTGTGTAAGAGGTTCAGCCATGATTTAGCAGTAGTGTTAGGAGTATGGTAGTGACCACTTTCTTGGTAATTTTTTTTTCCTCACTGGAACCAGCCTTTGTTAGGGAAACAGTTTAATGCAGTAAAATTTACATATTTCATAGAATATCCGTTTGATCTCTCTCTCTCTCTCTCTCTCTCTCTCTCTCTCTCTCTCTCTCTGTATTCATTTCCCCCTACTTCAGTCCACTGGTAAATGCTAATCTAACTAGAGTTACAAAATAAAAAAGAGTAAAAAGTATAAGTTAAAAAACCAGGTCAGTGACATTCATTGTAAATGAGTGGACAATTTCGTGTCGAGACCTTGCTTTTACAAAACTTTCCTATCACCAGTGATTACTGCACGTATACTCTTAATTAATTATGCTTTCAGTATTATAATATCAAACGTCCTGATTAGATCTCCGTCTTCGATTACAAGGCGTTTAGCTTTCATTTTGCTTATTCATTTCTTAAGTCTTCTTTATTTTTGTTGCTGGTTTATGTTTACTCCTTTTTCATAAATGTATTTTGCTAACCAAAATTACCTTTTTTTTGGTTCTGTTTTGTATTTAAATTTTCCTGTTTTATCTTTCATCCAAAGTTATAAATGTGCACACATTACGATTTTGATGAATGCTAATAAAAGGAAGGGCTTTGTTTCTATGATATCTTATTACATTGTTCAGAATTTCACTGTGTTGAATCTCTCGGCGCAATAAATTAGCAAGAAGCAGAGCGTACACAGACCGCAAGCCTGGGCCAAGGCTGAGCAGCCCGCCACCAAAAGATACCTTCTCCCCAAAGATTAAACTCTTTTAAAATGCAGGTATTAGTTGTCAGTAGGGGGCCCTTAACTTTTGGTCAGATTTTCGTAAAGTCGTCACATAAGGTTTTATGTAATCCTGCTGATTATCAGGCAGACGATAAAAACTAATAAAACGAAATTAACTTTGTCCTCCATTATCATATTATTTTATCATTGTGTAAGAAGTAGATTTCCATTTGATAAAGTTAGACAAGATCATTTTTTGACAATGGATCAAGTTACATTAAGAAGATGAATATCAAGAATGAATTAATAAACAAAAGTGCGTGTAGTGAAATGCATTTCTTAGACACAGGAACTTAAGTTACATAGATACATGAATATAAAATAATAAATGCATAACCAAAAGATTATTTAGCGAAATTTAATTGTAAGTGAATTAAATGATTACTTATAAAAGATACGCTGCTGCGCATGCGCAATAGTCAGTTTCTTGCAACACTAATGCTCTAAGATATCTCTAAATCCATAATGAAGGCGAATTCTCCAACAAACACCTAAATAAGTTAGTAAGCAGACATCGATTTATACTAAGCAAGAAATGGAATTAAAATGAGGCGAATAAATAAAAAATTTAATGTAGATAAAAAAGTATCAGCCAGTTGGTTTTCTCCTCGGCGGTATGAGTCATCGTTGCCGATATTAGCATGTTGATGACAATGCAGATTTCCAATTTAGTTTCCCTCAAAAATCTTCAGAATCTTTCTGCATATTTAGCACTCGCCGGAACCATGTAAGTCATGCGTCAAAGACACAGTGTTCGTTTGGTTTCGTAGAAAGGTGGATTGGATGAATCTCTCTCTCTCTCTCTCTCTCTCTCTCTCTCTCTCTCTCTCTCTCTCTCCACATGAAAAAGGAGAGAAGGGTTAATGTCTTCACTATTATTTCATGATGAGAGAAGTCGCCTTGAAAGTCTCTCTCTCTCTCTCTCTCTCTCTCTCTCTCTCTCTCTCTCTCTCTCTCTCTCTCTCTCTCCGTGAAAAAGGAAAGAAGGGGTAATGTCTTGACTATTATTTCATTATGAAAGAAACCGCGACCTTTTCTCTCTCTCTCTCTCTCTCTCTCTCTCTCTCTTTCTGAGACACTGAAAGAGGGTATGAGGGTATGACTTTTCAACTTTGTTCCATGTTTAAGAAATTGCAACCACAGTTTTTATAAATATTGAGAACGAGTAACAAATTTCATTCCTACTTTTTTGTTTACTTCGGAAAGTCACAGTGAAATTAATATGTATATTTATATTATTTTATTAGTACATCGTATGCATCTCTGCATAATCAATGACATTTAAGGCTGGCTAATACTAAAGCCTTTAAATGTAATGGAATATTTTGTCAACATGGCGCCACATGGAATCCATTTTGGATTTTCAGAAAGTTCACAGGGAATCCTGTTAAAGCTCTTGGAACCTTCGTAATGGTGATCCCTGTAGGTGGGTAGTGCCGTTATTGCACCTCATGCGGTACACTGTAGGCATTACTTAAGGTTCTTTGCAGCGTGCCTTCGGCACCTAGCTGCAACCCCTTACGTTCGTTTTACTATACCTCCTTTCATATTCTCTTCCATCTTACTTTCCACCCTCTCCTAACAGTTGATTCATAGTGCAACTGCGAGGTTTTCTTCCTGTTACACCTTTCAAACCTTTTACTGTCAATTTCCATTTCAGCGCTGAGTGACCTCATAGGTCCCAGCGCTTGGCCTTTGGCCTAAATTCTATACGTATTCTATACGCATCCGTAATGGTGATCCATTGTTTGTATAGGATACATGAACAATATGTCATGAACACCTTGCGAAAGACTTTTCGTATTATAAATTAATGTGTGGATATTTCTGTATTATTTAAAACCGCAATCCAGACATTTTTCGTGACTTCCTTCCTGAATCTACAGAAGTGTCCAGATTTCATCTTTCCTAAATCTACAGAAGTGCCCAGATTTCATCGTTTCTAAATCTACAGAAGTGCCCAGATTTCATCGTTCCTAAATCTACAGAAGTGCCCAGATTTCATCGTTGCTAAATCTACAGAAGTGCCCAGATTTCATCTTTCCTAAATCTACAGAAGTGCCCAGATTTCATGGTTGCTAAATCTACAGAAGTGCCCAGATTTCATCTTTCCTAAATCTACAGAAGTGCCCAGATTTCATCGTTGCTAAATCTACAGAAGTGCCCAGATTTCATCTTTCCTAAATCTACAGAAGTGCCCAGATTTCATCGTTTCTAAATCTACAGAAGTGCCCAGATTTCATCGTTCCTAAATCTACAGAAGTGCCCATATTTCATCGTTCCTAAATCTACAGAAGTGCCCAGATTTCATCGGTCCTAAATCTACAGAAGTGCCCAGATTTCACAGATGTCTAATCATGTCAAGGTTGGGTCGTATGGAAAACTCAAAATGGCTGACTATGGTTATTTTCGAGTAAATCGAAGAAGCCATTTTCGAAGGACACGTATTATCCCAGCGTTCTTAGAGAAGGGTTAACCTTACAAAAATCCTTAAAACAAACATATCTTTAAAATCTTGCGCGTTATTTCGAAATATTGTAAAAGATACCACTGCGTATCATAAAGCACATGTGGAATGTTTTGCAAGCAATCTGATAACATTGGGCGCTGAATATACTACGATGCTTTTGCTTCCCGGAATTTATTCGAAAAATTTGAGTCCGAAATATATTTTGTCTTTCTCTTTTCGTTGCAATTTTTTTATTGTTGTTTTTTCTGCCTCGTGCCGAGGTTAACCAGTTTGGAGAATCCGAGCATGCACAGAGAGTTGCAGCAATTATGTAATTGTGTATCGTTTGTGTGCTTGTGTTTGTGCGTGTGCTTTTATTCCCTTCCTCCAGGTCAGGTAACAAACCGCGTTCAGTAACTGTAAAGTTAAATGACAGTGTCATATCACATTAATGGTCAGCGCGTTTATTTTGCATATTTTGAAGTTAGCAATGAATATATTTATTGATTCAAATGAAAATAGAAAAATATTCGTTTTGCTTAATAGTCTCAGTAAAACTTTTGCGGAAATAGATAAATGATGTATATTTGAAATGACAAAAGAAATGAGAAAAATATTTGTTTTGTTTAATAAAGTTTCAGTAGTGCTATGTCATCAAAATAGTTGAATGGTATACATTCTAAACGAAAAGAAGCTCGATTTTGTTATAGAATCTGTCATCAACCTAAGCCTTATTTAATCACTGTTTAATCAAACTCAAATCAAACAAATGCCCCCCTTAAACCAACTTAGCCTTTGGCGGAACTGAATATTTTAATCCCAGCAAGACTGAGTCACTCGATTCCAGTGATGAAATGATCAACGTCATGTCATAACACAGTTATAATGAATATCTTCATTCTTTCATAACTAGCTACATCTTAGCACTACGTCTATTTATTTGTCACAGCCAAAATATTTTTCTCATCAGGTAGCCAGGCTCTTTAGCAATTCGTCCTTAGTTCGACGAAGTGGCGTTAGCCATTTTTTTCCCCCATTCTGAGAAGAAGGGGTTAAAAGTTTTTTATATTATTCAGAGTTTCTAATTAGCTCATCTTTTGAGGGCATTCGGTTTGAAAATGTGGCAACACGGACATCTGAAGTTTTGATATGTTGTAAAGCATAAAAAACTGAGTTATTTTGGCTGGAAAACTCAAAAACTTAAAAAAAAAAATGGGTTACGCCAGTTCGTCAAAACAAGGACTAATTATAAGGAATACTCCACCAGTCAGCAATTTCTGTTAAACCTTTTCAGAACGTCCATTACTAGGTCTGTTTGTTATTATTATCTGTAGCCAGACAATTGCCCATCAGTCTGGCACTGATTGATTCCTGAAGATTACCCCACATTAAGGTGGAACGGATTAGGCGAATCTTTACGAAAATTGCGGAGAAATGACTTGGTTGCGTCATATCTCTCAAGTGTGGCACGATGATGTCCTTCTGATATTATCTTCAGGAGGCAGGGGAATGGCTTATTTTTAAATATTAATTAGGTTTATTTGGAAAGCCTCACTGGAAGAGAAGTCGATGATCGTTTTTGGAAAGGGATAAAATATGGCGAAGAAATGTTTATTTATTTTACTTCTCATTTTTACTTGCACTTTTCTTTAGTGTGTGTGTGTTCTTTTTTTTGCCCATTTTTGGATAATATTATTGAAGAAGTTACAGTATCACCCTGTAATTATTATTTATTATCAGATTGCAAAGAATACAAGATGTCTCTTAGAAACTAAAGCATAAAGTTATCTTGTGGTGCACATAGAGAATTATTTGTAATCTGTGCGCAACTGATAATTTACCAATATGTTTCCTGGGAATTTTAGAAATGAAGAAAGAATGTAAAAAGATTATGCTGAAAATTTGTGAAGAAGTAAAATAATTTGTTAACCTATTTTAGTAGAATTACTTTTAGCTGTTACTTTAATGCCATCTCTTTTCTTTCAGAATGATTTTTTGGTGCAGTTTCATTTCTTAGTTTCTTCCTCACATCCAAATGCAATATTTTACAATATATCATGCTTAGAAGTCACGTACGTAAAATAAAAAAAAAAAAAATTCAAGCGTCACAAATTTCATGCGCTGGAAGTACTGAGCAGATCAGTAAAATTCATCATACTTTTTTCGTGCAAGAATACCAGATGGTTCTCTCTCTCTCTCTCTCTCTCTCTCTCTCTCTCTCTCTCTCTCTCTCTCTCTCTCTCTCTCTCTCTGTCTGCTTTCTCCTACCTTAGGCCTAATTACGTAACGCCAGGTAATAGCCAACAGGTATACTGATTAAACTTGAACCCATGAAACTCGTGCCATATATGGATAGGTGGAAAATGGTATTATGGGCATCAAATGTAGCTATGATTCGAGCATGTAACACACCCAGAGGAAATTGAAATTTCCACAATAAAATACTACGTTTTTATTAGCTTTTTTCATTTTAAGAAATCAGGGAACTTTAAATAAATCAGTCTATATATAAACACTCAGCAAATATTAACGTCTCCAAGATGAAACAATTTTGTTTTTATCAGTCCCTTTCATTCTCAAAAGCCTGGAAACTTTAAATGAATCGGTCTTTATAAACTTTATAAAATTTCCTTTTATACATAATAGTTTTCGGTTTTAGAAGTATAGTCGTAAACGTGCGGTTCCCAGAATTATTTGGGAGTTTCGGGGTCATTATGAAGTAAAGTAAACAAGAAGCGAGATGCTGATGGCCAGTTCTCAATATCTGGCCAGCCAGCCAATAGACGTTTGTAGGAAAATTCGAAGAGAGAGAGAGAGAGAGAGAGAGAGAGAGAGAGAGAGAGAGAGAGAGAAGAGAGAGAGCTTATATATGCATCTCTTTTTACCTTATGTTAGAAGGATAAATAAATAAAGCATGCAGTGGAGTTAGCAGCCACTAAAAGATTGATAATCATAAGCAAGCGAGAAAAACAATAGACCTGTTTTTTTTTTTTTATTCATTATGGAAGGGATTTCGAATTCCGAAGGCAAATGCTGGCCTGACTTGAACTTCGACCTCCAACTTATCTGTGCATATAATGAATTTCGAGACAAAACGCCGACCAATCTTCATATCAGTCAAACATGGGCCATAAAATCCACCATTCGGAAACATAAATTTTTATTCCGAAAACGAAATAAATGTTGCGGGATCAAAAACCCTAATCTAGTTAGCGAACTCAGCAAAAAAAAAAAAAAAAATGTTAGAGAACTCAGTGCAAAAAAAAAAAAAACTTAGCGAACTCGGAGCAAAAAAAAAAAAACCTTAGCGAACTCAGTGTAAAAAAAAAATCTTGACAAACTCAGCATAAAAACACTTTAGCGAATTCAGCGCAAAAAAACCCTTAGCGAACTCAGCAAAAAAAAAAAAATAGCGAACTCAGCGCGAAAAAAAAGCTTAGATAGCTCAGCGCAAAAAAAAAATTCTTAGCGAACTCAGCGGAGACCCTTTCCTCGTAAAAATCGCTCCTAACAACCATTTGTCGAAGCTGGTCATGCGTAGCGTTTCCGCATTACCGGCGAACGCCGTTAATGGTGCGTTGATTAGAACCGTTCATTGTTTTCGGATTTCCACGGGAATTCATGCCAGTGAACGCACCTCAGTCTCGCCCGCCAATGAGCGAAGAGATGACGAGGTGACGTCAGCGAATCTGGCGTACGTGATTGGTTCAGCGAGCATTCCTCGGCATAGACGGCACCTCTCTGGTTCGAACCTAAGGCATCGATTTGGTATTTCCCATCTGCTTTGCATACTAAGGACGCTTATAAGTTTCCCTGCGACATCACAATGGCTCGCACAGGGTCCCCCTAATTTTCTCTGCCCTCCGCCCCACCCTACCCATCCCCAAGGTTGTCCAACGCTTGACCTTCAGCGTACTTCCTCTCTTCCTCTCCAGGGAAGTTTAGGTTACTGCATCTTCCTTATTCAGTTTACATTCCTTCCTCCTTCATTTCTTCATTTTTTTTTATTATAATATGCACAGGTTTAGTCAAATCGTTTGCATCACTTGGTATCCATTAATATGTCTAAAAGCTACCTAATTATTGATTTATTACCACGTAGGGGGCTTAGTGCCGTCAGTGCACCTCATTCTATGCACTGTAGGCATTACATAAGGTTCTTTGCAGCGTGCCTTCGGCACCTAGCTGCAACCCCTTTTGTTCCTTTTACTGTACCTCTTTTTATATTCTCTTCCATCGTACTTTCCACCTTCTCCTAACAGTTGATCCATAGTGCCACTGCGAGGTTTTCCTCCTGTTTACACCTTACAAACCTTTTAACTGTCAGTTTCCGTTTCAGCGCTGAATGACCTCATAGGTCCCAGTGCTTGGCCTTTGGCCTAAACTCTAATTCCAATTCCAATTCCAACAATTGATTAGTATGTCAAAAGTATATTTCTTAATACAGAACTATGTCTTGTTTCTGTTCTGAAATGCATACAAAGTAAATCGACTTGTTCAGATCACTAGATATCAGTTTGAAGTAAATTGTATAGTATTTTTTACGTATGTACCTTGTCAGGTGAAATAATTTAGTATCCGTTTTATCCTCTTTCAAAATTATAAGTTATAAGTGGCGACATTCCCTTTCAGTATAGAATCAGCTGATCGATCGCTTATCTAAATATTCTAGGATTGCATTCAAGTGGCGTAATCCTCGTTTGTACTGATTCCTCTTATGTTGTACTGCATATTTAGCACACTAGAAAATAATTCAGCGATACACCAAAAATAGCATCGCAGCAGTGTTAAGAGAGGTGTGGTGCAGTCAGTTATTATCGATGAATATTTGATATATGAGAGCGCTGGTATTATTCGCCAAAGACAATGTCAGTTAGCTTTTGGGACAATAATTGTTAAATGTCCTCTCTCTCTCTCTCTCTCTCTCTCTCTCTCTCTCTCTATATATATATATATATATATATATATATATATATATATGTATGTATATATATATACATATACTCTGTATATATATACATATATATATATATATATATATATATATATATATATATATATACATACATATACATATACATATACATATCAACCTTTGCTGAAGAAAAAATGTAGATTCAGTCATGCTTCGATGGCCAACCTTCAGGTGTTGTCCAGTGCAACTGTAGTTGTTACCGAAATAAATTAATAAATTAAGTGTGTCACAAACGTACTCCAAAAGATATTTATGCGTTGGCACAGTTGTCAAGCGTTTTATACATGCTTCTTATTCAAAGTTTTCCAGACATGCACGCTAAAAGGTGTATAACGCACTGAAAAATACCGTAGGCATTCGCGTGCAAAATGGTCTCCACACATTCCACGCAGGGGCCAACTCACGAAAGTTTCAACGGATATGAGGCTAGATGCAGATTCGTTGAACCTACCTGCTCATTGTATATAAGTATCGTGTAAGTTCAAAGTATTAGCATAAATAAAGAACGCTTTCTACCTTTAACGATTGATTTATCTACTTTTATCTACACTTCCTGTTTGTTTATTAGTTGGTGTTTCGATTATTAGTTTACATATTTTTTCTCTATCCATTTATTTCTAATATTTATTTACCAGTTGTATATCACCCAGAATGGGGGGATCTCATGAGTTATTGACAGATATTCAAGTATGATTTCAAGTACTCCTTTATTCATATATTTGATTACTAGAGCAGGAGTAATTTTCACAATAAACTTACCAAGATGGACATACAGCATAGAGAGGCACGGCGAATGTGTATAAAGGAATGGTCGACTCTCACTTTTATGCTTACGCGTGATATTTTTAGGAATGAGAAAAACCCGACGCGCACAATGCGCTGACTGATATCGACAGAAAAATGAGGAGCTCTTGAGAACCTACTCACAGTAAAATATGAAGAATAAACAGAGAAACTCGGAAGACTACGCCTCACAGTAATCTCTGTAGGATCAACGCTGCTTAGAATAATAGATGAAGAGTAAAAAGACCACCTCTTGAAAGTCTGCTCAGATTCGTATCCGTTAAACAAACAGAGAACTCATGAGAATACAGCTCGCAGTATATCTGTAGAGTAAACAGAAAAGCTAGGAAACCACTGCTTACTGTAATCTCTAGAATAAACGCTGCTTAGCGTAATAATTGTAGAATAAACAGGGAATCTCTTGAGTGTCTACTTCGATTAGTATGTAATGAACAACAGACTAGCCCTTGAGAGCCCACTCACAGTAATATCTGAAGAATGAACAGAGAATCTAGATAGAACACTGCTCACTGTAATGTGTGTAGAAAAAGCACTGCTCAGAACGCTGCTTAGAATAATAATGTGGAATAAGCAGAGAAGCTCTTCAGAATGTGCTCTGATTAGTATGTAATAAATAAACAGACTAGCCCATGAGACCCACTCCACTCACAGCAATTATGAATAATAAACAGGATAGCTAGGAAGACCACTACTCAGGGTGATCTCTGTAGAATAAACGCTGTTCGAAATAATAAATGTAGAATAAACACAGGATCTCTTGACTGTCTACTGAGACTAGTGTCTGATGAGTGAACGGAGCTAGCCCCAGAGAACACGGCTCACAGTAATATCTGTAGAATGAGATGAGACAATATCGTTGACCTTCCGAAGCAGTTGAAGTGAATCCGCGAACCCAGAACGGAGGTGAAGTTGCTAAGATACCGAAACTGTATTGATCCATCGCCGTTTATGGTCTCAATTAAGTTCATCGCCCTAAAAAGGATCGTGTTTCAACCGTGCTATAAAGATAATGACCTTATTATTGACGCTGTGACGGAATGGGAACTGAAATCGGTAGTGTGCCTTGAATAGCGTCGCTTTTATTTAATGTAGTCACATTTTTTTCAATTTAATTTTAGTTTACAGTTTAGCAGAAATGTTATTAATACGTGTTTTCCATATTTATTTTGTTAATAAGAGAAAGAAACAGAATGGTTGATTTTGCAGTGTTAAAAAGGACACCATAAAGTTCTCTCTCTCTCTCTCTCTCTCTCTCTCTCTCTCTCTCTCTCTCTCTCTCTCTCTCTCTCTCTCTCTCTCTGTATACATAAATAAATATTTACATATTTATATATATGCATATATACAGTATTCTCACGTATATATACATATATATATATATATATATATATATATATATATATATATATATATATATATATATATTATTTATATATATATATATATATATATATATATATATATATTTACTATATATATTTATATATATATTTATATATATATATATATATATATATATATATATATATATATATATCTATATATATAAATATGTGTGTGCGTGTGTGTTTGTGTGTCTGTCTGAATATGAATTGAATTATGAATTACAAGGCCTAGAAAATACACACGGCCTACCTCTGGGTACTTAATTCATCCTGTATACAAAGGAATACAATAAAACATTTGCAAAATGCTGTCAGTCAGGTAGACTTAGCATACTTGTTTATTGACCCGCCGATATCATATACGCCGTGCTATCGCACTAGATTGGTTCTGGGAAATCGAGCAGGAAAGCAGGATAATTAGGAATCGTTCCCAGTAAGGGGGTAGTGTCGTCAGTGCACCTCATGCGGTGCACTGCAGGCATTATTTAAGGTTCTTTGGCGCGTCCTTCGACCCCTAGCAGCCCCCTTTGTTCCTTTTGGCCAGCCCTTCATTCGCATTGCTTTTCTTCCATCTTACTTTCCACCCTCTCCTAACAATTGTTTCATAGTGCAATTGAGAGGTTTTCCTCCTGTTACACCTTTCAAACCTTTCGACCATCAATTTCCGTTTCAGCGCTGAATGACCTCATATGTCCCAGCACTTGGCCTTGGGCCAAAATTCTGTGTTCCATATAATAAGGAAATGTTCATTTTTCTAGCCATCTTTTAAATTCGACGGAAGCTACTCTGTTACGTTATATGCTTCGGTTTTCGGTTTAACCAGTGGGTCCCTGAACTGCGTGATGCATCGTGCTTTCAGCGTAAGTTTCCTGTGTTATGGGAGTCAGGCTTTGATTATTTTTCTTTTCATTCTTTTATGTACAAATGTCTTGGAATCATATTAATTAGGTCCCCTAGTTCAGTGGTTCTTGACCTGGGGTACCTGTACCCTCAAGGGGTACAAAACCTTAAACCTGGGGGGTACGAGACGTGATAGCCAGTGCAGTGGTACATAATTACCATGAGAAAGTAAAACATATTTTTCCTAATTTTTGTCTTACTGTAATTGTCTCAAATACTTTTTTAAAGTTAGTGCTGTATTACTCATAATTACTGTTACAATGTGCTTTCATTGTATCCTACTAATTGACACTTTTCGTTTGAAATAAAAAAAGTAGTACCTTTGTTCAATAATTGAATACATTTAATAATTTCGCAGCAAGGTTTGTATCACAAACCCTTTTCATATATTTGTATTGTATTTATATCGGAAGGGGGTACGAGAACATTTTCAGAGACATCAAGGGGTACGGGCACTGAAAAAAAGGTCAAGAACCACTGCCCTAGTTGAATGACTCATTCCTAGCTACATAAATGCCAATACGGTGTCTACATTATTTGATATTACTAAGGGTCTTTACAGCGTCCCTTCGGCCCCTTCTGCTGCCCCTTTCATTCCTTTACTGTACCTCCGTTAATATTCTCTTTCTTCTGTCTTACTTTCCACCCTCTCCTAACAATTTTTTGGAAGTGCAACTGCGAGGTTTTCCTCCTGTTATACCTTTCAAACCTCCTTTACTGTCAATTTTCCTTTCCAACGCTGAATGACCTCATAGGTCCCAGCGCTTGGCCTTTGGCCTGAATTCTATATTCTATTTTGAGGTAAAGAAATTGACCTGGGTAAAGTATCATTGTTGCCTTACGAGGTAATATGTAATGAAAAGAAAATTCCTCTTGACAGTTATTACACGTGTCTCTTTTCTGAGAAGTGGACTAAGAAGCATGGGACACGGGCAAGTAGGCAATGACATGGCTTCTGACAGCAATGTCAAAGCAGTGGTGAAAAAACTGACACCAAAGTTATTCTTTTTAAAGGTTATCTATGTTCCTGAGATGCTGTAGTCTGCCTCTGTTCCTTTCAAATTAAGAAAAACAAAGAGAGAGAGAGAGAGAGAGAGAGAGAGAGAGAGAGAGAGAGAGAGAGAGAGAAGATCGCCCACTGGTATGAAATATCCATTCGTAGAAAAGATATTTCTGGCGTTAGAATATAAGAATTGTATTTTATGCATGTACTTTGAACTGATAGATAATCAATGATGTACCACTCAGTTGTCTAGTCATCAAAATTGAATGTAAAAAAACTGCTACCTTTGAAATAGTATGAATATAGACAGGTAATAGAACCACACGCAATATACATACACGCACACGCAAACTCTACTAGATATATATATATATATATATATATATATATATATATATATATATATATATATATATATTATACATATATATACATATATATATATATATATATATATATATATATATATTTATATTTGTATATATATATATATATATATATATATATATATATATATATATATATATAATAATACAGTATATATGTAATATATATATATATGCATGTGTATGTGTGTGTTGTGTGAGTATTCATTCACCATTTAGCCGTTTTCGTAATTAAGGGTGTTGCCAGAGAAAAACAAGAGTATTGTGCTAAGTTCATCCCTCAACGTTAGATCAAGAACGTACCCCTTTAGCTCATAGGGAAAATTCTCCTTTTGTCTCATTTTGTACCCGTTCCATCGAATCAGCTTTAATCCAAAGTTATCCACGAACAAAAGCTATTCCCCTATCTTCCCTAAAAAGCATTACCTAGTTGTAATTTTTGTCGTACTTAAATTGAATACACGCTAATGCATATGATTATGAAAATGTTCCCTCTGCTATGCATTAATTCACACTAAAGTGCAGCGGAATTACCGTTGTCTCCGTAGCATTTATTAATACTTGTCATTCACCTTTTTATGTAACTAATCTTCTAAGAATTAATCTTGTATTTCTTTTAGTAAACTCAAATTCATTCTCATGAAATATAAAATTATTCATGTCGTAAAAGTCTGTTATGTACATCGTTTATTCATGAAAGAACAAAATTTATTTATGTAAAATATGAAAAAACGAAAGGCTAAGTTTTTCTAGATGATAGATGAAAACATTCAGGTTTTTGTCACTAATGTCCTTTGTTACTATAAAATAAGAGATTGTCTACATGAGACACGAAAACATACGTGTTGTCATAAATATCTTTTGATGGTATAAAATATTAATCCAGTTGTAAAGTTTTTTTGTGAAATTGTAATCGACAAAATATAAATAAAATATAGAAGTAAAAGCCAATTCTTCGGGCCAGGCCTGTGAGAGATGATAATCAGCTCAGTAGTCTGGTACAACTATTTTAATAATAATAATAATAATAATAATAATAATAATAATAATAATAATAATAATAATAATAATAATAATAATAAATAGTATCTTATATTTTAATAATGATGATTTATTTTATAATAATATTTTATGATCATAACACTGATATTATAAAATATTCACTAGACGTCTTCCTTTGTTCATTTCGCGAATATGAAAAAAAATGTTTGGCAGTTCCTGCTGTACCTCAGTTCATTTAGAAGCATCAGGCACCGATCCCCTCCATCGACTGCTGTACCAACAAACAATGGGCAAAGAAAGGCAAGAGACAAAGTAACCCTTTGTCCAGACTCAGTCTCGGCAAAGGAGCGGAAGTGAACCTTGGCACAGAACCTCATTATTTTTTCTTCTTTCTTTTGAACTTCCCTTTGGAGCGTTCTCTTCCCTATTGTTTTTTTTTCGCGTCGTAATTTCGCGTCTTAATGTTCGCGTGATTATACCCGGCGAGTGTTTTTGCTTACAGTTTGCTTTGTGCTTCGCTTTTTTAATGGATGAATTCCCCCTTTCTTTCTGATATATATATATATATATATATATATATATATATATATATATATATATATATATATATATATATATACATATGCATACACATATACAGTATGTATTATATATGTATATATATATATATATATATATATATGTGTCTGTATGTTCGTATGTATATATATGCAGCATATATATAAATATATGTATATATTTATATTTATATATATATTATATATATATATATATATATATATATATATATATATATATATATATATATATATATATATATTTATATATATGTAATGTAAATTCTCTGATTTATGTATTTATTTATTGTAATCTTCACGTTTTAGCAAAACATTTAAGTCTAGTCGCGTTCCTCTCCCTCTCTCTCTCTCTCTCTCTCTCTCTCTCTCTCTCTCTCTCTCTCTCTCTCTCTCTCTCTCTCTCTCTCTCTGTACTCGTCAGTGGACACAAACACACTCACACACACACACCTTGTACAATTCAAGGTTATTTAGAGTTACACGTGTTCGTGTTCATGTTGCATTTGTACATTACTCACACAAGATACCTAAAATCTAGGACGTATATAATCTCTATTCCGAGTGTTAATGAAGACCCCGATATCACTAGGCTTACAAAAACATAACTTATATTAGTCAGGTGTGGAGGGAGACAAGATGTCATCTTGAAGGAAGGGCCTTCGACCGTCCTTTCTATCACTCTTGTGCCTGTGGATAAGAATTTTTATCTTTTATCTTCTCCTTTCTTCAGTCGTTTTCTGCACTGACAAATTAATGTGGCTGCTTTTATCATGAACGCCTAACTACGCTCCCCAGGGACAAATATGACTTCCCTTGAAAGGTATTTACAGGTCGGTTTGGTGTATGCGGAGTGAGTACCTATTTAACAGAGTACCCCTTAGCTGGGTAGTGCCGTCAGTGCACCTCATGCGGTGCACTGTAGGCGTAATAAAATTACCTGAGGTTTTTCGCAGCATCCCTTCGGCCCCGACCTGCAACCCCTTTCATTCCTTTTACTGTACCTACGTTCATATTCTCTTTCTTCAATCTTACTTTCCTTATCCCTCACCTAACAATGGATTCATAGTGCAACTGCGGGGTTTTCCTCTTATTACACCTTTCAAACCTTTTACAGTCAATTTCTGTTTCATCGCTGAATGACCTCATAGGTTCCAGCGCTTGGCCATTGGCCTAAAGTCTATATTCTATCTTTCTATTTAACAGGGTAAATCAGATACATTCTTCAGTTACTTTCTGCGCTGACAACATGGTTCTCCCCAAAGGGGTTCCAGCTCTGTTGGACCTGAAGTCAATTATAGTTGCGGATAGCACTCTGCTGGGCCCGTTCGAGGTCTCGGCCGGCCAATGAAGAAGATTAGGAGGAATTTATTTTGGTGATGAAATTCTTTCACTGGTATAATGTGGTTCGTATTCCACAATAAGCTGTAGGTCCCGTTGCTAGGTAACCATCTTAGCCACGTAAAATAAGTCTAATCCTTCGGGCCAGCCCTAGGAGAGCTGTTAATCAGCTCAGTGGTCTGGTTAAACAAAGGTAGCTTACTTACTCCCTAAAAGGAATAAATTGACTGGGTGTACATATATGGTATAACTTGAGCGGAGAGTACATTGAGTAGACTTCAGTCCCTTTATCCGCTTCACTGACAATTATATGGCTGCCTAAAGGAATTCGTTCGATTAAATTTCACTGAAATACTTGTACTAATTATTTCCTTTTTTTCTGAAAAGAAGGCATCTTTGATTGTGCCAGTTTGAGGGATCACATTAAGTAAACTTTGGTCATCACGAGATGACTATAGAATTTAATATGGCAGTTTCCTTATTTTGTTTTATTTTTTTTTTTTTTTTTACAAAATCTCTCCTTCTAACTTGATTCTTTTTTGAGTTAATCTGAAGGTATATTATGATCTTGGAGGCGATTAGTGTGGGTATTCCAGTACGGAAGTTGAAGTAAGTTTGTCTCGTGGTTCATTTGAAAATGTACACATGGCTTTACATAAAGGTTCATTATGCATATTCATTCT
>NC_089761.1:20860643-20885643 GCF_040412425.1 Macrobrachium rosenbergii | reverse complement strand
AAAGAGACAGCATATCGATCACTGCCACATCCATACTTTAATTGCCGAATCATGGATGAATCCCCTGTGCAGTAAAATGTGTCCACAATGGTGGGAGTTTCATTCATCTACACAAATAGGATCATCAGCAGTGTCATACCTTCCTACACACACACGCGCTGAGGCATTCAACGCCCCACCTTATACGCACTTATGCTCTTTCCAACTCCTCTATCACGCCCTTTGTCCGCCCTTTCTAAGTCTTCCTCTCCACCTTTATCATGGCACTTCTAAATTATACAACACTCCATATATCAGCCTATAATCGCCCGTGCTATCCACAAGACCGAGCCATCTCAAGATGTTTTGTTGAACCTTTGTACCATTTATACTTATCTCTAGGATTCTGCCCCTTATCACTTCTTACGCCGCGTATGTTACGCAAACAGCTCATTTCTACATCCCCCACCTTCTATATGAGTATACTAAAGTGTAGAACTCCTTTGTGCTTCCAGTTACTTGCTACATAATTCAAAAGACGATGCTTTCATCGGTTAATAGGGCAAAACTTTCAACAAAGTTTATTATTCCCTAAAGAGTTTGTTTGCTTGCGTCGAACCCCCTTCTTTAAACAAGTAAGATCTTTACAGACAATACATTTGTTTTTTTTAGTGATGGAGCAGAGACAGTGACAGTCACATCTACCCAAATCAAGCTCAGAAATGTGTTAAAACTGACTCTCAAATGATGCGGTTTAATTGATTCCAAAATGATGCGGTTTAAATGATTCCAAAATAATGCTGTTAAATGATTCCAAAATGATGCGGTTCAGATGATACCAAAATGATGCGGTTTAAAGGATTCCAAAATGATGCGCTTTAAACGATTAAAAAATAATGCGGTTTAAATGATGCCAAAATGATGCTGTTCAAATGATTCCAAAATGGTGCAGTATAACTGATTCCAAAATGGTGTGGTTTAAATGATTCCAAAATGAACGGTTCAGATGATTCCAAAATGGTGCGGTTTAATTGATTCTAAAATGCTGCGGTTTAGTTGATTCCAAAATGATGCAGTTTAATTGATTCCAAAATGATGCGGTTTAATTGATTCAAAATGATGCGGTTTAATTGATTCCAAAATGATGCAGTTCAGTTGATTCCAAATTGATGTGGTTTAAATGATTCCAAAATGATGCGGGTTAAATGATTCCAAAATGATGCGGTTTAAATGATTCCAAAATGATGCGGTTTAATTGATTCCAAAATGATGCGGGTTAGTTGATTCCAAATTGATGCGGTTTAAATGATTTTAGAATGATGCTGTTAAATGATCCCAAAATAATGCAGTTCAAATGATTCCAAAATGATGCGGTTTAAACAATTCCAAAATGATGCAGTTCAAACGATTCCAAAATGATGCGGTTTAAATGATTCCAAAATGATACTGTTAAACAATTCCAAAGTGATCCGGTTCAAATGATTCCAAAATGATGCGGTTTAAACGATTCCAAAATGATGCTGTTCAAACGATTCAGCAAATGTAGAGGAAGGAAAAAAATGTAGAGTTGACTGAACTCAAAGATTGATAAAGCCTGTTGAATTTTGCTGTGCAATTTTGAAGAGAAATTCTTTAGAACGCCTTGTTATCATTTTCATGCAATAACTTATATGTTGATTATACTAAGGCCATACTTCAGTACTTAACCTCCATCATATCCTACTTAATAATCCAGGCATCCTAAACGCCTTACGTTAATCAAACTTCTCTGGAAACTTCTTCGAACATCGGTAATTTCGTAACTTGCTTCGAGCGGGACGAAAACAACAGCAATTTTTAACGAAATCTATAAATAGCCTGGAGAGCTCTCTCGGAGTATTTTTAGAAACTTCTTGACCGACTTGTCCGCTGCTTACCGGCAGTCGAGTGTCTAAGGTCACTGATGAGGCCGTTTTGCCTCGGGGAAAGGAAGCTCAATAGCCCTCAGACTCCCAAGGAACTTTCTCTTTGTGCTGATGATCTGTTGGGGGGACGAGCACATCAAAGTTACTGTGTGGGTTATGAATGTATTATGAATTGTGATATACATTGTACATACTTGCACACAGACAAATACATATATATATGTATATATAAATATGTATAATATATATATATATATGTATAATATATGTGTGTAACATATATATATGTATGTATGTATATATATATTTTTATATATGTATACACACACACACACACACACACACACACACACACACAGTGTGAGCCATTTGCTTTAAGAGTGGCTCCAGAAGCTGTAACCCCTCCGTTCGCAGAACTTGTTTTTTGGGAACACAGTGAATTGGTACGTCACCCTTCCAATTCCTAAACATCACTGCACCTTACATGGTGGACTGTAGGCAGCACTAAAGGGTGTTTGCAGCGTCTATTTTGGTATTTTACTTAGCTTTTTACTCTTCCTTTTTTGTTTTGTTGTCCACCATCTCTCTTACTTCTTGGTGTAACTGTGGGTGTTTCTCCTACCTCGATCCTTAGATCCTTGCGCTTCATTCCTCTATTTCCCAGATCTCTGTCCAGTCACGGCAGCTCCCCCTTTTCACTGTCTTAATCTCTGGATGGCCGAAAGTGCCCCGGTGCTTGGCTTGACAACCTAAATTTCATAAAATCAAACTAGCGGTGCAGTGAACGCCGTGCTGCTTCTCCTGTGGGGGTGGCTCCAGAGAAAAACGGAGCTGCTCCGTCTTATACTCTTCTCACGCTTTTAAGAAGTAGGCTAGGTTTACTGCAAAAATAAAAAAAAAATAATAAATAGATAAATAAAATAAAAAAAGGCCGACTTCCTCAGTTCCCACCATTTTTCACATTCACATTTGACATCCGGACTCCACTCCCATGAAGGAGTCTCCTTAACAATCCCATAATTTTCCCATGTTTGTTTTTTATGGACCCGCCTCTTCCCTTCCAAATCTTAATCTTTTGCAGAGATCCTCTCACCTTTCTTGCTTCACGAATTTTGTGATTTACGTGTTGTTTCACCATACCAGGATCCGTTATATTGAGTTCCGAATACTCTGAAAATCAACCGCGTCTGTTCTTTTACCATTCTCAGTGGCACTACTCATTGTTCCATTTCATCTACTCATTTCCTGTCCTAAAGTTCCTCTGGCTGGCATATATTTTCAACCTCATCACTTTCAGATTGTCACCTGAGTTTCTCGTCGCTATCACCAGCTAACACCTTATCATACAGCCTTCTGTCCTGGAGTTTTCCAGACTTCTTTCTTTATTCCATTGATGAAAACAGTAAACTTGCTTATAAACACAACCCCTTGTGTGAGACTTGTTATCACGGGAAAAAGTTATTTCTCCCGTCTTAATTTAACATAAGCTTCACCCTCATCTTTCAAATTTTTAATCGCCATCAGCGAGCTTACCTTCTACACTATTCACCTTCGTTAAGTCTCCAACGAGTCGATTTCGACATGAGATATCTCTTTGTCCGTGTAAATGGAGATTTTTCCTGTATTCTTAAACGTCTAGTGCAATTTTTTCATGAAAACAAAATAAATACACACACACGCACACATACTGTCTATCTGTCTGTCTGTCTGTCTGTGTATAAATGCATCTCTCTCTCTCTCTCTCTCTCTCTCTCTCTCTCTCTCTCTCTCTCTTCTCTCTCTGTATATATATATATATATATATATATATATAAATAAATATATATATATATGTATGTATATATATATGTATTATATATTTATATATATATATATATGTATATATATTTTATATATACATATATATGTATAGTATATGCATAGGCATATATATAACTATATATCTGTATATACATATATATATATGTATAGTCTATACATAGGCATATATATATCTATATATATGTATGTGTAATCGTTATCATCCTTAGAGATACGGAGAATGATGACGGAATCTTCTTGATAAGCAAGAGACTACGGCTATGAACATCATATAGTCTTTACAGTTTAGATGGTCTGTGTACTTGCACATAAGTATATACAGACGTATTCAATGCATCAGTAACCTCTAGTCATCATATATCGAATAAGTAATCAGTATAAAACTTTCCTTCTTGAGGTTTGATATTTAGCAGTCGAATCAGTCTATCTTAGTTTCATAGCATCGATATTTCACTCCTTTTAGTTTCTGAAACCAAAACTGTTGCCAACTTTGTCTCAAGTCCGCACTTTCTGTCCGCCCTCAGATCTTGAGAATACTGAGGCTAGAGGGCTGCTAAGTGGTATGTTGATCACCCACCCCCAACCATCAAACATACCAAAGTGCAGCCCTCCCAGCCTCAATGGTGTAGTTTTAACTTTATTTAAGGTTAAACTAGCCATAATCGTGCTTCTGGCAACGATAGGACAGGCCACCACCGAGCCGTAGTTAGAGTTTCATAGACGCGGTTCGCTAGAGCATTATACCGAGACCACCGAAAGATAGATCTGTTTCGGTGGCCTTGATTATAATGGATGTACAGAAAACTCGATTGCGATGAAGAAACTTCGACGCATTTTTTACCCGTTTCTTATCAAATTTCGTGGGTGGTTAGGGCTCATTTCTAGTCCATATGTTGAGTTCTAAAATTAATAGCTTTTATGCTAAAATTATAAAGTGCCAGTTCTGTTAGACATAGGAATGGTTAATGTCAGCTAGATTTAACAATTTGATACAAAACAGGGACGATGCTCAATATCTGCAATTTCCGCATTCATTTCGAGGGAATACAGTCACCTGGATTAAAGGATTTGTGTTGTTAACGAAAACAGCCTCTTGCTTGTTTTATTTATTTTTTTTTAGAGCTGTACAAAGTCAGACATTGCAGGAACATTTCAGGTATGCAAAAACACGAATTATTTAATAGATTTTTTTGTTGCTTTAAATTAAATAAAGTCTTTCCCCTGCTTCTCTCGATTTTGCAATGACTGGTGTTCTGTAAAGGAGGATTTGCAGTTAACGTACGTATATGGTTATATAAAGCTTGTAAAAAAAGTTTTCGTTATTCCGTTAGAAAACTGAATTGTAACAGAGAGGGAAAGTTTTTTTTTTTTAACTTAGGGGCGTTGTTGTACGCAGGTCTTCATTAAAAAATTTTTGTGGTAATAAACACGCCAAAAGCAACCATGCCTTTTAGACAATAATGCATCACATTCATGAAAGCCACTCCCAAGCTGAACCGCTCTCCATTCAAAGATCACACAAAAAAGGGTAAACTAAACTAAGCGTTACCAGATGAAATAAAGCAGTGATTGCTATCTTCTTTGTTTAACGTGCTATTTCCCATTTTCATATAGGGTAAACGATGCCTTCTTTTGAAGGGCTTTGATTTGACGTTAGGGGGTAGGCCGTAGCCTCGATCGGCTGCCTGACATCGCTTAGACCCCGGTAGCACATGTGTATATGTATCGTGCCAAATCCCCCAGCTCCCTTTCTCCCAGCAGCGGGAAGACGAGGTGGTTAGGCCGACAGTTCCGAGACGTGTAAGGCGTCTGTTATGTTTTTAGAAGATGTTGGAGTGGCTTTGTTTGTGTGTATTTGTCTGTAACGCCATTTGCTTTCAGTACCTATCCGTTGATTATACATAATCCCGGGGTGTCTACACGGATATGAAGTGTCGCCCCATGACTGGCCGGCTGCGGATTTGAACCTGCGACACAGACTTCGTATGAAGTCCGAGTCTGCTGCTCTACCGACCGAGCCATCGAGGCTCCAGCAGTGATTGCTATCATTTCTTATTTTTATAAAGCGTCGGTTTTCCGAACCGTTAAACCTCATGTGTAGTCATTTTCCCCGCGAGGATGTCAGTCAGCGGTGACGAACACCGACCAATACAAACTTTCATCATCCCGTTCTCGCTGACGTCAGCGGAAGCGTCGCGGACGGGGAGCGGGTAAGAGCGCTTTCTTTGCTCACCTGCTCACCGCGCCGGGTCATCGGCATTCCGGTACACCTTTGCACCCGGCTGGTGTCTGAGCCACGTGCTTTGCAGGCAGTCGCAGTTTTGCAGATTGCTTGCAGAGTGCTTCGGCACAGAAGGGTTCAAGGTAACTGTGATGCTTTGAAAAATTCAGCTATTATTGCGTTTTTCTTGTCCATTCTTGTCCACCGTTTTTCTCATATTTGCTTATGCTTTGTTCTGTCGTTGTTTCTTGTTTCTCGTTTCCTTGCTCTTTGCAAAGAGGAGGAGTGATTTTTTGTTAGTGCTCTTTGAAGTATTTTTTATCTATTTTTTTCAATTTCCTCGTCAGTCACAAAATCATTATATCACATTTCGTCACTTATTAAATTGAATGCATTAAGGAAGCGAATAGACAAAGGGCAAAATAGCCCTAATAATTATTATGTTGCTTATTTCAAGTAAATGAAAATCATTCCTAAATCTCCTTCGTAATAACAAAGAACGAGCTACATGATGCCTTGATTAATCATTTCATGGAAACATTAGACGTAAAATTATATGAGAATCACAATTCCTTGTCATGAAACTAAGGCTTTGCAATATTTTTTTCGTTCATTACTTTAAAAACTATATATATATATATATATATAGTATATATATATGAGATATATATATATATATATATATATATATATATATATATAAGTATATATATATAATATATATATATATATATATATATATTATATATATATATAAATATATATATATATATATATATATATATATATATATATAAATTATTTTATATATATATATATATTGTATTTATATATAATATATACATATATATATATACAAACATACATATATATATACATACATACATACATAAACATACATACATACAATACCTTGTTAAGGCACATTCCTATGCAGGTTTTTCATTGAAATGCTAAAGTTTTTTCTTTATTTATTGGTGTTTTCTTCAGTATTTGCAGGCCCTGTTTTTCACTTCTTAATAATAATAATATTAATAATAATACTAATAATGATAATAATAATACCTTCCTGTATTAAAAAGAGGCTGTTAATTCTGGCTCTAAACTTCGCACTAAACAAGAGCGGACCATAATTACCACCCTAAAGGATGCAACAAGATGTGCATATGGTTAGTTTGATAATGCACCTTCATATATCGTTGCCAGTATGATTACTAAATATGAGTGATTTCAAATGAGAAAATGGGTATGAGCTCTTCCTAGATGTGCTTATTCTGTCCATCTGTACTCACACACACTTACGTACATTATCTATTTATATACCTATCGATATCTACACACACACACACACACACACACACACATATATATATATATATATATATATATATATATATATATATATATATATATGATAAAGTTTTACATTATAGGAAATTCATATAAGGGTTTACACAGCATGCAAATACAAATTTTATAACTTAAAATTTAGAATACACACACACATACACACACACACACACATATATATATATATATATATATATATATATATATATATATATATATATATATATATTTATATATATATATATATATATATATATATATTTTATATATATATATATATATATATATATATATGTATATATATATATATATATATATATATATTTTAAAATTGCATTTTGCAAACTGTAAAACCTATAATTTCAAAATGTAAAGCCTTTTTTATTATTATTATTTCAGTAGATGAAACCTATACACATGGAACAAGCACACGGACCATTGACTTGAAATTCAAGCTTCCAGAGAAAGTTGGTTTCAACCTCCCACCGCAGGCCCCACACTGATCATGATACAGAGCCAGTGATTTTTCATCGCCCTGGGGGAGACGCAAACCCGCGACACCTGAGTGGCATGCCACGACTCTAACCACTATACCAGCGGACCATCCTTCAAGAGGATTCGACGACTGCATAAAAAAAACTATCTCTTCTCACAAACAATACTTTATTCATACATTTTCCCACCAATCGTCATGAAGCTGAAAAATGCAAAAATACAAGTCTGTACAGAAATAACAACTCCCGAATCCATATTAAAAGCATCAGCAGCTGTCTTTTACAAGGAAACTAAATCATTTGGCTTCGTTGATAACCTAAAAATTCTCCCGTCTCTCTCAGTTCTGTCATATTCTGTTGACAGACTTCGTCCCACTCGTCTTTCTGGGAAAAACTGTCTGCCCTGCAACAAGGTCCCAGGCCTGATATTCATGGCTCATCCTTGTCTTTTGGCTCTGAACACAGTCAAAGCAACTTCATTTCAAGGTTTTTAGGTCGGATATGAAGTTAAAAATCTGTTACCTTTTAGAACACAAGAGAGGATATATATATATATATATATATATATATATATATATATATATATATATATATATATATATATATATATATGTATATTATATATATATATGTGTGTGTATATATATATATATATATATATATATTGTACATACATAATATATATGTATATATATAATTATTTATTTATATACATACATATTATACCGTGGACGTTTGGATATTTCATTCCTTCCTCTTTTACATCTTGTTCATTTCATCTGTGGTTCAACTTGAATTATGTAGCAATTTTTAAGACTTGATTTTGCGTTGTTAATAGCGGGTGTATTTATGTGTCGGAGTGCGTTGCGTATGTATTGTTGTACGTAAATAATTTTTGAGTAAGAAGTTACTGTAACAGCTTGGTTGTTGCTTTGATAAAAAGGGTATATTTTCGACACCGATTGCTATTTTTGGTTGCACTGCAAGTTTACGAATGAAAGTAATTACGAAATCATTCTCTCCCATTTAATTTCCAACAGACATATTTCCAAATTATGTTTTATTTACTCCAGTATCAATTTGAAGTCGTTTCCTTTCCTTCCCTTCTCTCTCTCTCTCTCTCTCTCTCTCTCTCTCTCTCTCTCTCTCTCTCTCTCTCTCTCTCTCTCTCTCTCGGGAGTAGGTCACGAAGGTGAATGCGTTTGTCTTCATCAGATTGGCAATGGCCTGTGAAAACCAATAGCGTTCTTCCATCATTGCTCGTGCCAATATCTGTTAATTGTCAAGAAATGGTGAAGTCTAATACGATAACTCTGGTTTGAAAGAGTACCTCAGCTATTTCTTAATGTTTTTCTTCTTATTCTTGTGTTGCTATTTACACACTCACTCATAAAACATACATACATATACAATCACGAATATGAAAGAAGCCTTAAGTGTCTTTGACTTCTTATTAATCTTCGTCCAAAAGAAAACTTCTGTTTGAGGAAACAGGAAAACATGGCTAAGTAGAGAGAAGTGTACTTTGGTGTATGTAGAAATACGTACCAAGAAACACAAAAACGCACACGCACATAAATATGTACATAAATATTTACAAATATATATATATATATATATATATATATATATATATATATATATATATATAAACATACATACATACATATATATGTATATATATACATGCATACATACATACATAAACGCATACACATATACATATACTTACACAAACACACACACACATATATATATATATATATATATGTATATATAAACAAGGTGCAAAATGTATAATAAACCAAAGCCATGTGCTTCAAGATGACATTCCAGCTTATTTTGAACTCAGAGTACCAGGAGACAAAATTCTGCCTAGATAAAAAAAAAAAAAAAAGCTTTGGATGCTTCTGACATAAAGATGCGAATTATTCATGGTGCTTAATTTGTTCATGTAATTTCAAATTCGTAGTCATGTATATTCCTGTATGTATATTTCAGGATTTAATCACATTCTGATGTTCATGTAGAAGGAAATATGAATGATTAAGGATGAGGTATTTAGACTGGAAGTGGTTTAGATTTAATATTATTTGTAGTAAACTGAGATTTCAGACTATTATAAATAATAGTATAAATAATTTACACATAGATAATTTATAGTAAGCTGCGATTTCAACTGCGTAATTACTTAACATTATAATCTGGTAACACAATTTCCTGGTGACCTAATGTTCTAAGAGCCTGGAAACCTAATTACCTAGCAGCTAAATAATCTATTAGTAATGAAATCCAGTGTCATTGTAGTCCAGGAATCTAACTCCCTGTTTACTGAATATTATAATATACAGGAATCTCCCCGTAGGGGAGATAGTGCCATCAGTGCACCTCACGTGGTGCACTGTAGGTATTACTTAAGGTTCTTTGCAGCGTCCCTTCGGCCCTAGCTGCAACCTCTTTCATTCCTTTTACTGTACCTCCGTTCATATTCTCTTTCTTCCATCATTTTTTCTCCGTCCTCTCCTAACAATTTATGCGAAGTGCAACTGCAAGGTTTTCCTCTTGTTACACCTTTCAAACCCTCTTACTCACAATTTCCGTTTCAGCGCTTTGTCCTAAATTCTGTATTCTTTTATCTATACAGGAATCTAAGTTTCTGTGAATCATAAAGCAAGAAAATGAGTAAATGATAATCTGTAATTAAAATCGCGCTCATGTTTTACTGCGCCTTTATGAGAAAATTCACTTCTCCTTCCTCTGTTGACTAAATCTCCCCCACCCCCCATCCATCCCTCCTTGCTTCTCCATCCTAGACCCAATCCCACGTAATACTAATCTCTTCACCCATCTTCTATCCAATCCCTCAACGTTCCTCATAACCGAATCCCACCCACCACTCTCCACCCAGCTAAAGAAACCAGCACCCGATCCTTCACCCATCTTCTATCCAATCCCTCAACGTTCCTCATTTCATCCCTGTCCCAATCCCACCTATAAACCAATCCTTTCCTCCACCCTCAGCCAACCCCACCCACCACTCTCCTTCCAGCTGAAGAAACCAGCACCCGACCGCCATTCGTCTTAATTTCTCTTCGATTTCTAGAACTGTGAACTGATGACACTCTCACCTACCTAACCCCCCCCTTTCCCTTCCCAACCCCCCCATACTCAACCCCTCCTCCCTCCAGTGGCCTCGATTGGCGATGAATTATATATCAGCCATTCAACCCCCCGTCTTCATCTCTTCCGCTTTAAAAACTCTTCTTCCCAAAGCTATGAAACACCTGAGATTTTCTCTGCTTATTCTGGAAGAGTGTGTTTAATGGTGTGTGGAGCGTGTGTGTGTGTGTGTGCGTACGTGCGTGTGTGTATTTTGTTAGTGATTGCCTCAGGTGTTAGTGTGTACGTGTGTTTGTGTGTGTTTTGTTAGTGATTGCCTCAGGTGTTAGTGTGTGTGTGTGTGTGTATTTGTGTGCGTTTTGCATTGTATTATTATTTCTAACTTGTTTGCAGGTATAACCTATGTTTATGTAATTACAGAATATTTAAGAAATTGTTATTGAAACCGTAGGCAAATTATTTGTTTTTAAGTAGACTGTATAGTTGTCTTCCCTTATTCTTAGAAACCATTAGTGAATAGGGAATCAGTTAGTGTTTATCCTTATGTGCACTTGTGTGTTTCGTTATGTGTACTCTCAAAGTCATTTTCTCTTCTATTCGTCCGCTGTACGGACGTCTTGCTCAAAATTCATTGAAGTTACTAACTCGCTATATGTAGCATCTGTAATCCATCTAATATCTTATAACCACCGAGTCATTGTTCATCTTAGAGGGAGGTAATTTTGTATATGTATAATTACGAACAACTTAGTGACAGCTTCAGTTAAGAGCATTTTCGAAAATGAATGATAAACTAACGCATTGTAATCCGGCAAAGATGTCGTAAATTTGCCAGCAGTTACAGAATAAAACATCAGTATCCATTTCCCCCTTCATCAGGCAACGGGCGTCGCAATCAAATATAAATATATCATCCCACCAAACGAAATTTATCGACATAACCAATTCAGCGCTGCTAAAAATGGCTCCAAAAATATCAACTGAGTCTCATAAAAGTAAATTTATTCGCGTAACGAAATCGGCACTCCATTTGTTCAGCTGAACAGGAATATAGGATTTTGCATATAAATTGAATGCTGCTATGTTTAGACGCCAGAGGGATGACATAGAGAGAGAGAGAGAGAGAGAGTTCGCTCGTCCCCGTGATGGATTAATGTACTGGTTTCCAGAGTTCGCCTCGACAGCTGTGGGGAAGCTAGGATTCGAAGGTTATGGCCATTCTTCTTCAAATGATATTTGAAAGTTTTTGATAGAACTTGTAAATAAAGTTTTGCTCTGCAAGGATACCAGTGCTGGAGTATGAGATTCACATGCGGACATACACACACACACACACACACACACACACACACACACACACACACATATATATATATATATATATATATATATATATATATATATATATATATATATATATCTTTATATATTACTAGACACCATCATCTCATAACAAGTAATGGCGCCAGAAGGTGTTTACTTGCCGCATGGATTTTTAACCAGGGTTTGGACCACCAAAGTCATCTAACTGTCATGTACATATTTCGCTGCTTAGACTTTGCAAGGGGTCATATGATTATATATATACATATATACTGTATATATACTGTACTGTGTGTATATATATATATATATATATATATATATATATATATATATATATATATATATATATATATGAGAATCTTTACCTAACATTATAGATCGGAGTATGGTCATCTTACAGTAGTAGGTACTTCTAGATACTGTAAAGGGTAAACGTAAACCACTGTCAGTTGAGGCGTTAAGACACGGGCGACAATATCATTATCATGACTATTATTATTATAAATGCTGGGGTTGATGTTCTTGTTCCTGACGTTGTTGGTAAATAAACTTCATAAATTTTACCTAAGAGGCAATCAATCCTTCGCCGCTCTTTAGTTCTGTGTATCAGAAGCTTTAATGTTCTCTGCATGTGTGTGTGTGTGTGTATGTGTGTTTTCCGCTTCCTTTTGTACCTCCCAAAGAAGCCTTTGAACATAACTTATACTTAAGACTTCTCTAGTCTTTAGTCTTTCTCTTTTTTTTTCGTCGTTGGGTTAAAGAAGAAAAAGAGGGAGAGAGTTATTATAATAGGCTTCCAAAAGGCACCGTTTGGACCAAATGTGGCTGATTTACAGCTGAAGTGTGACCTACTTCAGCCTTCAGAACGACTTCTCCACCTTTTGACTGTTATTTCTTTTCGATTATTTTTTATTTATTGGGTTTCCCTTTCTCTTTTCTTCATTTTTTATTGGAAATTCGTAAAGTGGCTTATCGTCGATAAATCTATATTGAATAATTCTGTAAAATCAGACAACACTGAGGACATTCAGTAGGTAAGCCTGTACTAACTGAATTCTTATTATAATCTGCTATGAATGAAGCTTCAAAAGCCGTATTTTGTCATTAATTTCTATATATAAAAACGCTATTCGGACACCTTATCGTAGAAAATCTCTCTCTCTCTCTCTCTCTCTCTCTCTCTCTCTCTCTCTCTCTCTCTCTCTCTCTCTCCATACTTCTTTTTTCTTCGTGTTTCATTGGAAATTACTAGTGACTTATCTTCGATAAATCAGCTTTGAATAATTTTGTAAAATAAAAAATAAACTTATTACACTAAATAATTAAGCCTGTAATATTTAAATAGCTATATAAAAACAGACTCTCTCTCTCTCTCTCTCTCTCTCTCTCTCTCTCTCTCTCTCTCTCTCTCTCTCTCTCTCTCTCTCTCTTCCGTAAAAGATTTTTGGCTCAGCTCCGTCACCGTTTATCTACCACCTTCGCCCAAAAACCTTTCCCTTTATTAAACCCATTAATTTTTCAGAACTATCCTGGTCTCTCTGTAGCGTCCCACCACCACCAGGTCTCCCAAGCTGGCTCTTACTCACTCCGACTACCCACTTTAAAGGTGAAACAAATGTCACCGCAAGGAGGTCACGATTCAATATGGGAGATCGGGAGATCGAACCACAAAGATTTGCTCTTCGCTACCGCGTTGCTCAAAATTAATGTCTTAAGGAATGGTTAACCTTGTTCGCGTTCTTAAACTTCTCAGCGCTTCGTTTCATCGAGGGATTTCCTGCTTTTTCGAAATTCGCTGGGCTTCACAATACATGAATCATTTAGGACGATCTGGCGTTGTAAAGGTTAAGCCCCGTGGAGAACCGCTCTCTGCTGACGGCGGTACCGTACAATAACCTCCTGAAGTTATGTCGCAGTTAACGCCTTCAGTTGCTCAGTTGTTTTCTGTTTATTTTTTCAGTGCTCTTTATTATTCTTATTTGTCCGCTTCTTCTTTAGGTTCCCCCTTCACCTAGTTCCGGTTAACAATAGTTCTTCACATTTCCGGATATGTACAGAGGCCAGAAAATAAAGGACTCTGTTTCTGTTGATTTTAGAAAAGGAGTGATGTTGTAAGCCACGGAACCCATCTTCATAACCATTGACAAAGAGTATTTTGGGATGATAGAAAGTAATTTTGCTGGTTGTTGTAGCTTCGTTAATATTGTTGTTTTGTTTTACTCTTCGGGTAAGAGGAAGAGATGTCACTAAACCCGACATGATTATCACCTGACCTGAAGATACCCCCGACTACCCACGACTGATCCCGATTGACCCCAGTCATAGTGCGACCCAAGGCTTAGAGAAAGAGGAGGTCTGCTCACTTCCCTCAAAATCCCCCATGTAGGCGGAGCTTTGTGTACCTCCTTATTACGTCAGCAGGTGAATTGCCGTAATGAGCAGGTACCTCTACGATACGTCATCGCCTACGTAGTTACCCCAGGTGGGAGACGACTCCACCCAACTGGGTAGACCTTTTCTCTTGGCCTTGGTACGACCAAAACTCGAATTATCGAAGTGAACACGAGTGATAAACTTCATCAGAGCGTGACCATTCACGAGTAATCAAGCGGCCAAAACACAACGGAGTATATCAGTAACCACGAACAAAACAAATTTGACAGGACAAAACAACACAACAAAGCAAGACACGAGTATATTAAGTGTTTCACGCGTTTTTTCATAGGCTCCGAGCATTCTGAGACAAAACTTGAGCACCACAATTTACGCAATCGTTCACGACCATTTCCGACATGTCCAGGACCATTTCCTACCTGTCCACGACAATTTCTGACCTGTCCATGATGTTTTCAGACCTGTCCACGACAATTTCTGACCTGTCCATGATGTTTTCAGACCTGTCCACGACCATTTCCGACCTGTTCGTAACCATTTCCAAACTGTTCACGACCATTTCCGACCTGTTCGTAACCATTTCCAAACTGTCCACGACCATTTCCGACCTGTTCGTAACCATTTCCAAACTGTCCACGACCATTTCCGACCTGTTCGTAACCATTTCCAAACTGTTCACCACCATTTCCGACCTGTTCACGACCATTCCTGACCTGTGTAAGACCATTTCCAACCTGTTCACGACCATTTCCGACCAGTTCAAGAGCATTCCACATCTATTCACGACCCATACAAGACACATCCACGACCAAATCGCAAATGCCAACTCTCGGTCACTCAAGATCACCAACCACATCAGTTTTGAACTTGCACAAGCAGCCGTGGAAGTGTCACGAGTAAGTAAAAGTGAACAAAGAACCGGGCCAATATGTTTGCCAAGGCAGGAACAGAAGTACAGGACAACTCAAGAGCAGTTTCCTCAATTTGCTGTCGTGACGACTCGTGAACTTTGGCGTGACCTGTATAATATCCGCCTATTCTCGTGGTCTAATTAAGTCTTTGGATTAAGCGTAATCAAGTTCATTTACTGATACATTAGACTTTGTGAAGGTAACACTGTTAAAAAACGTTAACAAGGCATATTTTAATATGTTAACATTAACTTTTACAAAGCTGGGTATTTTCAGAGTTACTGACCACTGTTGTTGCGACGCCAGTTAATGATGCTCAATGGATCATTAAACAATTGTGTCGAATTTGACCTTCTGATTATTCTTGTTGTTTTCAGTGAATCAAGGTTTCCTCATTTTAAAGAAGAATGAATGAATGAATGAATAAGCGAGATTTGCTTGAGGTGTCGTGACAAATCGTTTATATATCCTCTTCAGATTTCGTAAGCCCGTCTAAACACACCTTAATTACTAGCTTTAAAAACCATCATCCCTTTTCCTCTCTGGCCTTGACCTTAAACGAGGTCAAGCCAGGTCAAAATTCCTTCTTAGGGGGGTTTTGCTTGCGCACGAACTTGCGTCTTATTCGGCTTCGCAAACCACGCCCCCACCCCCACCCCAACTCACTTGTTATTTTCTCGGTTTCCTTTACGTAATGCGTTAGGTTTGTCAGGCCGTCTCTGCGTCTGTCAGTATGTCTGCGTGCATAATCCCTTCTTCCCACATACTAACAAACAGCTGTATGAATATACTCTGTCACTGTCTCTCATTATATGTATGTGTGTATATATATGTGTGTATGTGTATGCACATATATATGTATATATATAATATATAATTTATATATATATATATATATATATATATATATATATATATATATATATATATATATATATATATATATATATATATATATATATATAGCTCTCTCTCTCTCTCTCTCTCTCTCTCTCTCTCTCTCTCTCTCTCTCTCTATATATATATATATATATATATATATATATATATATATATATATATGCATATGTATGTGTGTGTTTGTGAGAGAGAGAGAGAGAGAGCGAGAGAGAGAGAGAGAGAGAGAGAGAGAGAGAGAGAGAGAGAGAGAGAGAGAGAGAGAGAGAGTCAAAGCACCAAAAGCACTGGAAACTTCACACTCAAGTGCACTAGGGTCGAATATTACAACAATGCCCATAACTAGACGATGCAGTGGTCAGGCATGTCAAACGGGTAAGGCTTGAGTCCTCATAAATCTTCCGTTTCTACGGGTCACAGTCTTCATAATTTAAAATCTTATTTATTTTTAATACATTTTTACTTATTTTTATTTAAATTTTTCACTTTTTATTTATTTTTACCTGTCAAAGTTGATTTCATCTGAGTCTAACGGTGAATATTCTTAATAGTTTTCCTTTCATTTTATTCTATATATGACACTAACTGTGACGAGAGAGAGAGAGAGAGAGAGAGAGAGAGAGAGAGAGAGAGAGAGAGAGAGGATTTACTGCGTCAAATTTAGATGGTCATTTATTATACCAATGGCAATTGAGACCGACAGACTGAGAAAGAGATTTACTGCATATCATATTATGGTGATCTTTTATTATACGAAGGAACGTTACTCGACAACAGAGAGAGAGAGAGAGAGAGAGAAAGAGAGAGAGAGAGCATCAGGTGCACAGTGTTAGGGGAAGATAACATTACCGCCCTTCTTTCTTCCAAGTTTATTTATTTGTTTATTTTATATATTTTTTTTTATCTCTTCAGTGTCTTTGTTTTCCTTGGAACAAAGTGACTCGTCGTTTCATACAAAACACTTTAATGTAATTATTATTTTCCAGAAACAATGCTATCCTACTTATGTGTTACGTGAGAGAGAAACAGTTTCTTTATACCGAACCCTTTGTTTGTGATTTGTATTTACACTTCCGCGTCGTTTTCATACCTTTTCACACGCAGAGAGGCAAGGCCACACATTACCTTCATATCTATTTATCTCGTGTCACGTGTTAATATACATAACAATGGCGACGCGATTACTTAGTTTCTCTTCACGTGCTGACGTGCATAACAACACGGTTCCTTGTATCCGTCTTCCTACACGCGTAATAGATACATTAGGCAGCGTACACTTGAGTATATTCTCGGGGATGTGAAGATTTGTCCGTTGCAGCATTGGACGCTATTCTCACTTGATAGCTCAAACGACACTCGTCATAGCTCGCTTCGACTTTCTGTGTTGTTTCTTAGTATAAATGAGCGACGAAGGGCTCAGTTTGATAGCAAGGAATTTATAATGTTTTTCATATGACAATTTTCTCGTAATGTAAGTGTATGCGTGCGTGTGAGAGAGAGAGAGAGAGAGAGAGAGAGAGAGAGAGAGAGAGAGAGAGAGAGAGAGAGAGGGGAATGAATACAAGATTGACCAATATTATCTGACCATCAGTAAGTTATTGGCGAAGTGCAAGAGAAGCATATGATTGACTGATCGACTTGAAATGATCTGACGTCACACGATCGATTGACACTTGCAGAGAGAGAGAGAGAGAGAGAGAGAGAGAGAGAGAGAGAGAGAGAGAGAGAGTTGGGATTGGAGAGAGAAATAACAATTTTGGCATTTGCATAATGATTAAAATATCATTCTGTGAAATCGCTAGTCAATTTTATGGTGCTCGTTTGCATTTAGTGGTCGTGGTTTTTTGCTGATCTAAAAGAATGTTCAGTTTAAAGTTATTCGTAAACTGTTCTGCTTTTGTTCACTATGCATTGTGAGATAACAATGAAGCATTTTGCTGTTGATTTACAAATATCCTCAGTCATTTATATATAATACATAAATATGTATAAATGAATATATACATACATAAATATATATATGTGTATATATATTATGTATATATATATATGTATGTATATATATATATATATATATATATATATATATATATATATATATATATATATATATATACATATACACATCGATAATGAATGAATCAAAGGATTTTAAAACATCAGTTCTGAACACCAAATGAATGGAACTCAGCACATATTACGATCCAACTAAGAATTCCAACCACGGAACATTGATATGAATTTCCAAGGGTACTCGGCATCACCAAGTCACAACCGACGTGATGCTAATGAGCCTAACCAAAGCAGAAACAACACGCGAGCCAAGGCTTTAGTGTCAACCCCCAAAACAGAACAACAAACAGAGTTAACGGTGATCGTCTCCTATGACTTTCACAATATGTTGCTTCCACGGCACGAGAGCCCTTGGCTTTGTTGCTGCATAATTTAACCAAGTCTTATTCTTTGCGTCCTTTTGTTTAGTTAACTTTTATGAAAGGTTGTTTCTTGCTTGAGATCCTTGGCTTTCGTTTATGCAAGCGTGGGGATATTAAATACTTCATTAATGTTTGGATGCTGTCTATAGTAAAGAAGTGATGTTTTCTAGTGTTGGCCTGCATAAAATACGTTGCCTTTTTTAACTCCAAATTCAGAGTACTGAATAACCAATTTTATCACTTAGCTCAAACTGACCAAATGAATAAATCAATATGATTTCATATTTATCTGTTTTGTGCATATAAGCAAACAGACCTGACCTTCAAATGTAACACTCAAGTAAAAAATGCGCCGATGTTTCTTCGGCGCAATCGAGTTTTCTGTGCAGCTGCGGCCCATGAAACTCAGGCACGGGCCGGTGGTGGCCTGTGTTGTTGGTACCTGTAGCGGTGCCAGAAGTACGATTATGGCTGACTTTAACCTTAAATAAAATTTTTAAAATACTGAGACTAGAGGGCTGCAATTTGGTATGTTTGATGATTAGATGATTGGAGGGTGGATGATCAACATAACAATTTGCAGCTCTCTAGCCTCAGTAGTTTTTAAGATCCGAGGGCGGACAGAAAAAATGCGGACGGATAGACAAAGCCGGCACAATAGTTTTCTTTTGCAGAAAACTAAAAACAAGGAATGTATTACTTGAAATGAATGCGTTGGTAATTGTTAGAATGGCATTCTAATGAACCAGGCGGTTAATTCTGAGAGGAAATGTGACCGTTGCCTGTTTGCATAATGTGCTGAAGATTTTTTACTGGACATTTTGTCATTTTGGGACACTTTTTCTTTGGTACGACTGCGTCAAGTGTGTTTTGGTTTTTATTCAAGTTTTCGCTTTGACGTCTTTGTTCTTTGCTTATTGATTTGTTTTCGTTAGTCGTTTTATATTATTTTCTCGAACTCTTCATTTACTGCAATTGCTTTGTCAGACTGAATAATCATATTTATTTATCGGGTTGTAGGCTACAGTTGTAAATGATTCTCGTATTTTGGCAAACTTTCTTTCTTTGTGTATGTATGTATGTATGTATATATATAAATATATGTATATATATATATTTATATATATATAATATATAATATATATATATATATATATATATATAATATATATTATATATAGATATATATATATATATATATATATATATATATATATATATATATATATATATATATATATTATATACACACACGCACATGGGTATTTACTTGTGATATAATCTTTGTATCAATAAATATTGTTGACAGTCAACAGGACCATAGTACCTTTTGCCTTACAGAATGAGTATGTTGTATGACTGTGAGGATGAGAGAGAGCCAATAAAGGAATGAAGGCAGCAGACAATCCCGCATCATGGTAAATTGGAATGTCTCGTGACTAGGGAAAACGGAAGCAGACAACGAATTCCAGTAGCTATAACAGATGGATAAACTTAAGGCGTGATACTGTATCCAGTGTAATCTTTTATGCAAATGACCCACAATCCCTCATTAGTTGTAACCTCGAAGAAGCGCAGGTCGGGAGCATCGTGAAACTTCTCCCGAGAAATATTCCTGGAGAATCGATATTGATGAGAATACTCCCGGGCCTCTTTGGGAACGTTTAGTGAGACAGGCTCCAATTAGATTTCATTAGAGTGATTTTTTTGGGGGGTGTTTTTTTTTTTTTATCAGCAGTTTATCGTCCCCGGGATTGAGTTTTTTTCTATTAATATAGAATCCCTGTTTTTTTCATATATACGGAATTCCATCCTCATGGAAAAGAATTTTTTTGGCGCATGTTTTTTTTTTAGCAATAGTTTATCGTCCCCGGGTTAAGGTTTTCCTTTTTCCTTTATTTTATATAGGAACATTTTTTTTTAATTAATACAGAGTTTCAGCTTCAAGGCAAATTTATTAACTGATTCAGTATCTGGGTCATGTAGCATTGTGCTGAGTTCGCATACCTAAGTGATATAGTAATTGTCCGTTATCCATATAAAAGCTTTGAGTAGAAAAAAAGTTTGTTTTAAAACAAATTGATATGAGTTAAATAGAATATATTTTGGATCCTCTGTACTTGACTTGTTAATAGATACATGGTTACATCTTATTCCGAAGGGTCTATTGTTGTTTTAGCGTCGCCATAGAATTAATTTTCTTATCACATCGTATTTTCCGACTCTTTTTTTAAGGTAACTCAGGCTACTACAAGGCCACACGGGCTTGCCAATCAGTCAGTCAATATAGGCCGCATAAATTGATGAATATCCAGCCTTGGAAAGGAGGATAACGATCATACCTCTGCTACGCAGCTTCACACGAGATGAAAAGGTCATAAGTTAGAATGTCCGTCTTGCGGTAGAAATATTATTAGTTTCTATTGACTACGAATTTTCTCTTGTCACTCTTGTTTACATAATCGGAAAGCAACAACAACAAGGGCGCGCAGGCGCACTCCTCTTCCTGAAATAGTCCCGACCACTAAAACTTCTATTACAAACTCGGCAACATCAAAGGGGAAAGGAGAAACCCCGCGAGGGGAGAGATGCTAAATTTAGCGCCCAACCCCAAAAGGAACCCCATCTTGCCACTCCCCTCCCCCCCACAGAAATCTCCCCTCTCACCTTCATGTTCCTCTCTCCCTCTCGCCAATGCCTCCCCCCTTCCCTTCCATCTCCCTCCGCCATCTTGGCACCCTGCAGCAACCTGCCTCCCCTGCAACGCCCTCCGTGTCATGTGGAACCCTGTTATTCTCCTTTTGCCTTCCGGCGACCCCTTGACACTGCATTCCCTTCCTAGTTCCTTCCTTTCTTCCTTCTTTCCTCCTTCCTTCCTTCCTCCCTCCTCCCCTTTTATTTTGAGGAGGATCATTCTTCTTCCTCCTGTTTCTGCTCCACTTCCGAACTATATCTCATTCTCCTGTGAAGTTTGTGTCCCCTCCGTCTGAAGGTTTTTATGCCGCGTCGACCTCCTTAACTGAAGGTTTTCTTCTCTCCTGTAATATTTCCTACTCTGCGGTTTCTCTTCCTCTTGTAAAACTTTTCACTGTGAAGATTTACTTCCTACCATAATTCTCTTCATTTTTTCCCTCAAGGCCCTTCCCCTAAAGTTTCTCTCACACCTTTATTGCTTATTGGCAATAGTTTTTTTTTTCCCACTCCTTTAGAGCCAAATCCTCCTTTAACACCTCTTCTTCCTCTGAATCTTCTCTTCCCCCCTTTCAAAAGTTATTCTTCCTTCTCCTTTGAAACTTCCTAATTCCTCCTCCTCCTCTTCTTCCTCCTCCTCCTCCTCCTCCTCCTCCTCCTCCTCCTCCTCCTCCTCCTCCTCCCTCCTCCTCCTCCTCCTCCTCTCCTGGTGACACCTCTCCTCTTGCAGCCTTTATTTACTTTCCGTCTTACATAAATTCTGTCGCAACCCACAACCCGGCTGCACCAACCCTACGTAACCTCCCCACCCCCCGCCCCCGGCCTCCTTCCTAGGAAGGATCTAATTTACGCGCTTTCGAGCGCTTCCGTTCTTGTCCTTTATTGCTCTCCATAATTAAAACTCTGTCCTTCTTTCTCACGTATCTTATTCCTCTTCGTGAAATTAAACAAAGGTCTCATTCCTGCCTCTCTTCCATGTTCTCATGGAGCACTTGAAAGGACACATAAACTATTACATTTCCTCACAGAAAGATTTGGTGTCAACAGGGATCGATAGTTTAACTTTTGGTAGAGAGAGAGAGAGAGAGAGAGAGAGAGAGAGAGAGAGAGAGAGAATATTTCTTAATTGTTTCAGTTCACTATTTAAACTTGAGTGGATCACTTGGTGATATAATAAAATGTAAATATCTCTCTCTCTCTCTCTCTCTCTCTCTCTCTCTCTCTCTCTCTCTCTCTCTCTCCTTCCAGTTGTGTTAAGAGTTGCACCGTCGTTTCAGAGGCGAGTATGTTTAACCAAGCGATTTTCGTTTAAGAAACTTTAGTATTTCGAAGCCCATAATATAACTCTTACAAAACATATCCTTTCAAATATTTCAGCTTTCATACACTCACACACACACACGTATATATATATATATATATATATATATATATATATATATATATATATATATATATATATGTGTGTGTGTGTGTGTGTGTGTGTGTGTGTGTGTGTATATATATATATATAATAATAATCATTGTTTGCAAAATAAGATCTTTCTATTTCGCAAAATGAAAAAAGTGAAAAAGTTATTGTTTCTCTAAAGCTAAATCAAATATAAAATATCAGAAGCACCAACAGTGCAATATTGCTTAAATGTCGCTGGGGATGAATAAATCTTGTAACCTTTCTGTCCTTGGAAAAAGAATCTTGTAACCTTATATTTGTGTGTGTATATATTATATATATACATATATATTTTATATATAATATATATACACATACATGTATACAAACACATACACTCATATATATATGGTATATATATATATATATATATATATATATATATATATATATATATATATATATATATATATATATATATATATATATATGGGTGCTTGTGTATGTTTGTACATGTATGAGTGCAAGTGGAATACCTGAAAAGATACATTTTTGTGGTAGTTATTTTAGGCTTCGAAATACTGAATTTATGAAACTAAAATCACTTCAATAAATATACTCGCCTCTGGAACGACGGAACATTTCTTTTAACTTAACCGGAGAGAGAGAGAGAGAGAGAGAGAGAGAGAGAGAGAGAGAGAGAGTTACTTGATTCTCTCAATCCAATATATGAGCTTGAGTGGATCATCTGCTGAAATGATACATTTTAAAAGTATCTCTCTCTCTCTCTCTCTCTCTCTCTCTCTCTCTCTCTCTAGTGATACCGAATCCTCCTCTCTTTGTTCCTGGACAAAAACAGTCCTTTAAATCGAGACTTGAGTCACGTGAATTGGACATAACTGGTGATACTTTGTATCCAAATTCCATAATTTTAAATGAAGCATTTCAAGCGCGGGTGAATTGTATAAGGAAATTAGCGAAGACGATCCGTAGGGTTATGAAGTTCTCTTTCTACTCCTATCTTCCATTTCTTTAAAATTCCTCTTTCCGTCGGGGGATTAAGGTCTCTCTCTCTCTCTCTCTCTCTCTCTCTCGTCGATGTTTCCGTCACTTTTGAGCTTGCTAGAATTTTACCTCGAGCGCTCCTTGCATAAAAAAAAAAAAGTTGATTAAGAAAAGTAGTATGGGGATCATATTCGTATTTGCAGAGGGTATTCCGCAATACCCACCTGTCATTCTGAAGCACCAGTATCGTCTCGGTAATACCTGTGATTTCGAAACAGCACCGAAGTTGTTCAGTAATATTATAGGTCGTTTAGTAATGCCAGTGACCTAGCATTTGCCAGGCTGATTTGGATAATAAACCCATAATTACCGTCCCTGCAGTTTTACTTTGATTTCGTGCGGATATTTCACAATGATGAGTTTGTTCCGTAATACACTCCTATCACGTATCAAGCAAGAATTCCTACAATATTTAAAGTTCTTTATTCAAACTGAATAAAATAAGACGGTGCCGGGCAGTTTAATGCACCAAATTCCATTCAAGAAAAATTAGGTCGGTTTAATGTTCCATATTCCATTTAAGAAAAATTAGGTCAGCCTTGTTCAACATTAAATGCATTTTCGTATTTTGAATAACCAGCGTCATTTGATTAATTAGGCAGCAATTGAACAGCCTTTACACTGTAAGCCAATTTTGGTATTTTTTATAAACATTTTAACAATAAATGAAAGAACCTCTCATTTATAAAATAGATTAAAACCGTGGGATCTATTTTATAAAATCAGAACCTTTCATTTAATGAAAGGTTCTGATCTTGTGGACGAGACTGGAAATTTCATAATGCCGCTCTCGCCATAAATTTCTTTTGTTTTATTGCGGTGATAATCTTGTTTTACTGTCGTTTAACTGTGAGCTCTTGGGATGGCTGGAGATGATAATGTTTTTGTCTAAGTCATTTTACAACATGACCTCAGGAATTTACAATTATGACTTTGCCTTGAGGTATCATAATTTTATTTCGCTTTAATGCCTCATAAATCTGATTCTGCCTTGAAGTT
>NC_089761.1:20853143-20855643 GCF_040412425.1 Macrobrachium rosenbergii | reverse complement strand
TAGAGGATCAGTGGTTGCGTGTGGTGATAGCTGGTGAAAATGCCGAGAATCATTGCTTGCCTGAGATGTATTGTGAATGGTTTTCCGATTTTATGTTGCTTTCAGGAGGACCATATACTTAAATACAAGCTGAATTCGTAGTCTGACTTTTATTTAAAGAATTTTTTTTTCATGGCATCTATAAATGTATCTTATATACTTGTGTATGGGAAGAAGCTTGAAGGCAAAATTTCCAAGCAAATAAATTTAGGTAACCTTATGCTTAAGTAATAGCCTCCAAGTTTAGGATCTGTCTCAAAGACTGTCCCTCATGGTAATTAGTATGGGAGATATTTGTATTCCTCTGGCGATACCAAAACGAATCACTAAAAGAAAATAAATGAATGAATCAGCGGATATATGAATAACATGGCAGTATCTGGAAACTGTTATGGAGTGACGTTTTTAACATCTGTCAGAAAGCCAATCAGAAGCCCAGCACGCTGACCGTAATTCCCTACACCTTAGTATCTATTTTTTATTCATTCCTTAGCCTATAATTTTATAACAACTGAAGCTATCTTTTATATTAGACGTATTTATAACCAAGGGGGCCATAATTACCAATGAAATTGTATATGAAAGTCGTAAGTTGCTCTCTTTCAAAATACGCCACATAAATTCATGTCAATACTAAAAAGTTATGATAGTTAAAATTGATAATCAATGATAAACTCGAATTTATTTAGTGGAAGTTCAAGTTCGTACCTGTAATAATTTTATCTCTCTCTCTCTCTCTCTCTCTCTCTCTCTCTCTCTCTCTTAGAACAGCCATATGGAGTTATGTGCTGCCAAATGGCCTGTGATTAGGGCTTCTTCTGCAGAAACTTCATGTGATCAGTTCCCGGAATTACCCAGAGTTGATTCAGGGTAACTTCGATACCTCATTAGACCCACTTGCTGAATATACTCAGTCTAACGTAAAATATCTCTCTCTCTCTCTCTCTCTCTCTCTCTCTCTCTCTCTCTCTCTCTCTCTCTCTCTCTCTCTCTCCTCCTTCAGTTTCATATAAGAAGCGGACACGTGGCTCAATTTGAATAGTTTTCTGAGTAATACAGAAGTATATGAGAAGTATAATATACGTCAAGAGATCTGTCATGTTGACATTATTTCCTTAAGAAAATTGAATAAGGGGAGAATTAATGAGTGCGGTGGATACTTAAACAAATGTCTCAAGAAAGAACGAGTAATTAACTTAATTCACCTTGTCGCAAAAATCTTCGCTCAATTAATTAGATGGAAAGCAATTGAATGAAGCATTGAAAATAGTGAATATGACAGTTTAGTTCCTCTTGTAACAAAATAGGGAGAGAGAGAGAGAGAGAGAGAGAGAGAGAGAGAGAGAGAGAGAGCGAGAGAGAGAGAGAATTTTGGTATTTACATTCATTTATCTGGATTATTTTGAGTTACAGTTCAACACACGCGTAAACAGGAATCAAGATTTGAGAGGTTTGAAACCCACTCCGATGTCATGTGGTTTTCTTAGTGTGCACAAATGCACTCACTTGTACAAACATATATAACGTGTGTGAGTGTTCTTGTTTTGACGTGCGTGCTTGTATGTTTGTGTGAGTCTGCATGTGTAGCTACAAAGTATAAATTTTGTTTTGCTTTCTTAGCAACTTGTCATTTTTAATAAAAACCCTCCTGTATTAATGCTGTTGCAATGGAAATATGCTGAGATCTATAGATACTCGTTTAAACGGAATAAAGATCAGCATAAATTGTGGGGCGTCAGCGGATGAGATGGATGGATGTGGTGTGGAGGGATATGGGTGAGGTGGGACTTGGGGAAGCAGATGCAATGAGTAGAAATAGATGGAGAAAGTTGACTCGAGTGGCCGACCCTGCTGTACAGTGGGACTAGTAAGGTCGAAAGAAGAAGAAGATAAATATTTTGATGCAGTTTGATGCGAATGATTGTAAATCAGTATTATTCGGTTTAAGCAAAGAAAGTCAATCCATTTCTTAGCAGTTTGATGAGAAAGACTGAAACGCTACTTAATTCGAGCAAAAAATTAGTAAGATTTCGAGGTGACTTTGTACGAAGGGTTATGAAATAAGCCTTATATAATTTAAATAAAAATACATTTAATATTTCATGCAATTTGAAACGAGAGAATACGTAGAAAGCTACCTAATCTAGACTACAATTTGCCGTGAGTAATTCGAAATATTAAGAAACAAGTAAAAAATGCGCCGAAGTTTCGTCGGTGCGATAGAGTTTTCTGTACAGCTTATAATGCTGTATGAAACTTTCAGCCACGGCCCATGAAACTCTTAGCCGCGCCCCATGAAAAAGCTCAGCCACGGTCCGGTGGTGGCCTGTGTTGTTGGAACCTGTAGCGGTGCCAGAAATACGATTATGGCTAACTTTAACCTTAAATAAACTAAAAAAACTACTGAGGCTAGAGGGCTGCAATTTGGTATGTTTGATGATTGGAGGGTAGATGATCAACA
>NC_089761.1:20845643-20848143 GCF_040412425.1 Macrobrachium rosenbergii | reverse complement strand
TGTTAATTTTTTTTTCTATTTTCTAATGAGTGATCTCTTCTTTCGGTATTTCCTATTGCATTTTGTTATTTCTATCAAATGAACACCATATTCTTTGGATGCTGAAGTTTCAAGTCAATGGCCTCTGTAGGCTTGTTCTGTATGTATAAGGTTCATCTTTTGAATAATGATAATAATAATAATAATACGTAACAGGAGAATTACCATGACGCAACGAAAGCTTCCAATAGAAGGCAAATGACTCGCTAGTATATCCCCCGGTATACCCGAAGACGACACCGTTATTTTCACGCGGCAATGGCAATCCGAGCCGGTTTTAACTGGATGTGGGGGCGTCTCGGCGCTAGGGTTCCCCTCCGTGCGAGGGATTCCTTCCTAGGAAGTTGTCTCGTAACCGCGCCGTTCACATATCCGTTTTGTCGTGACAGTTTCTCTGGCCAACGCCCCCGCTTTTTTTTTTTTTTTTAAGTTTCAATCGGTGAATAGGTTTATTGATTAGGAAGGCTGATACTGAACCGGTTCATTCATGGCTGTGGGAGGAACTAGAACGCAGCTGACTTTTTAATCTTTGGTGAAGGCGCATTTTTAAAGCTTTATCATTTGATTTCTATACAAAATGTTTTATTTTAGTTATTTATGTTTTGAGAAAATGGTCCCCATTTGAAAATTAAATAATCAACAGAAAGTCATATTTATAAATAAATTTACATTATCAAGTGGTCTCCCTCTCTAATTTGTCCTCTTGCAAAAAATCAGTACGAGAAATTGTCTAAAGTTGCAATTAATCTCTTGTATTTACCGAAAAGACTCTGGGTTTAATTACTAAATCGGCAGAATTCACTTTTAACCTGGTTTTTATTTTACAACCCACGTTTAATGTTTTTATTTTCATGCCCTCTTTTCTGGCTGGGAATGGTCGTACGAGGTTACAGAATTTATTTAAAATAGTTACAGAATTTATTTAAAATAAACACAGTAGGTTCTGCATCGCTTAATATCATTACGCCATTCTGGAAAATAAAATATATTGGTAGGTTTGAGGGGGCCCGTATTTTAATGTTGTGATACCGTAGAGTTTTGTCAATTAGAATACGGGAGAGAGAGAGAGAGAGAGAGAGAGAGAGAGAGAGAGAGAGAGAGAGAGAGAGAGAGAGGCGGGGGATCTAAACGGGTGAAGAGGGGGCGGGACGGGATTTGCTTAATCAGAAACAGCCCGATGCGAATCATTTCGGCTTTCTGCAAAAAATTTTTTGATCATGAAAATTATTACCAAGAAGATATAATTAGTTGTACATATGACCAAAATTATGATGCTTAAAGTTCGATTTATAAAAGCAATCTTTTTAATACAGTTTCTATATACATACAAACATACATATATGCATACATACATAAGTACATACATACATACATACGTTTATACACACAAAAAATGTTAATAAGGATTACGGAAGGATGACAGTGTTTTATTTATGCAGGCATTTAGGAGTAAGTGTACGGATCATGTTAAAAGAAGTGAGTCGTAAAACAGGTGAAACTAGAAAGGTAGCAGGATCTCTGCATGGTAGAGTGTTGAGCCAGCTCTCCTTTATGGCAAGAAAATGTCGAATAAGTATGAGAGAAAAAAATGCTAGGTGAATTGTCTCAGTAAAAATACACTGAAAGAATAAGACACGAAGGTGGTGTCCTTTGATACGGTTTGGTCACGTGGAGAGAATGAAGGACGAGAGTTTGGTATCAAGGGTTTACAAGATGCGTTAGAAGAGGTTCTTCCGGAAAAATACCGTCTTAATGCTAGGAAGTGAGGGAGGTTATATTGATGAGTCTTCTATGTAACTTTATGAATCATTTGATGTTCTTGTAGTTTCCTGTACTAGAGGATCATCGTTGACTAAGTTGGTCAGAGAGGATATTGACAGTGGTTGCGCTCTTGCGTCCCTTTATATACACACTATATATATATATATATATATATATATATATATATATATATAGTATATGTATGTGTGTATGTATGTATGTGTGTGTGTATTTGTGTATATATATATACAGTATATATTCATATATTTATGCATATATCTAATATATACATGTACATAATTATATTTATACATATATGTATATACAAATATGAATATATATATATAAATATATTATACATATATGTATGTATGTATGTGTATATATAATACATATAAATATATATGTACAGTATATATATATACATATATATATATATATATATATATATATATATGTATATATATATATATAAAAATTGGTTCACCAGGCCAAAGCTTACTTCCCAGACGGAAATTCCTACCCGGTTTACGAAAAAAAAAAAAAAAAAAATAGAAAGTAGAGGGAAAAAAAGATGAAAGGTACACCCTGGGTGTCTGGTAGCTGACTCATCTTAACAAAGGTTAGTTTTTTTTATAATTTTTTTTATTCTCGGCGTCTTGTTGGATGTTTGAAAATTCCTCAGGCGTCTCGCTTATCT
>NC_089761.1:20830643-20843143 GCF_040412425.1 Macrobrachium rosenbergii | reverse complement strand
ATATATATATATATATATATATATATATATAAATATATACATATATATATACATATTATACACAGATTATGTATATACATATATATATACAGATATATATATCATGTATATATACATAGTTACACACACCTACATACATATATACATATATATATTATGTATATATATACACAGATATGCATATATGTCTGTATATCTACTGTATGTATATATGTATATATATACATATATATAGTGTGTGTGTAAAACTATGTATATATGTATGTAATTACATATATAGTTGTATTTATCATTTTATCATAATCCTTTTATGCTGATTTTCCTCAGAGAAGACTTATTCAAACATAATAACTTCGCACCAAAGCTCCCACAACATGTGACCATTCATCTTCATAACAATACACCGATAATAGAGCTCCCAAAGGCACCACAGAGAACTCAGTGTAGGATCTGACTGACAAGCGTGCGTACGTACGAACGTACACCTCCATTCACTGTTAAATCCATTCAAGACCTCGTGTTACCTTCCCTCACCCCAACCCCACACCCCTCCAGCCATTAACTACCGTTAATAATCGGCTACGCTTGCAAACAGCAAAATCCTGCTGTACCTCTCCTCTGCGCAGTTGCTTTTATCTGTCGGTATTAATATTCTTTTTTGTTGTATTTTGGAAATTTACTTATCACCTCTCCACCCGCCAGTGAGGGTATCATGTAATGTTGATATTGTCGGTATTTGAAATACTTTTATTTTGCTGTTAATCAGCTCAGTGGTCTGGTTAAACTAAGGTATACCTAACTTTTTTTTGTCATACGGTAATGGATAGACCTTACATTATTTTTGTTACAATTAAATTATTGTCTATATAGATATTTTTTGTTTTAATTTGCAAATTTAATTATCACCTCCACCCGTGAGATATCATGCGTTGTTGATATTGTTGTCATTTGGATTACTTTTGTTTTGTCAATATTTTTGTTACAATTACATTATATTGGCCTATTGTCTATTGAGATATTTTTTGTTTTATTTTGCAAATTTAGTTATCACCTCCACCAGTGAAATATCATGCATTGTTGATATTATAGCACTCTGCTGGCCCCGAATTCGATTCTCCGACCAGTCAGTGAAGAATTAGAGGAATTTATTTCTGGTGATAGAAATTCATTTCTCGCTATAATATGGTTCGGATCCCACAATAAGCTGTAGGTCCCGTTGCTAGGTAACCAATTGGTTCTTAGCCACGTAAAATAAGTCTAATCCTTCGGGCCAGCCCTAGGAGAGCTGTCAGTCAACTCAGTGGTCTGGTTAAACTAAGCTATACTTAACTTATACTATTTGAATTACTTTTATTTTGTCATATGGCAATGAATAGAAATCAGATGGTTTTTATGTTACAATTGAATTATATTGACCTACTGTCTATTTAGATACTTTTTTAATATTGCAAATTTAGTTATCACCTCCACCAGTGAGGATATCATGCGTTATTTACATTGTCGTTATTTGAATTACTTTTATTTATGTCATACAGCAGTGGCTAGAACTCAAATTATTTTCATGTTACAATTAAATCTTATTGACCTATTGTCCATTTAGATATGTTTTTTTTTTTTTTTTGCAAATTTAGTTATCACCTTCACCAGTGAGGATATCATGCTTTGTTGGTATTATTATTTGTATTATTTTGATTTTGTCAGAGAGCAATAGATAGAAATCAAATGGCTTTTATGTTACAATTGAATTAAATTGACCTATTGTCTATTTAGATATTTTTTTTGTATTGCATTGCAGGATATCTTGCATTGTTGATATTATTATTTGAATTACTTTTATTTTGTCATACAGTAATGGACAGAGCTCAAATTATTTTTGTTACAATTGAATTATATTGTCCTATTTTCCATTTAGATTTTTTTTATTTTGCAAATTTAGTTATCACCTCCACCAGTGAATATATCATGCATTGTTGATATTTGAATTACTTTTGTTTTGTCATACAGTAATGGATAGAACTCACATTATATTTGTTATTACAGTTAAATTATATCGACCTATTGTCTATTTAGATATTTTTTAATATTGCAAATTTAGTTATCACCTCCACCAGTGAGGATATCTTGCATTGTTGAAATTGTCATTATTTGAATTACTTTTGTTTCGTTATACTGTAATGTTAAAGAACAGAACGCAAATTGTTATTGTATGTTACAATTAAATTATGCACCTCGTCTATTATCCACAGGAGCGCGATATTAATTATTTTTCATTATGGGGAAACTGTTCATATTTACAGATCTTCATTATTTTCAACTTTGCTAATTATGCCTTATACCGTGTTATTTGGCATTTTCCCAAACAAAAATCCCTTAATTTTTATCGCCCTTTTTTCAAGTTTTAGCCTCAAAAGCCTGCGTGTAATTAATCGTAATTTACATCATTCATGCATTTTTTTTATTTTGTTCGTCACATCTGCGTGACCGGATTAGGGAACCTGAAACTCTTTAGCCTTTGTTTATATTCTGGAGATAATTTTTCTTCCTTTTTTGAAAGGACGACTGAAATTTGGCAATCACGATCATTTGCTTCTGTTTACTGCAGAGGAAACAGCAGTGTTTTTTTATTAAGTTTTATTCTTTTTTTTATTCAATTATCGTTTCTTTTCCCTTCTCTTATTTACATTTCCTTACCCTCCGCATTGTGTTTCCTTTGTCATCACAACAGTCCAAAATAATAGTGCTCTCTTTGTTCATTCAATTCTTATCCACTTTCTTTCCTCATCTTCAAAGATCCTTCATCTTCGTCTCTTGGTCCTGATTCCCTTAATCTTTGTTCCTTGATCCTCTATTCTTTGTTGCATATTTCCTTATTCTTTTCTTCTTATTTCCTTATTCTTTGTTTTTTTTATTTTCTTATTCTTTGCCCTTGTTTTCCTCGTTCTTTGTTGCTTATTCCCTTATTCTTTGTTCCTTATTCCCTTACTCTCTGTTCCTTATTTGCTTACTCATTTTTCCTTATTCCCAGATTCTTTGTTGCCTATTCCCTTATACTTTGTTCCTTATGCCCTTATTCTTTGTTCCTTATTCGCTTATTCACGTTTCTTTATTCCCAGATTCTCTGTTGCTTATTCCCTTATACTTTGTTCCTTATTCCCTTATTCGTTGTTCCTTATTCGCTTATTCACTTTTCCTTATTCCCAGATTCTTTGTTGCTCATTCCCTTTTACTCTGTTCCTTATGCCCTTATTCTTTGTTCCATATTCCTCTATTCTTCGTTGCTTATTCCCCCATTCTATTCTTCATTTGCCTTTAGTTATGCACAGACCAACCTCTTCGTATTATTAGAGAGCGACAGAAAACGGCAACCGGCGGGCGCGCCAAATTGTATAAGTCATACCGCGCTGACCCCTTCTTGATTGCTATGCAGCATTTTTATCGATTCGAGCTTCCCCCTTTATTTCCTTCTCCTTCCCCTTTCCTTTCCTCTCCCCCCCGCCCCCAGGCCTTATCTCGGCAGCCCCTTATTGATTAAGTCCCCCCCCCCCGCATAATGAATGAGGGAATGAGCTGAGTGAATGAATGTAGAATTAAGGGCATATAGGAGGAGGCTTCGAGTTTTGGGGCTTGGCAGGTCATTAGGGTCTTAATCTGTAATTATTAAATCTGTAATTATTGTGATTGGTGTGTGCACTCCTTGTTTGCTCGCAGTTATGTGATTACCATCGTTTAGCTCGTATTACTGGTTCTTAATTGTTTTCGCTATTGATATGATACTGATGATTATTTTATCACTGGATTTTATTTCTTTACGCTGTTGATATGATGATGATGATCATTGCATTACTGGACCTTATTTCGTTAATGATGATGGCGATCATAACGATCGTATGCTGAATATTATTACTCTCTCAATATCTGATGAGTATTAACTTTTAATCACATTGTATTTACATATAATGTGGTGAGTATTGATTTTCCTGTTATACAGCGAGCATAGTTAATTTTCCAGCTCCTAGTGAATATTATTGTTCGGTAATAAAACTACGCGGATGTTTGTCTTTGTTGCAATGTATTGATACTGAGAAAATAGATTTTTCATATTAATTCAAATTGTATATATATATATATATATATATATATATATATATATATATATATATTTATATATGTATATATATATATATATATATATATATATATATATATATGTAGATTTTAAGGATCATTACACACAATTGCGATGCAGTTGGCTTGTAATCAATACATCAAGGCTCTCGCAAAAGGAACCGCCTCATTAACGTGGATTCAGAAACATGTTATTCATGAAAGCGGACCTAAGGTTTTTCCTTTTGTGACTTCAGCTGTCAACTACGTGGAGGGGAAAATGGAGGGGAGAAGGAGAAGAGAGAGGGGAAAAGAAAGAAAGAAAGAAAGAAAGATTAAAAGGGGTGGAGAAAACCTCCATTACTTTCGTTTTAGTGAAGGTGAATTCTTTGCACTTGTTTTATCTGATGTGAAATGCAAGGTCGTGCGTCTTCACATATGATTTATTCTGTTATTACAATAGTTTACCTCCTTTATTTATTATAAATTTCATAAATGTAAGTGCTCCTCCCAGATCATTAGTAGGCCTATAACCTTTCTTAAATTATGTATTCATCTTTTCGCTATATATGTGCTTTGCAATACTCCCATACATTGGTTTTCTTTTCCAGTTTGTGATCTTTTGCATTGCTCTCATGTTTATCAACCTCTTTGCTCTTTCCAGACCATTAGTACAACATTTCTTAAATTATGTATTCATCTTTCTTTATATACTTGCTTTGCAATACTCCCATACATTGCTTTTCTTTTCCAGTTTGTGAATTTTTGCACATCACTCATGTTTATCAACCTCTTTGCCATGATGATGTGATAGCACAAAACATTATATTTCTTATCCGTTCATGCACGTGGTTTTATTGATCAGGAAATATCCCGAATACCATTAGATTAAGTTCAGTTGGTAGTATGAATTATTTTTTTATTCTTTAGCCTTTTTTTTTTGTCATCAAATCATAACTAAACTCCAATAGAAAATAAGGGGAGGTGATGAGAAAAACAACCATGTATTTTTTATTTATTAACTTTATTATATTTTTTTCATGTTTTTTTATTTGTTTACAGTAAGAAAAAACCCTTGGCATACGCCTTTGCTCCACTTTGGCGCAAGGAAACACTTCCACTCACCGCAAACTGAAAAGTTTCTTTCATTTATTTTTTTTTGTGTAAAAATAAAAGTTGTATTCATTGCCAACGTCAGGCTGCTCTCGGAAAAAAAAAATGGTTCAGGCTGTTGGATGGGTCTGATGCAATAGTGGTAAAATGTCTACACAGATTTTGTGAGGGCAATTAATGTTGCTGTATTTTCCTGTATTTGGTTAAAATTTCATTAGTTATTTATGTGTTTTTATCAGAGGAGTAAAATCAAGTCAGCTCCGAGTAATTTTGACCCCTTCCACTCAGCCTTGGCATTTTTGTCCGAGGCACCACAAAATTCATCGAGGCATTCATGTTTCTTTTCTGCATGGTTCTCTATCATATAAATCATAAGACGTACATCCACAAACCTTCTCTTATACATTTTTGTTCTTTCCAAGGTAAAGACGATTTAGGGGACGGGGAAGGGCGAAATTAATAGCTAATGGAGATGAATCTTCCACGGAGGATGGATGAATTTCTGGATCAGGAAACTTCGCGTGGGGAGGGGGTGCTGAGGGAATGGAACTGGGGGAGGGAATAGGTGGCGGTGGAAAATGGAAGATTAAACCTTTTTCTGGACCTTCACTACGTTACGTTTCTTTTTGACGAGATCGCCTTCCTTGTGTTCCTTCCATGTTCGAGAGACTGGCAAGGAATAATAAGACTTACTCAGCGACTCCACAAAGGCTAAAATTGGAATCGGATATGGAAAGCGTCAGCAGACAGACAGACAGACACACATTTCATCAGAGACAAAAAGATTATCAAAAAATGCCTTGTCTGAACCACAAAAAAAAAAATACATATCAGAAATAAATAGACGCTCTACCAGTTACAGACCATTGAAAATAATGACCCTCGTTTTTATAATAAAGAGTATAGTACAGTATGATATTCATAACAATACAGTATTATACGTCAGAGCTAAGAGACGTAGCTTGAAAAATTCCCAAAATAAAGGACGAGTAGACTACCGTCTAAATACAGGCTTGACCCTGACCAAGCAGATCTGGGGTGGCACATTATGTAAAACACTGGCAGACAGCGGACTGACAGGCTCTTTTAAATAGAACAACAACAACAACAAGTTGAAGGGGAAGAAGAAGAGGAAGAGGAGGAGAAGGAGGAAAAAGGAGTAAGAGGAGGAAGTCAAATGGAAGCTAAGATGCCTCTGAGAAGCTCAAGTGGAGTGCGAGAGAGAAAAAATAAAAAGAAAGAGGAAGAAAAAGTCACTGACGTCACCAAACGTTGAAGGTTGGCAAAGACGAGGATTTGACGAGAGGTAAAAGACGTCTGATTTCGACTTCGAAACGCAGATTAGATAAGATAATTCTCTCTCTCTCTCTCTCTCTCTCTCTCTCTCTCTCTCTCTCTCTCTCTCTCTCTCTCAGAGGCACCGCAGCAGAATTCGGTTTGAGAACTCCATTCTAACCGAGAGTATTATCTAGTCCAGCTACCATCACAAAAGTTGCTAACCACGTAAAAAATACGAGGAGATATTAGGGAGAGCGCCATCTTCACAACTCCAATGTATCATCATACGCGTACGCGAAAAGTCGTCGTACTCAGTACAAAACAGCATACAAGTTTTTGCACAGGCCGCATTGTAATGCGCGGCCGTGAAATAATGCGTATACTCTCTAATACATTGTATTTAGCATCAGTTGCCTTATACATACAAGTGGCTTCGTTCATAAACACAATTAGCCATGTAGTTTAGTTACTAGTATACCAGGCTCATCTGATAAAACACAGATTTCAGTCAGTACCAAGAGAAAGTAAACCCAACTCTCAAACGGGAAAGCTGGTTCACACAAAGTTGCTTATTTTACAATTGCCTTTACGGTCACCGGATGGGAATCTGGAGTTCGCTCGAGCACATTGCTCTTTTATGGGAAAGTTCAGGAAACAAATAATTATGAATGAGTCTAAAGCCTCAAAGCTATAGACCAGAAAGAGCCTTTGCGAAGAGGCGCTTACTTCACAGTTTATAGCGCCTCGTTAGGCAACCCACAAATAATCAAGATGGACATACCGAAATGGTTTTGCTTTCCCTTCTCCCTCCTACTGAACGCACCCTTATTATGCATGTCAAGCAGTTGTCAGGGGCTCTGGAATGCTACACAGAAAAAAAGAAAAAAAGAAGTACATTTGTCACAATGTAAATGACTTTGCCATGGATATTTGTTGTTCGTCACTGCGAATGACTTCATGTTACACAGACATATTTGTCACGATGTAAATAACTTTCATGTTATACACACTTCGACCTAAGGCAAGAAGTTCCAGATTAAGCAAAGAAATGGCCCTTGCTCGTGTCTACAAGACACCTAGTAAAAATCGACAAAGGACCGAAGTCTTCTCTGTGGCTTCGATGTCAAAAGACCAAAAATCCAGGTAATATGATTACCTGAAGCAACTAGCCGCCTTTCAAGAGAGATATCTGGTATGACTGATTTAAAAGGGAGCGATAAATGGGACTTGGAAGGAAATATTGCGATGGAGACGAGAGATAAAAGGAGAAGGGTGAAGAGATTAGTGATTGTATGAAGCTTGTAAATGCACGTCAACTATTGCAAGTAACCTTAGGGAAATTTGATTGAAAGGAGGACTGACAATTGACTCTGTTGCTACTTGTCCTCTCCAGGTATTTCTCGAAAGAGAGAAAGACGGGTGTCTCTCTTCTTAAGCGAAAAGTGGTTAAGTCTTACCGGATATCCCGAGCGACGCGGATGACATTAACATTAGTTTATTAAAGTGTTGATAACTCTTTCATTTGTATTCAGACAAGCTCTTTCTCATTTACCATGCAGTTGTTATTACTAAAATTGAAAATTGACACCTGAGTGACATTATTTCTTTTTAGAGTTATCTATATGGTTAACTATTTCTTACGGAGCAACCTAACTATCGTACTTGCGTGATAGCTATCGTACAATACATCGTACCTTAGGCTTTCATTATCGTACTTGTGAGATAGCTATCGTACAATACATCGTACCTTAGTCTTGCATCATGTCAGATGGCATAATCACCCTATTTTACACAGCAAAATACAAATGACTTCCATTTCCTTTTCCTCCATTGAAATCTGTTGCTCCGTTGCTTCAAATCTTGCGATCTTACAGTGACGGAGAATGTACTAACATTTCATTCATAATGTTATGGATAAACTGCATAAAAATTTCATTTATTAACAATATCATTTTTACAAAACTTACACATATCCCATTTGTATCCCGAGTATAAATAACATATAAACTGGTTTGTTTGTTTATCAAATGCCTATTGAGATAGAAACAATCCAACTACAGTATTTTTTTTTTTAGCTTTTTTTGTAATGTAATTTACTGCATGATGATAAAATCTACCATTTAATAAATTTAAGATAACACAGTACAGTTAATACAAGAGGCTGTCATAGCCCATGTACATAAAAGGCAAAAATGAATATTATAAATGCTCAGATAACATCGCCATAGGCTTACATCTAATGACAATAGAGCTCTGGAAGTACCTTTTTTTATTATTTTCCAGCAAAGAACAAAAAGGAAATACTTGAAGAAAGCCTCAAAAACTTTGGTAATAAATACAGTTATATTAGGCCTCGTTATGGGGCACTTGGTTCAGTGTTCAAAGTATATATATATTATATATATATTATATTCATATTTATGTATGTATGTATGTACAACAAACTTCGACTTTCAAACAGTTATACAACTTTGTCGAAAATGAATCTCTATGTATGTACATGAATTATAAAGGAACTTTTGACTACATGAATGGTGTATATTCAGATGCATGTATGTATACTGTATATATATATATATGTATACGGAGGGCGTTCATTACATGATTCATCCAAAAAGTCAAGTGACAAGTTTTGGGTTTATATCATTTGAACCACAAGATACTATGATGCTAATTTCCTTTAGCTCTTCCAACTATGAAACATGATACGAAAAAAAGAAAAGAGAAACCAAAAATTACGTATGAAAAAGTTTGTCATGAGTGATATCTTAAAAGACTAAAGCAGTTGTAAAATTTTTTTTTCTGTCTGTCAATACTTCTCACATTAGCTGCTCAACTCGTGTTGTCTTATATGCAAAAAACTTATTTGTCTAAGATAATCACAACTTGATCCGGATTCACACAACGGTAACCGAATTCATGCAAGCACGCAATTTTCCTTTGCCAATTTGCGAGGGCATGAATGAGGTCATGCCCCATCGGAAAAAGTGCCTCCGGGCCAGCACCAGTCACCTGTTACCAGGCAAAATTGACCTTCCTTACCAACGGCCTCTTGATATCTCTACCGGCAGGACGAACAAGCAGCAGTTGTATTCCTCTACTGACGCAGCTACAGCAGGGGACGGGAGAATCAGCAGTCAAGAGGCGTCGCCGTCAGAATCGGAAGGGCGTTCTTCAATCCTACAGGTAGGTAGGCGGTGGCCTCAGGAGAGGTGGGTGTGTGTTAATGATGATGTGTATTACAATGATATTAATAATAACAAGGAAGGTGCTACAAATATCATCACCATCGTTATCCCTCTCAGGATCAAATGGGGAGGGGCGGCTCTTGTTGTGAGACTCAGGGGAACCTTGGAAGGGCTTCTTCGAAGAGTTAGAGAGGCGGTCTCTTGGGTTCCTCGGCCAGGTTGAGGGAGGGCACCGCCAGGGACAGGGACTTCTTCAGGGTTCCCTTCATGGCTGGCTTTGGGGATCCTTCTTCCATTGGGGAGTCGTCGTCATCCTCGACGGAGCTCAGGGTGATGACGGGATTGAGGAGGTCGTCCTCGATGCTCATGTCGGAGAGTCGCTCGAGCAGCACCTTCTCGCTGACGAGGCCTTTCTTCCTGTAGCCCTTCACGTGTTTGACCTGGCCGTTGACCTGAGAGTTGTTCATGTTCTGTTGTGTTTCGGTTTCGTTGGCCATGTCTTTTTGATGTGGAGAGCGGGGTCTCAGCCTGATGTCACTACTCAAAGATCCTTCTGAAGGAGGCGGTGACGAACCCGAAGTCGCACAGAGGGGGACAGGCGACAAACACTGAGTATTGTAAGCACTTCCTTCACAATGAACGAACACTTGATCAAAAGGCAAAGTTAGCTGGAACTGCTGAACTACGAGTGCCTTGCTTTCAGGAGGTAGCGGGTACGTGTATCCACTGTGAGGTTTGGCGGTAGACTGAGGAGCGATGCCAGTGCGCTGCGCTATATACCTGGCGTTGCTGACGTCTGACCGCTGCTGCTGCTGCTGCTTCTGAGTGTAGCGACGACCGGTTAGTAACTGAAGGCTGCGCGATGGGGCCGTGCGGCGGCAGGTGGCGCGGCCTAGGGAAGGGGCGGTCGGGGGGAGGAGGGGGGCGGCTGCTGCTGCTGCTGCGTTCCCCTTCGTCGCCGTCGTCAACGACACGTGCGCAGAACTGATGGCCCACAGATCTGACTTCTGGGTGCCAGAGAGGATGGAAGGTTCTTTGGAGTTCTCGAGTTGAGAATATTGTGATTCTGGTTGATGCTGTTGTTGCGTTGCTCGAACGGTGACTGTGAAGATGGCCTTTGGTTCCTTCCCCCCCAATTTGGCAGAAGCAGAATTCCTGCCTTCGCAGACTCTATGAGCTGTGCCTTCGTTCCCTGGGGTTTCCTCTTCCCTTTCCTCCTCCTCCTCCTCCTCCTCTTCTTCCTCTTCTTCTTCTTTCTCCTCTTTCTGTATGGGCGATGACTGTTGCTGGGAGGAGATCAGAGGAGGACTTTCCGGTGGGAGGCCCTCTACAGTGATCACGGGGATCTCTCCTGTCGGAGGGGAACTTTCCACTGGATTTTTCTCTGAATAATTCTTCTTCTTTTCAATCTGCTTAGGATGTGAATTTGCTCTGCTCGGTGGCGGTCGACTGGAACTGCTATAATACCGATCTCGCCGATTGGAAGAGACGCCGAGTTTGCTTAATTGGTGATCGATTTTCCCCGGTCGATTTCGATGTACTTTGGATCTTTGCTGGTCACGCGGAGCATCCACGGGGCGTCGGTTGTTAAAACGAGTGATTGGGTTAGTGCCCTTTATGGCTCGGCTTTTGGTTACCCATAGGGCTTCTCTGTGGCGTGGTAAGAAAGGCGGGAGGGGATCAACACCTCCCCCACTTCCTCCTCCGCCTCCTCCCCCTCCCCCTCCTATGTGTTGGTCTACCTCCACTAGGTATCTGCGAGCCCTGTTTTCGCTGTCCTCTTTTGGAAAATAGCGTCGCGAGTCTCCTCGACCTCTCTTGGGTCGCAATCCTGTAATCTGCAGACCCTCAAGTTGCAACTCGTTGGCGGACTTGACGTGATTCCCCGGTCTGCTCGAATTACGAAGGCACGACGACACCAACTTGACTCTCTTCAGGTGCGCGTTCAGCTGGTGGAGGTATTGTCCCACTCCGCGGTTGTTGGCGGAAGACGAATCGGCGGCATTTCTCGAGGGGTCGCCGCTGAAGGTTGATGCTATCCACGATTCGCAGAGTTCCTCCCTCGACAGGGGATGACCCAGCCCTATCATTGACCTCGCGGGGGCAACGAGTGGTGCCACGCCCCTCCCCCTGAGCTTGAAGTGTGACCCGGTCGATGACGCAACGACCGTAAGCGGCGGATGACTCGATTGGGGGCATGACTTCATAATTCCCTCGATCCCATTGGTTGAATCACCATGGAAATGGTGAGGCAGCGATGACGTGTGTGTGACGCGGTGGGCACGGGTGTGACGTCACGGAGCAACATTCATCAAGGTTACGGGTGCGAGAGTTTCGTCTCTCCGGGGAACTCTCGATTTCATCCATGTTGCTCTGGGCTGAGGTCACCGCTGTTGGCTCCTGCCGTCACAGTTACCCAATATCGTCTTCCTGGAATAAAGAGGAATAGTGTGATTGGAATATATATGATCGAATATGACGATGAGTAATGTTCTTAAAACGGAAAACTACATAAATGCGACATTTCATTTGGTCATGCCCTGAGGAAAACCCGAAGGGAAATAACCTTTTGTCTGTTACATCAACAGACAGCAGTAGCTAGGTAAAACTGTTATTCTTCTGTCAACATATCCGCTGTTGTACCCGCTGAAACATGCGTATGTCGTCAACAGCTGTAATTTGCTTACAAAGAAGTAATAGAAAATCCAACTAGATTTATGGTAAATGAATATAAACTTGTACCGGAAAACACAATAGAAATCTCTCTCTCTATCTCTCTCTCTCTCTCTCTCTCTCTCTCTCTCTCTCCACATACAC
>NC_089761.1:20823143-20825643 GCF_040412425.1 Macrobrachium rosenbergii | reverse complement strand
TGTTAGCGGGTTTATGTGGTCTTTTGACTTGGTTAAACATAAAGCTGTTATTTATAAACTCTGGAACATAGGTGTTGGTGTCCTTGTATTCGATTCCCTCTGTGTGTTTCAAAGTGATCAGAGCAGCGTTGTTGCTTTTGCTAGGACTATCTTATTTGTTGTCCCCCAAGGACGTATTCTGGGGCCTTTGTTGTTTTCAGTTGAATATGTGACGTAATTTTTCATTTTGAAAATAAGAGAATATAGCATATAAATGATACAATTCTTGTAGTTTTTGCTTGTGCCATAATGCGACATTAAATGGTTGCAAGCCTTAACAACAGATATCTGGAAAAAAATCCATGAATAATGACAATTAGATGGTTATGAAATGAACCCCTACAAAGTTAAGATTTTAAATGACCTCTTATTGCTATCCTGCTTTGTGGTTTGCTAAGCATAGGTGACGTAGTGTATGTTGAATAGCAATATTTAACGATAGTTTGTTACCCTCAACTCCGGGTATTTTGTCTTATTCAGAACTTATGCCTCTTTTGATATACCATTTTTTTTTTTTTGCAATATCGTTCTTGCTTCTGGAAATAATCAGGTTCCCGTGATCTTTCTATTTCAGCCAGAGTGATGTAAATTAGTGTTTTCATTCTTCACATCAAAGGGATTGATGACCTGGGCCATAAAAAAACGCGTATCCTGCTCTGTCCTACATAACACGCTTTCATTTCAGCGTGACATTTCCCCTGACGCTTCCTTCCTGTGTTTCTTTCCACCCTGACAATTGTGCATGCATTAAGGGAGTGACGTGACGTCACACTTCCCAGTCCTAGAGGGTTTTCCACACTTGCATGAAAACGGTTGTTGGTGCTGATGTTACATTGAGATGCCTTGTTACCATTGCGCTGCTCTTCTGTCCAACTTCTGAAACGCTCTGTACAAGTTTACGTGTTCATATGTTTGTGTACTGTTTCTGTCTTTGTTTATTGGAATGGAATGGAATATAGAGTTTAGGCCAAGGGCCAAGAATTGGTGCCTATGAGGTCATTCAGCGCTGGAAAGGAAATTGACTGTAAAAGGTTTGAAAGGTGTAACAGGAGGAAAACCTCGCAGTTGCATTATGAAATAATTGTTAGGAAATGGTAGATAGCAAGATGGAAGAAAGATAATATGAATGGAGGTACAGTAAAAAGGAATGAAGGGGCGCTGCAAAGAACCTTCAATAATGCCTACAGTGCACCCCATGAGGTGCACTGACGCCACTACCTCCCTACGGGGGTGCCTTTGTTTCTTAACCATTTGGTTTTATATTTAACAAAGTTTCTCAATTCTTCACATTTATAAAAATTTTACACTCATTTTGCACTTTGTGAAAACTTGCTAAGCTGGATAACGGTCCATTGGCTTGTTCTGCATAAATGTGCGTCTATTTTGAATATCATCTGTTAAATAGGATGGCTCCATCACTCAAGTTAATTTTATATTGCGTCTTCTCAATTTTTCATATATTATATATATATTTTCTACGATAATATTGGACAATAATTGTCCAGTGTTCATACTCTGGCATAGAGAAATTCTGTACACACGCTGCTGATGGATTTCTCTCTTCAAGGGTATGAACACCGGCGGATTATTGTCTGATATTTGCGTGGAAGAGAAAAGAATTATACGGAATATTGAGGAGACAATATAAAATTAACTCAGATGATGCAGCCACCCTACTCGACAGGTCACTTTTAAAAGAGGGTCTACTTCCTTCTCAGATAATAATAATAATAATAATAATAATAATAATAATAATAATAATAATAATAATAATTAATTATGTGATGCAGCCATTCTGCTTAAGAAGACACGTTTAAAACAGGGTTTCTTTCTTAGATAATAATAATAATAATAATAATAATAATAATAATAATAAGAAGAAGAAGAAGAAGAAGAAGAAGAAGAAGAAGAAGAAGAAGAAGAAAACGGCGTGCATCCACATATTTCTTCTTGTAACAACGATGGTCTACAAGTAATGAGTTTCACGTTCAGCCTCGCATGCGTCCAACCCGGTACCAGCCTCTCTCAACTATGGCCTTTGCATCAGTATGCAGAATGACGGCACCTCGGTCCGAGGTCGGGGACTTTCCGTCTCGACCCTTCTTTATGTTAATGTCATTTTTAACGGTGTGGGTATTCTAGTAATAATAATGGTGATATTAATAATTGTAATAGTAATAATTCCTGTTTTAGTTTTCTGTAAGAGAAAACTATTGTGCCGGCTTTGTCTGTCCGTCCGCACTCTTTCTGTCCGCCCTCAGATCTAAAAAACTGCTGAGGCTAGAGGGCTGCAAATTGGTGTGTTGATCATCCACCCTCCAGTCATCAAACATGCCAAATTGCAGCCCTCTAGCCTGAGTAGTTTTTATTTTATTTAAGGTTAAAGTTAGCCATGATCGTGCTTCTGGCAACGATATAGGATAGGCCGCCACCGGGCCGTTGTCACAGTTTCATACAGCAT
>NC_089761.1:20805643-20818143 GCF_040412425.1 Macrobrachium rosenbergii | reverse complement strand
CCAGCCCTAGAGAGCTGCTAATCAGCTCAGTGGTTTGCTAAACTAAGGTATACTTAACTTCTCTTTCTGTGCGCTTCCCTCCCCTCCCCTCTCCCAATATACTTTATATATATATATATATATATATATATATATATATATATATATATATATATATATATATATATAATATATATATATACTGTATGTATGTGTGTCTATGTGTATATATATACACACACACACACACACACACACATATATATATATATATATATATATATATATATATATATATATATATATATATATATATATATATATATATATATACATACATATATATATATTCCTTACGGACATGCTTTATTTTGAAAGGTGAGTTTAATTATCTGTTCTATGCTAGGACCCAGTCTTTTGCTTTTTAAGTTTTCTTTTCAGAATCCGTGAAACATGAACTGCTTACGGCAGCCAAGATACATTACGCATAAATAAATAAAAAAAAAGCGTGTATACGTGCATTCACATTTGCACACATTCGTACATGCATGCGTGGATATATATATGTTACAGTCAACATGCGTAATCAGTCGGCATTACCGCGTAATGACTGAAATTTCAGTCATCACGTAATGCATTTTTAGGGGACATTTGATCCCCAGGAGCTAGTACTAAACACGGCGAACAGTGAGTCACCCACACTGTTTCGCCGGGTTTAGTACTAGTCCCTGGGGGTCAAATATTTCGCCGTGTTTAGTAATAGCTCCTGGGGGATCAAATGTCCCTAAGTGCATTGCATTGTGATGACTGAAATTTCAGTCATTACGTGTTGACTGCAACATATATATATATATATATATATATATATATATATATATATATATATATTATGTATGTATGTATGTATGCATATATATATATATATATATATATATATATATATATATATATATATATATATATATGTGTGTGTGTGTGTGTGTGTGTGTGTGTGTGTGTGTATAGTATATATTATAAATTTTCTTTTTTGAAAACGCCATCTGTACTTGACCAGGACTTGGATATCCCAGTTACATAAAAACCTTGATCATCATCGTTAGTTACCGTTTCTGATGATGACTCGCTGAAATCTGTATTAGAGACAAACTTTTAAGTGCACAGGTGTCAATGCTGTACAAATGTGACCAGACCATGAGTCATATTCTCAGTGCACCTGTTACTCTGCCAACAACTCCCCCCACCCCCACCCCCATTGGTTACAAAAGACATAAATAAATATGTAATTAAGTAAATATATAATTAAGTAAATCAGAAATGAATAAATTAATAAATAGATAAATAAATAAATAAATAAATAAATAGAACATTTTCGAAACTGTATCGCTCTTATTCCTTTCTTTTCCTTATACTTCTTATCTTCGGCCCTGGGCTAGATGAGGATTCGAGGTTGTCAGGCACCTTGGAATTCCCAGTTTTGTATTAATTTTAAATTAATATTGTAAAAGTAGATTAATCGAAATCTGTTCTCCATTATTATTTCAGAGTAATTTTAATTTTTTCATCGTCGGTTAAATTACTCTTAGAGAAAATAGATTAATGTTTCCAAATTTTAATATTCATTTTTCATCGACTATGAAATTACTTTGCCGTCGTTTACAGAAAATAGAGATTTAATTCTCTCTCTCTCTCTCTCTCTCTCTCTCTCTCTCACACACACACACACACACAATGAGAAAACCAAGATTTTTTAATCAGTATTATTAATAGCAGCATTGTTGTTAATTTTATTGACTACTATTGTCAGCAGCGTTACGTGTCATTATTATTACCATAACTACTGTTAAGATTACTTCGCTCGTTGAATTTAAAGATCACTCATTTCTTTTGGAAAACTAAAATAATTGTCACAAAATAAGTAGTGATTTACTTAAAAATATCATAAATACTTATGCAAGCCGAATTATGAAGGTCAGGTTATGTTTCATCTTTTTCAAGAATTGATTTTTTACTTGAAAAAAAATAATTGATGCGTGAATATTTCTGACTTCAACAGGACCACCTATTCAGCTGCTAAGAAAGGAAAGAAAGAAATTGATCGTGAATAGGATTAAGAGTAGGGTAGACCCACCTGCCACATCAAGACTACTGTTTGTTTTTGTGTTTATTTATGTATTTGTTTATTTATTTACGTATTAATTCGTTTATTATTATTATTATTATTATTATTATTATTATTATTATTAATTATTATTGTTGTTATTATTATTATTATTATTATTGCAAGTTCTTTAGGTAATCGAAATAATGACAAGCATAAGTAAGAGACCCATTGCAAAGTAATCTTCTTTTTAACCAAAATTTGTTTTATGCTTCTTATTTCTTCACCTCTCTTAATTTATTTTCTTATAATCCATATTCTTCCTTTAGCAGGTTATATTACCTATGAGCCAATGCCTTAGTCTGAACAATGCTTTATGCATTCACTATTCGGGTAGCCATCAAAAGAACAAAATCAATGCAAGAGATAAATTAAGAACTTTAATCGTATCCATGATATTATTAAAAATTGTAATAAGAGAAACAGGGCCTTTAGTTTATTTTAAATGACCCGTGTGAAGTGTAATCTCAAAGATGTAAATAATAAAGCGAAAGAAAAACTAAAAAAAAAAGAAGAAAATGTCATCTGCGTAGCCAAGGACAGGGTTATGTTGCTAAACAGTCCCCTCGTTATGTCTTCACACCTGCGCGCGATGACGTCACAGACTGGGTAGGTAGAAAGTAGAGGCGGCAGCTCCTTCTGACGTCATCGCGTGTTGACACGTCCGCATGCAAACCGCATAGTTCTAATTATAGCAGAATTGGTTGGAGGTGCCTTTTATTTTTGCATATCCACTGCCCAAAGAAGCGCCGTCAAAGCACATACGTCTATTTTTAGCAACTTTTTTTTTATTCTTTTTTCTGTCATTTGTCAAGCAAGTCATTGATCGCCTTGAGAGATGTGCTAATTACGTGTTAGCGTTTTGATGAATGATTCTGGGGTCAATAAGGGTTTTAAATTTCGCTGTTTTATTAATTTGTGTACTTATTTATTGTGTGGTTGTGTACTTATTTATCGTTTGTCTTGTTGCTTTTGTCTTTAACTTCTGCATAAAGCTTTAGTTCCTACTTTTGCTTGTTTAATATTTTAGTTACTTTTCAATGTAGTTAGTTTGGTTTTGGGAGTGTTTTCTTCGTCTCAGTGTCAGATTTTATGTATATATATGTGTGTGCGTGTGTATACACACTTACATATACATATATGCATTATATGCGCATACAGCATTTTAAGATGTAAGATAACAGCAAGATATATATATATATATATATATATATATATATATATATATATATATATATATATATATATATATATATGTATATATATATAAATAATTATATATATAATATATAAATATATATATATATATATATATATATATATATATATATATATATATATATGGGTGTGTATATACATACATATATATAACATACTGTATATATATATATATATATATATATATATATATATATATATATATATACATACATATATATATATATATATATATGCACAGTTGCCAGATATGAGATTCTTGCTTATCCTTTCAGTATTCCTCATTGAAGATCGTTCTTCATTCTGATTAAACAGGAAATTTTCCAATTCACTTTTTATTTGCTTTATACATCCAAACGGGCAGCGTTGCTATTCGCTTTAGCCCTTTGCTACAATTCTGGTTATTAAGTGAATTGAAAATGGTAAATAATATATTTGAAAATTAAATTGCCCGAACGGGTGGTCTTATGCCAGCGCCTAACTGCAGAAAAAATCACACTGTTACATAGTTAAGCTGTTGAACCCTTAACACGTAATTTAATGGCATGACAGGTTTAAGGTCAAAGTATATATTTGCCTAATACATAGGCTTCTGAACAATTAAACTGCTAATTCATGCGACCATTTGCATAATAAGTAATTCCGAATGCTAAATGAGAGTCAGTTTTAGTTTTCTTTAAAAGAAAACTGTTGTGCCGGCTTTGTCTGTCCGTCCGCACTTTATTCTGTCCGCACTTTTTTCTGTCCGCCCTCAGGTCTTAGAAACTACCGAGGCTAGAGGGCTGCAAATTGATATGTTGATCATCCACCCTCCAATCATCAAACATACCAAATTGCAGCACTCTAGTCTCAGTAGCTTTTATTTTATTCAAGGTTAAAATTAGCCATAATCGTGCTTCTGGCAACGATATAGGATATGCCACAACCGGGCCGTGGTTAAAGATTCACGGGCCGCTGCTCATACAGCATTATACCGAGACCACCGAAAGATAGATCTGTTTTCGGTGACCTTGATTATACGCTGTACAGAAAACTCGACTGCGCCGAAGAAATTTCGGCGCATTTTTCACTTGTTATTAATTCTTCTTCACCAGTTAGGTAAATTGATCAAAGAAGTAAATATCAGCGCTACACCCACACACTATATATATATATATAATATATATATATATATATATATATATATATATATATATATATATATATATATATATATATATATATATATATATATATATATATATATATATATATATATATATATATATATATATATATATATATATATAATATATTCAACAGATTACGGTCATTTCCAGTCCTGTGATAGCAGTGAAATGGATGTACTTCGTACATGAATATTCATTTCTGGTCTTTTTGTGGAAACAAAAACCCTTTCATTTGCGGACGCATTTTTTGCCGGTACTAGCATACAAAATTGTCATACTTTTGACGAGTGCCTCTCTCGTAAACTACTCTGTCCGCTCTTGCGGTGTCTACTTTTTATGGAGTCGAAATACAGATGCGGTAAATAATTTGATTGGTGGTCGTTTGGCAGTGTTACTGCTGGTCATAAACTTATTTAGTTTTTTTTTTTTAGATGACGAACGGAGATTTTAAAATTTTTTTTTTTCTTTATGAACTGGATTAATGTTATTTCAGACCGAGAAAGGAACCTCGAAGTGAACGTAAGATTAACGGAGTATTTTTGTCATTGCAATCTATTTCTATATCTTCGCAGCTTTTAATCCCCTAATTTCCATATTTTCTTAGCTTTGTAAACTCGGCTTCAGCAAAGACTGGTTATTGTTAGATTTTCACTTTGTAGGTGGTTTTAATTTGATCTATACGATCGTTTATTGTAATTACGATCTTGGGGGAGAGGATTACACTCTAAAACTTGTGGTAATACAGTATTCATTTTATGGACGCTCAGATAAGGCCGATGTCATTACGTTGGAAAGATGTTCAAGCTTTCCTCTGGCAATAGTACTGACAGACTATACCACATTCTTAGCCTTTCCTCGCAGCCTCATCCCGAAAAAAAACTCATGTTGAGACTGAAGGCTAAGATTTTCTGGCGTCACCCACTGAAGGGTGAAAAAAATGTAAAAGGTGAATAATATATATATATATATATATATATATATATATATATATATATATATATATATATATATATATATATATATATATATATATATATATATATATACACATACATACACACACACATATATAAACCCACGCAGGTGAACATCAGCGTCCCCTCCAAAGAGAAACTACTCACCAGTGTTCTTAGATTAGCCTTCGCAAGAACTCATTAACAACTCCTACTTTCCTGAAGGACAGAAGCATCCTTTTCAAAAGGATGTGATTCATATAAAAGTCAAGGATTCAGCTCTGAATAAAGATCCCATCCTGGAGAATCCGTCTGGGGCGGAAATGACGAAAATGAAGCTGTTACTGAAGCCTAATGAAAGGGATTGTGTGAAGGACGGAAGCATTTCAATATCAGCTTCATATTCAGCCTTAGGTTCTTCGCGGAATATTGAGCCAATATTGATTTTCAAGATAATATAAAATAAAAAGAATTTATTTTAAATATAGTTTTAACAGTAATAATAAAGTACAAATTGAATTTTTAGAATAATGTAAATGAAAAAAGAAAAGATTTCAAATATATTATTTACAGTGATAATAAAGTACAATAAATCCTTCTCGTGGTCGAGTCGGTAACGCGACCTCGTTCTGATACTCTGGATGCGTGTTCGAATTCTGCTATGGACATCAGAATTTCTTCATACTCTAGCATTTGGATCTATGGCTTTGTGGTGACAAGGGTATCCAAAAAGTGCGAAGAATTCGAGAAGTTGAGACAATTATGCGTATGTGGTAAAAAGTGACCAGTTGATTCTTCATATATATATATATATATATATATATATATATATATATATATATATATATATATATACTGTATATCTATATATATGTGTATATATAAATTATATATATAATGTAATCAGTTTTAAAATTCCAAATCCTGGTTGTGTACGGAAAAGAATAGATTGTCATGCCTTACAGGCATGATAATCTTTTTTTACTTTTATATTGTATATTATCCGCAAGTGACGACATACGTGGAACTGGATATAAAAATAGTATATCGGTCGACCAGAGGGTCTCTTGCATTGCAATGTTATATTGATTTATTTTAGTTATTCTTGAGCATATTGATTCCTAAGCTTTGTTTGAGCGCTGACCTTTGCGTGCGCGTACGAAGATAATGGACGTGTGTGATTGATTGTTAGTGATTTTCCGTAGTGAGGGATATGGAAGGGTTTGTTTTCATCTTATTTCTCTTGTTTATTTATGGCTGGAAATCTCGAATTTTATCTTCTGATCAACATTCATATATGCACAAGGCATACAGCGCACACTCACGTGTGTTCAAAGCACACAGCATACAGCAACAGCATACAGCACACACTCACGTATGTTCAAAGCACACAGCAACAGCATACAGCACACGCCCACGTATATTCAAAGTACACAGCATACAGCAACAGCATACAGCACACACACGCACGTATATCTAAAGCACACAGCGACAGCATACAGCACACACTCGCGTATATTCAAAGCATACAGCATGCAGCAACAGCATACAGCACACGCTCACGTATATTCAAAGCACACAGCATTCAGCACACACTCACGTATGTTCAAAGCACACAGCAACAGCATGCAGCACACACTCACGTATATTCAAAGCACACAGCAACAGCATACAACACACACTCACGTATATCTAAAGCACACAGCGTACAGCAAAGACTCACGTATATAAAAAAAAGTCCCAGCCCCTGACAAGGGGTGGCTCCGGAAAGAAAACTACCAGTCGGTCACTACCAGGGCTCAGGGTTCAAGCCCCTTGCCCTGCCTAACAGCTCCCCCCCCCTCCCCGCCAGAGTACCCCACAACATCAGCTGCATCATAAACCAACAAATCCCCGCATTGGGGTAGTGACTTCAGTGCACTTCAAACGATGCACTGTAAGCATTAGTTAAAGTTCTTTGCAGCGTTCCTGCAGCCCCTAATTGCATCCCCTTTGATTCGTTTTACTTTACCTCCATTCATATTCTCTTTCTTCCATCTTACTTTCCTCAACTTTCTGCTAACAAATGATTTATAGTGCAACTGCGTGGTATTCCTCGTGCTACACCTTTCAAACCTTTTTAATGTCAGTTTCCGTTTCAGCACTGAATGACGTCTTAGGTCCCAGCCTAAGTTCTATCTTTTGCTCTAAATCAGCAAAGAACAATTGCCAATTCACGTTTATATATAATATATTATATATATACATATATAATATATTATATATATACATATATATATATATATATATATATATATATATATATATATATATATATTTACAGTTTCGTTGTGTTCAGTACTATCCTCGGGGACCAAATGTTCCTAAGTGAATTGGTGATTTCACGAATTCCTGAAAATTTCAGTGATTTCGTGAAATTCCTGGTTTCAGTCTGACTGTAACACACACACACATATATATGTTTATGTGTATTGTACAGTATATATATATATATATATATATATATATATATATATATATATATATATATATATATATATATATATATATCTATATATATATATATATATATATATATATATATATATATATATATATATATAATAATGTATATATGGATGTATGTATGTATGTAAGTATGTACACTATATAAACCTTCGTCAGCTGGGATATTACCGATGCACCACCAGGATGCAGACACTGCTATGGACTACATTCTCCAAGTTTTAATATACGGGAACTTTATTGATTAATGGCAACATCGAGGGGGACATAGAAATTCACGAGTAATTCGCCAACTGATGATGTTGATGGGAATGAAAAGTCGTTTACCATGAAAAATCGACTTAAGTCTTACATCTGCGTTCAGTTGAAAGTCCCGTTTTTAAAAAATTCATACTAGTTAAGATGGACTAAGACCCATCATATTAATGGTTTACATGGTTTTAAACAGATATCAAAAAACGTCTTAGACTTAAGGTCTGTATCCATTATTCGGGTATAGACTTTTCTTGGCATGATTGTAAGGATAACTTCGTATATTTGCTCTACATGAAAAACATTTTGACCCCCTTTGAGAGGTTCACATTAGGCCAAAGTAGCAGGAGAGGATGGGAATAAATAATCGCCCTAATTGGAAGAATACATGAAGAGGAAAGTTTGTCATTAAAAAGGATTTGTAAGATGAAAGTAACTGCAGATAAAAACCCGGGACTTAAGGCGACAGTCAACAAAAGTTACCGACAGTTTGATGAAGAATAGGATATACAAGCAGTAAGATTAGAGAAAGAAAATTCTATAAAGCAATTAAGAAAGAATGTCAGCAGAAGTATCAACATTTTCTTTTCATGTCGAAGCAACATTTCAACCGCGTCTCTTCGAAGTTGCTCGTAAACCATAAAAAAAAAATAATAATAATAAACTACTCAGATCCACAGCAGCGCTATAGGGTCAGGATTGAAAGGAGGTCCATATGACATGTATTTTTAATATTGAGTTTTCTGATATACGTTGTTCGCTCTTTCCTTTTCCACATAAATATAATTTTTCTGTACAGATTTCCTACTGGCGTGCATAGCTTTTCCACTGATCCATAATATAATAGTAATAATAATAAGAGCACGCACGCAAGGGCACATACAACCATCTCCGCGCGAGAGGAGGCTTCGCCCGAGGAGAATCGCCTCAGGCAGCCAATGAATAATAATAATATAACAGTAATAATATGGGGTATTGAAGGTGATGGCTGCATCACCTGCATTCAGTTCGTATAGAGTTTTCTCTGTCTTTCTGATAATTGATTTTTCAGTGTTGCTGTATTCTGCTTGTCATTCTGGTAGACTATAGTAACCCTGAAAAAATCAATTGTCAGAAAGATAGAAAAAACTCTATATGAACTGAATGCAGCTGATTCAGCCATCACCTTCAATACTACGTGCTTGAATGAGGTTCTGCTACCTATATATGTATGTATATATATATATATATATATATATATATATATATATATATATTATATATATATATAAAATAATAATAATAATATAGTATTGAAAGTGATAGCTGCATCAGCTGCACTCAATTTATAGTTTTCTCTATTTTTCTGTAGAAATTGAATGCAGCTATCACTTTCAATACCACATGCTTAAAAGAAGATCTTCTACCTACGTATAATAATAATAATACACACACACACAATAACACAACAATATTCCATCATCATCATCATCATCATCATCATCATCATCCTGGATACAAAGCTAAACAAGAAATCACAACAATACTTCAAAAACTGATGGCGTCTTCTTTGAAGAATAGCCTCACAGCTTTGAAGTTTTTCAATAACATGACTGGGATGATGTGCAAGGCCTTTTGAACCAGCCTTCGCCTTTTTTTATTTTTCTTAGCCTCGAAAGTCGTCGATAGCAAGAATAGGAGCGGAACCTATATTACCCTTGTTTACAATTCCACGTTTTCTGATTTTTTTTTATTTTATTTTTTCATATCTTTTTCTTTACTGCGTTTTCGTTTTTATATTATACCGTTTTTCATTTGGGTTGTCAGACAGTTTAGCTTTTTATTGATTTTTTTTTTATTTTAATGTCTGTTTTTTTTACAACTTTTATTTTTATATTAAATATTGTTTATTGTTTAATTACATTGTATATTTAGTGTCAATCATTCAAGTTAAAGAAAAGCCATTGCTAGCCAAGACACCATATCACATACCCCATAGAACAGTAATGTGTATGAAATAGTTACTAGTAAGATTGGGTAAAAGTAAATAATACCTTGATTCTACCGAAATAGGAAATAAGATTAAATAATACCTTGACTGTCTGAGATGTGAAATAAAAGTAAATAATACCTTGATTGTACTGACATATGAAATAAAGTTAAATAATACCTTGATTATACTGAGATGTGAAGTAAAGTTAAATAATACCTTGATTGTACTGAGATATGAAATAAGATTAAATAATACCTTGACTGTACTGAGATATGAAATAAGATTGAATAGCACCTTGATTGTAATGTGATATGAAATAAAGTTAAATAATACCTTGATTGTACTGAGATATGAAATAAAAGTAAATAATACTTTGATTGTAAAGAGATATGAAATAAGATTAAATAATGCCTTGATTTTACTGAGATATGAAATAAGATTAAATAATGCCTTGAGTGTACTGAGATATGAAGTAAGATTAAACAGTACCTTGATTTGACTGAGTTAGGAAATAAAATTAAATAATACCCTGATTCTGCTGAGATAAGAAATAAGCCACTGCAACAAACAATTTGCCTGAGTAAGTAATACGGATATAGAGCGAACACTTCCCTGTCACTGGAGAATGCAACAGAAACGCAACATAATGCAGAACAGGCAATCCAGCGTTGTTACATTTCCCTGTTGAAAAATTTGTCATTTACCATCAAATTCAATCGCGCTTTTTTGCTCCACTTTCGCGGATGAAATCAGGAAAGGGATGACGAAGGAGGAAAGAGGTAAATGAAGAAATTAAGAACTACCAAAGCGCAGAAGGATCTGGGAAGTGGGACAAGACGCCCCGACGGAAACTACTTCAGAAAATGCGTTTACTGAACAAGGAAGTCGTGTCCTTCCCCGCCCCGCCCTTCCCCTCGTGTCCTCTCCCACCCCCACCACCTCCTGCGCGATAACGTTGTCAAAACCCGCTGACTGACCCATGACATTACGCGGCCTGGAAGCGTCCTCGTCGTTGTCTGTAGTTTCTTATGAGTCTCGCTCCTTATTTTTATTTTTTTTTATTTGCGTGATTCAGAAACTTTTGGTTCCTTGTATGATTTTGTTTTCTTTCTTTTTCTTCTCTAACATCGCCCCTCTCTCTCTCTCTCTCTCTCTCTCTCTCTCTCTCTCTCTCTCTCTCTCTCTCTCTCTTTTCCATGCACTTCCCAGTCTCTCTCTCTCTCTCTCTCTCTCTCTCTCTCTCTCTCTCTCTCTCTCTCTCTCTCCTCTCTCTCTTCCTCTTCGCCAACACCACCCCGCTCTCTCTCTCTCTCTCTCTCTCTCTCTCTCTCTCTCTCTCTCTCTCTCTGTTTCTTCCTCTTCCCTAGCACCGCCCCCGTTCTCTCTCTCTCTCTCTCTCTCTCTCTCTCTCTCTCTCTCTCTCTCTCATGTTCTGTCAATCATGGTAATCTCATTGTGAAGCGTCATCGTCATGATCTGAATGATCATTACCTTTGTCGCCTAATTTATAAATGAAATCATATTCCTCAGGGCTACTGTATTTCCCGTTCATATCACTGCATAACATTTTCCTGTATGCAGTTAATTAATTCATCTTCACATTTATACATTACTGAATACACCACTGCAAACGTTTTATTGTATCATAATATTTTCGAATAACTGTAAATACACACACACTTATAGATGTCAATTAACGTAGTTGAGATTATCGACGAGGAGGAGGAGGAGGAGGAGGAGGGAGAGAGAGAGAGAGAGAGAGAGAGAGAGAGAGAGGGGAAATGAAATGTTAACTTTCATGTCCCAGATACCGAATGATTTCAGCACGAATATCTTGCTCATTTCCTCGAACTTCATTTGCATGTTGAGGCGTTGAACCAGGATGCGAGATTCTGTATAAGCTTTGCTGAAGCATGTCTGCCTACGTACATTGTAAAGTAAAGCAAGTGGAATAAAAAAAATAAATGTGTTTATAAGAAAATTTATGGTTTGAAGCACTTTGTGCTGTGTGGTGGAAATGTATAATCAGTAAAGTTATGAATAAGTAGGTATATGGGTTGATAAGTTATAAATAAAGAAGAAAAATTAGATTCTCTGGCTGACATTCGATGAACGACGAAATCCCTATTCTGTGGTGTGGAAAAGATAGTTAATTTTACTGGATTATTTAGTTACAGTTGCTTATAAATTGTTATATATTAATTTTCAAATCATACAGCACTCCCACTTCTGTCTTAGCTGAATGATGGATTTTCATCAACGCGATTTTGGCGAAAGTTTACTTGTCATTGTAA
>NC_089761.1:20788143-20800643 GCF_040412425.1 Macrobrachium rosenbergii | reverse complement strand
CTCTCTCTCTCTCTCTCTCTCACTGCATTGATACGTACATCTCTATATGAATATATGATCATACGTGTGCGTCCTCGCATACATACGTATATGCTACAATAAAAAAAAAGATATATGATGAACTTTTCATTAGAAATAATGAAAGATCATTTATTAGGTTCATTAATATTCATTTACCTGCAAAAAGGAGAGAAAAATAACCTTGGCTTCTCATTAGACTGGTAATTAATAAGATTACTGTTAGCTATGAATCTACCACACATTCACTAATGTTAAAATAGTCCCGTTTAGGGCAGTGATTCAGACATTCTCTGTTGGCAGCGGCAGACAGGTGCATTAACCGCAGCTGTTTGTTGACAGGTTTTGACAGATGTCAGTAACTATGCTCAGATGTATACGTAACTTTCAGGTAGTCACAGAATATTAAAGGCAGCCATTTGTTTAGAGTTTAAGAATCTGCCGGTAGCTGTACTGTTCAGTTGCAATGTTATTGCAAAAAGTTGCAGTCAGTTCGTGGTAACTTTTAGCATCTTGGAAGTAGTCGTAGTCAAATTCTGCTCATTAAGATGCGTTTAGCTGCATGCATTTGCATTTATCTGTAGTCAGTACCAGGTGGTTCGATGCAGTTAGTTGCTGTCGGAGCGAAGAATTGACAGTTGCTTCGGTCTAGTTTCGATGCTTCAGTCTAGTTTCGATGCTTCCGTCTGGTTTCGATGCTTTGGTCCGGTTACGGTTCTTCGGTCTGGTTTCGATGCTTCCGTCTGGTTTCGATGCTTTGGTCCGGTTACGATTCTTCGGTCTGGTTTCGATGCTTCGGTCTAGTTTCGATGCTTCGGTCAGGTTTCGATGCTTTGGTCCAGTTTCGATTCTTCAGTCTGGTTTCGATCCTTCGGTCTATATTCGAAGCTTCGGTCTAGTTTCGAAGCTTCGGTCTAGTTTTGATGCTTCGGTCTAGTTTCGACCTTCGGCCAAGTTCCGATGCTTCGGTCTAGTTTCGATGCTCCGGTCTGGTTTCGATGCTTCGTTCTAGTAGCGATACCTTCTGTCTATTTTAGATGCTTCTGTCTAATTTTGATACTTCTTTCTAGTTCCGATGCTTCGTTCTGGTTTCTCTACTTCGGTCTAGTTTCGATTCTTCGACCCAGTTTCGATGCTTCGGCCCTGGTTCGATACAATCCCCATGACTCACTTACTCCCATAACTTTATATTTATATAAAAAGATCAAACGAAAAACAACTGTGAAATCAAAAGGCTGAAGTCATTATCAGAATGAGTCACTGATATACACACCTGGCTTCCTTTTCTATGTAATACACTGTGTTAAAAAATTGTATCTAATCATGAAATATAATTAGCGGATATATTTTTTTTCTGACAGGCTTTCAGTTTCCCTGAAGGCAAAATATTGATTTAATTCTATTTTTACCCCTTCTGTAAACGCGCTATACGTCTCTATCTATTTATCTATCTATCTATCTACCTTTTTTCCCCACACTGTATGTTCTAAGCAAATATTCCATTCACGTTCAGACACATACACATACACACACACACACACACACACACACACACACATATATATATATATATATATATATATATATATATATATATATATATATATATATTATATATATATATAAATATATATTCTGTATATATATATTATATATATGATATATATATATAACTGAATCACAAAGGAAGAAACAATGGAGTGTTGCATGGCCTTTCGACTTCAAGTCCTTTACTTAGCAAAGGACTAGAAGTCGAAAGGCCTTGCAGCACTCCATTGTTCCTCTTTCCTTCGTGGATTTTGTCTTTACATATATATATATATATATATATATGTATATATAATCATGAAGCTACAAATGTCGCTTAATATCGAAATTCACGCTACCTCGGTATATCTCCGTTGGAGAATTGTCGCCGAAGGGGAATTTTATATAAGTGATAAATGAATTGGAATCGTGGGGACACGAACCCGCGACGAAAGCCTATTCAGCGACTCCAGTTGACGTAAACCATTGAGCCATCAAGAGATGGCTCAATGGTTTACGTCAACTGGAGTCGCTGAATAGGCTTTCGCGGGTTCGTGTCCCCACGATTCCAATTCATTTATCACTTATATAAATTCCCTTCATGACAATTCTCAACGAGACAGTAGCGACCTGAATTTCGATATTATTTGTAACTTTATGATTGTATATAAATCACGGTGTGATAAAAATTTCATATGTATATATATATATATATATATATATATATATATATATATATATATATATATATATATATAGCTGGAATATCAACACATGTCTCGTGTCTCCCATAGGCTGAATATTTTAAAACCCCAAGAAACAAGTAAGAAATGCGCCGAAGTTTCTTCGGCGAAGTCGGGTTTTCTGTACAGCCGCTACAGCATATAATCAAGGCCACTGAAAATCGATCTATCTTTTGGTGGTCTCGGTATAATGCTGTATGCGCCCATGAAACTTTAACCACGGCCCGGTAGTGGCTTATCCTACATCGTTGCCAGAAGCATGATTATGGCTAACTTTAACCTTAAATAAAATAAAAACTGCTGGGACTAGAGAGCTGCAATTAGGTATGTTTGATGATTGGAGGGTGGATGGTCAACATACCAATTTGCAGCCCTCTAGCCTTAGTAGTTTTTAAGATCTGGGGTCGGACAGAAAAAGTGCAGACAGAAAAAAGTGCTGACAAAAAAAGTGCAGACAGAAAAAAGTGCTGACGGACAGACAAAGCCGGCACGATCGTTTTCTTTTACAGAAAACTAAAAATAATAATAAAGCTTTTTTTATTTCTTAATATGAAACACATTGCAATATGTGCCCAAGTGGTATCGGCTCCCTGTTGATCCTGCAAACAGAATTTCAACTGATTTTCTCTCATTTTAACTTTCATTGTCGTTTCCATCATCTTTCCACGTTGCAGAGATGAATTAAAAATGATGCTCGGGAAAGTATTGTCGTATTGATTGGGAGCTTAAATTGCAATGATAATACTTTTACAAAAGATTCTACGTTTTTTTTTTTTTTGAACGCTTTCAATTTCTGTCGCATAAATATATTCTTAAAAATAAGTGTTAATTTTTTATGCTATATTATTTTAGAATATTGCTTCCATTTGATGAATCTATTTACTTAGCTTTATTTATTTTGTCTTATACCTTGTAATGATAGCCTTTCATCATTTTATATTATTGGTTTGTTCATATGTATATATGAATTATATGATTTCCAAGATGACTTAATTAGGATTCCACCCGAGTTATTGAGCCCGGGAACCTGGCCACGACATAACAGCTTTCACTCTTTTAATGGGTAGAGAGAGAGAGAGAGAGAGAGAGAGAGAGAGAGAGAGAGAGAGAGCTTCAGTTATTAGAAGGCAGATGAAGAAAACGATTTAAATATATAATTATAATAAATACAAACAAAACAAATAAGAGATTTTATGCTTTGAAACAGCTCTCTATATTCTTAAAAGTACACAACTAAACCAGTCTCCCAATTGGAAAATATCTTAGTGGACGGGAAGAAAATTTAAAATGCCAACAGTAAATCGTTAAATGAAAGTGGCATACAAAGAAACTTGTTATTCTTATGGAGAAATTGGTTCATCTATGCGCAGCTAAATTCCCACGTCTCAGTAATTTTAAGCGTGCAAACTATATATATATATAATATATATATATATATATATATATATATATATATATATATATATATACTATATGTAACAGTATATTATATATATAAATATATATATATATATATATATATATATATATATATATATATATATATATATACACACACATTATATATTCGCATTTCTGCACACGGCTCATAAGTACTCTTTTATGTATGCTTTGGTGTGTGGGTATATAAGAAATTTTTCCTAGTACAGGTTTATGAGTAAGTGATGCAAAAAGGATATATACCGGTGGGTACTTAATGCTACTAGTTTTCATTTCCGTTACGCATTCTGGGAACAGAATGGGTTTTCTCGACGAGACAGTTGTTTCATTGGAGTGGAGAAATTATGTGTGTATCTATATAGATATGTGTGTGTATAACATATATATATATAATATATATATATATATATACAGTATATATATATATATATATATATATATATATATATATATATATATATATATATATATATATATATATATATATATATATATATATATATGATTTCACATTCCTAACGATATTTCACTTGAAGTAGAAAATAAATGTTCTTTTACTCTTGTAGCATTATTGACATTCTCCTTGGCTTTGCATATAAATTATATATATATATATATATATATATATATATATATATATATATATATATATATATATATACATATACAGTATATACATATAATGTGTGTGTGTGTGTGCTATATATATATCAATTTATATGTGTGTGTGTGTGTGGTTACGTATATATATTTACAAACAGATAGATGGGTAGATATTTTTTCTTGATTGTTGCTCCAACGTTAAAGCGGTTGTATAACAGGGAATGCTCCGGAGACAAAAACAAGATGATGGCCCGTGCATCATTCATGCTCTCGTGATAAGCTGATTTGGTTCGGTAGAGAAATGGCAAAATATACTGATTTGTTTTTCATTCTCATCTCCTTACATAACCGGAAGAGCTGCCTATGTTATGTTTAACTTTCGTCATTTTACTTTAAATACCATTTGTACTTTTTTTGCATTTTTTAAAATGTGTAGGTTTGTATAGTTTGCCTTAATGAGAATGTTTTTAATATCTAAATGGTTCAAAGTCTCTTGCATTCTCTGTAGACTTTAGTATGGTCAGAGAACAATAATAAAGGCGATTAAGATGGTTAGAATGTGTATTAGTAATATGGGCAGTAATTACAATTTCAATTATAGGTTTTGTATAAAATTATTGTCTCATTTATATTGATAAGTGGCTTATAAAAGAAGATTTCGTCCTTAAGAAATTACTGAATTCCCAGAAGCGAGAATTTAATGACTAAGTAATATGAACGTGGCATATACACATACAGACACACACACACACACACACACACACATATATATACTATATATATACATATATATATATATATATATATATATATATATATATATATATATATATATATGTATAGATTTAGGTATAGTAATAGATATATATGTGTATATATAAGTATATATGTGCATATATATATATATATATATATATATATATATATATATATATATATATATATATATATATATATATATATATATATATATATATATATATATATAAAATAGTTTGATACAAACGTCTATAGAAGATTTGACAATAATAACCACTGAGAGGATTGTTGCGGTGACAGCCATTACCGAAATGTGTCAGCTCCTCAAGATTTCACTGAGGATGTTACGCAATTTCACGATAACCTGTTGAAGGGGGAAAGTCTCAGAGCAGGTTCACTTGAATTTGTTGGCAAGGCTTCGAGGTAACCTTTTGATTTCTGAGTAAAGCTTTGGTATTACTTTGTAGCTTAGAAGAATTAATGTTGGTCATCCTCTTCTTTCTTTCTAGTGAATGTGATCTCCGGTCTTAGTGTTCTTTGATATTGTGACGGCAGGTTGATGTAGATCAGTTAGTTCATTTCTCTCTCTCTCTCTCTCTCTCTCTCTCTCTCTCTCTCTCTCTCTCTCTCTCTCTCTCTCACACACACACAAACGCACATGTGTACATATGTACTATATATATATATATATATATATATATATATATATATATATATATTATATATATATATATATATATATATATATTATATATATATATATACATATACTGTATACATATATATATATCATATATATAATATATATACTATATATATATATATATATACGTATATAATTTATATATACAGTATATGTGTGTGTGTGTGTGTGCGTGTGTTTGTGTCTGGGTATGTGTGTGGCAAGAGGATGCACGTATGTGATAAGCGTAAGTTTCCTAATATAGAAAAGATCATCTGATGTCAACACAGTTACTCCCGTTAGCTGCAAATGCCATGATTTGGCATTTTCGTCAGGGATTTCGTAACGAAGAGTGAACATCACGTTTCCTTTGTGACGCCAGTTTGACATGAACCGATCAGGCAAATAGAGTCTATTTGCACTCCAGATTTCAGATTCAGTCTAAATCCCGACCGTTCATTATTAGAAAAGGGAATTCTCTACCTTCCACTGTCACGACCATTCACTTCAAGGAAATGGAATTCTCTACCTTCCTCTGTTCCTGAAAGAGGCAAGTTTATTTTCACCTAAGAAAGAATGTCCGCTAATGCGTTACATGCAGACAGAACACCGTTTGCGCATCCATTTTTTCACCCCGTAGTGGGGGTAGAGACTGTCCAGTGCACCTCACGGTGCACTGAAGCATTATGGAGTTCTTTGCAGCGTCCTTCGACCCCTAGCTGCAACCCCTTTCATTCCTTTTACTGTACCTCCATTCATATTCGCTCTTCCTTCTTGCTACCCACCCTCTCCTAACACTTGTTTCATGGTGCAACTGCGAGGTTTTCCTCCTGTTACATCTTTCAAACCTTTATACTCTGTTTCCCTTCCAGCGCTGAATGACCTCATAGGTCCCAGTGCTTGGCCTTTGGCCTAAATTCTATATTCCATTCCATTCCATTCCATCATCACTTTTGTCTCTGAGTCAGTCAAGATTTAGAACCGGCATGTTTAATTCTGCTTGGCAGGTGTGAGTGCAATTTTAGAAAGTGCGTTGGGATGCTAGACGAAGCAGCTGGTGAATGCGATGCCCAAGTGTGATTTGTCTGTCTAACAGGTAACGGTCCATAACTAGATTCTCGAGTTGTATCTCGGAATGCCCTGATAAAAATGATGCTAAAAATAATTTTGCTGCTAACGATATGGTTACTTTAATATATTACTTCCATTATTGTATTTCGACAACTGCTATTACTACGCTTTCTTCTTATACTATTATTATTATTATTATTATTATTATTATTATTATTATTATTATTATTATTATTATTATTATTATTATTCTATGATGCCGTGTCTTCCAGAACATTATTATTATTACAGTCATAGTTCTTCGTTGGACTGGTCGGTACCGTTCTCGGCTAGCACTCGGCAGGGCCCGCGTTCGAATCTCCGGCCGGCCAATGAAGAATTAGAGGAACTTATTTCTAGTGATAGAAATTAATTTCTCGGTATAATGTGGTTCGGATTCCACAATAAGCTGTAGGTCCCGTTGCTAGGTAACCAGTTGGTTCTTAGCCACGTAAAACAAGTCTAATTCTTCGGGCCAGCCCTAGGAGAGCTGTTAATCAGCTCAGTGGTCTCGTTAAACTAAGGTATACCTAACTTTTATTATTATTATTATTATTATTATTATTATTATTATTATTATTATTATTATTATTCTATGATGCCGTGTCTTCCAGGACGTTATTATTATTACAGTTTTAAATATGAAATGCTACAAGCCCAGTGTGGAAGCAGAAATAGGGAAATCAAGAGTAATCTATATAAGGAAAGTAACAAAGAAATAAGAGATAAAAGAGTTGAGATAATGAGCGTCACGTGAGCCGATTCAGTGTACAGAAAAAAAAAAAATTAATCATTTGTACTCATTCTGAACTTTGATCATCTCTTAACAATTCAACAGCACGATTAAGGAAACGAGACATCGTCAAATACGAACCAGTGGGCGTTACTCAGTTGCACTAGTGTTCTGAGATTTATACGGCAGAAAACCTTGTTAGTGAATAGAATCAAACGGAAGATGTTCAGCTAGAAATAGATATATATTCTTTTGTGGGATCATTTTTATGCGTCTCTCTTCTCCATATATATATATATATATATATATATATATATATATATATATATATTATATATATATATATATATTATATACATATATATATATATAATATATATATAAAACTAATCTGTTCTATCCACATCTCTCTCTCTCTCTCTCTCTCTCTCTCTCTCTCTCTCTAAATTCCCCAGACGTGATATGGACGTGGGGAATAAGACTAATGGTATTTAGTATCGGCACTTGAATAGTGTAATTCGGTTTGTACCATGTTCGGAGGTTATGTTAAGTTTTCTCATTATTATTATTATTATTATTATTATTATTATTATTATTATTATTATTATTATTATTATTATTATTATTATTATTATAAAGGTACGTCTTATACACGATACATTATTTTATTCTGAAATGATTCTGGTCGAATCACTCAATACTAAATGATATGATCTTATTATAATTTTAATAATATGATCGATGCACTTTTTTTTATTATTATTATTATTATTATTATTATTGTTATTATTATTATTATTATTATTATTATTATTATTATTATTATTATTATTATTATTATTATTATTATTATTCAGAAGATGCAACCTATTCATATAGAACAAGCCCACAGGGCCCACTGACTTGAAATGAAAGCCTTCAAGACTTGAAATGAAAGCTTCCAAGACTTGAAATGAAAGCTTTCAAGACTTGAAGTGAAAGCTTTCAAGACTTGAAATGAAAGCTTTCAAAGGACACAAACCCACGCCGGGAGCAACAATCCCATCCAAGATGGTCTTGTCATATGAGACATCGTTAAAACTTTCGTCCTCATTTATTTCTTGAAAACCTTCAAAACTTTCCTCTATATAAAAGCTTTTTATAGACGCTTGGTATTGATAACCGTCCCATGCTTCGCTTGACATTGGTAAGAGTTTTCTAAGACGACATTAATATGTTGCTGAAGTGTAGCGAAATTGGATCTATTCAGGGCTTTTTAAAGAGATTGTGTGCTCTCTCGTTATTGAAATTTCCCCTTAATATTTTTATTACCTGTTGTTCATGTGTATTTTCGTCTCTCTCGTAGGATTATCGGTTCAGGATTTTCTTACTTTTCTTTACAAGTGTTTCCTCTTATTGGGAGGCATGCATTTAAAATTTATGTATAAAGTTCATTCAATAAAATGATAAAAAATTATCGTCTCAATATTCTTATAATGAAAACTTGCGTACACGGGTGTGTATGTGTGTTGGGAAACATGTATTTGCAATAAATGTATAGAATTTAGTTAAAAAAAATTATAAAAATAATCGTCTTAATATTCTGATAACGAAAACATGCATTCACGTGTGTTTGCAGAGAGAGAGAGAGAGAGAGAGAGAGAGAGAGAGAGAGAGAGAGAGAGAGCAACACCTGTTCCTTTTACATCTCACCTTGCAACTTGCAGAGTTCAACGTCTCTGTTTGGACAGCATATAATGCAACCGGGCCTGTTGCTAAGCTATTTTCCGTTAATTCTGGCTGGTGAGGTTTAAAAAAAAAAAAAAAGGTCCCAAAACACTGTCGCCAAGACAGTTGCTCCAAGGCTTTACGTCAGTGAGTTACTGTGTGCATTTATCATCTCTGCTTATCTGAAACTAAACACTTGCTATAATAAGTCTTCCGTAAATGTCTCCCATAGACGGCGCAACGTGACAGGTTGCGCTCGTGTTCAAAGGGATTTTTTCGGAAAAAAAATTTTTATTTCCATAGTCGCTCTTTTCATATTTTTTTTAGGGTAACATTATTTACAAATGCTTCTTAGGTGGAGGCAATGCTTTGATGATAAACGATGAGGATTTATTATTCAATAACTTTGTCTATTGATTGAATATAGAGTTTAGGCCAAAGGGACCTATGACTTTGTCGCCCTTCTTTCTAGTAGATGGCTTCATGTCGGTGTTGGGTATTTTCATCCCAAGATTACAGCCACAAACGGGGATTGAGCGAACTTTGTAAAGTACACTTTAAGCTGTGGTATTTTTTTCTTCTTACTTTGAATTAGCAAGTGAAATCTTCAATGTATTCCACATTCACGTCATTATTGCTTTTCTCTTGTTTGTCATTGCTATGTTATAACTTAGCCACTGGCAAGTACCTTTTTATTTTTTGTTTATTTTGTTTTCTGTAAAAGAAAACTAACATTATCGCTTGTCTGTCCGTCGTACTTTATTTCTGTCCGCACTTTTTCTGTCCGCCTCGGATCTTAAACACTACTGAGCTAGATCATCCGTCTCCAATCATCAAACATACCAAATTACAGCCTTCTAGCCTCAGTAGTTTCTATTTTATTTAAGGCTAAAGTTAGCCATAATCCTACTTCTGGCAGCGCTGCAGATACCAACAACATAGGCCACCACCGGACCGTGGCTGAGTTTCATAGGCCACAGCTAAGAGTTTTATGGGCCGTGGATGAGGCCACCATCGGACAGAAAACTCGTTACGCCTAAGTTCCTTCGGCGCATTTTTTACTTGTTCTTTTTTCAAACGACCTTCCAGTAGATAAGTTGTAACTTCTGAACTGTGATGGTTGCCAAGGACGAATGTGTCCTTGACGGAAGGGCAGAGAAAGATCGTTTTGTAAAGCAGCGGTATCCTAGCAATGCTAACTAGCCCGGTGTCCTTGTTTATTGCCTCACAATAGCTGGGGAACGAATGAAAGCTTGTTCAGAAGTCAGAAGTGGTGGGATATGTATGAATTAAAAAACAAACACATATATTCATTAACATACACAAGTGTATACAAATATATAAATATATATAAATATATATATATATATATATAATATATATATATATATATATATATATAGCATATATATATATATATATATATATTAATGTGAAATATTTTCTGTTAGCAGGATGCCATCAAACATAAGGTGGTCCACAGAGCCCATAGAAACGCCAAAATGTGAAAAATAATGGCAGTATTTGTATCTTGTTTCATTTTCTTATGTGGAGTCTGGAATTTTAAGTAATCCTTTGACTCTGTCCTCGTCCGTACAACAAACTTAGACGCAGCACGTCACGTGACATCGTTGTGGGTACACTGGCCAATTCTGGATATCCCAAACTTAATTCTTGCTCTTTATCTGCAAGTACCGTGAGACGGGAAAGAGCATCTGCTTAAGTCACGAAAAATAACGTAGAATTAGTTAAATCACCCCTAAGGACTTGATAAGATTTCCGAAGGCTTTATGCTTCTTGTATTACTACCGCAAACAAGTAAAAAATGCGCCGAAGTTTCTTTAGCGCAATAGTTTTCTGTACAGCTTATAATCAACGCCACCGAAAATAGATATATCTCTCGGTGGTCTCGGTATAATGCTGTTTGAGCCGCGGCCCATGAATCTTCAACCACGGCCCGGTGGTGGCATGTCCTATATCGTTGCCAGATGCTCGATTATGGCTAAATTTAACCTTGAATAAAATAAAAACTACCGAGGCTAGAGGGCTGCAATTTGGTATGTTTGATGGCTGGAGGGTGGATGATGAACATGCCAGTTTGCAGCCCTCTAGCCTCAGTAATTTTTAAGATCTGAGGGCGGACAGAAAAAGTATGGACAGAATAAAGTGCGGACGGACAGACAAAGCCGGCACAATAGTTTTCTTATACAGAAAACTGAAAGGATGTAAATCGCCTCTTATGCCCACAGGAAGCCAGCTGACAATATCACATACAATTCTCCTTGGGAAGGTGCGAAGGACATGTCCAAGCCATCTTTTCCATCCCCTTTTCATCACTATCTTATACACTTATGGAAGTTGAAATTTCTGTTATGGTATGACTTCTTACTATGCTGCCGTCTGACGTCAAATATTCTCGAAGCTTTATTCTCAGATCTACGAAGTGTTTAAATATAGATTCCTTGTTATACCCAGAATCGTGTCCTATAGCAATGGAAGAGCATATTAGACCAATGTATAATCTTAGTTTCATAGTAACTTCAGTGTATTTTATTTCTAAATCTTATTTAGCCTGTCTATTGTTTGAGCTGCCTTTTCAGTCTTACACTAAATTCTAACTCAAGAAAAAATGTATTTTTATAATTTTCCCTAAATATTTGAAATATTCATCCCCAGGATATATCCTTTCTCTCCATCTGATGATATTTTAATTCTCTATTACTTATGTTTCATTTTTAGTTTTATGAAAGAAAACTGTCGTTCTAGTATTTTTTCTGTCCAGTTTTTCTGTCTTAATTTTTTCTGTCCGGTTCTCAGATCTTAAAATTACTGAGTGGTTAGAGGGCAGCAATTGGCAGGTTGATCATCCACCCTCCACTCATCAAACATACCCAAATGCTGCAGTTTTCTAGCCCAAGCAGTTTTTATTTTATCTGCTGTGGTTAACCAACAATCGTTTTCTGGCAACGATATAGGACAGGGCTACCACCGGGCCGTTGTTAAGTTTCATGGGCCGCGCTTATACAAAGTATTATCGAGACCACCGGAAAGATAGATCTATTTTCGGTGGTCTTTGTTTATACGCTGTAGCGGCTGTATAGAAAACTCGATTGCGCCGAAGAAACTTCGACGTATGTTTTACGTGTTTACTAATCCCATTACTTTAGATACATGCTTT
>NC_089761.1:20773143-20783143 GCF_040412425.1 Macrobrachium rosenbergii | reverse complement strand
ACACAAGAAACAACGAGAAATATACCAGTGCTGAAGTCTGAGCTGGTGGAGACGCGACGAATCTCCGAAGAGAATTCGGAATCCTTTCAGCCGAAACAAATCAAGTGAATGGGAAGGCATCGGCGATTGAGGTAATTCAGAAAATGGAAGAGAGTGGGAGTGAAACTGAGCTATGTGGAGTAGGAGTTTTTAAAAGGTCATAGGATGTGGATATTTTCCATTTGTTGATTAAGGGATGAAAGTTGAGCAATAAAGACATGCGTCATTGAGGAATTAAGATATTGCCTTATGTGTGCATTGTATTAATTGTTATAAGAACTTGAATGTAGCATGTATAAAGACATTGTAATATTTGTGTTCTGTATATGTTGTAGTGTATGATTTGCGTACAGTATGTATACGTCTGTAGATGTGTTATATATGACTCTTTCGCTCTCTTTTTGTATATATTAAGTCTTTATTATTTTTACCTAAGTGTAAATGGATAACCTTTCTTGCTTCCAGCCAATAAAGACGAATTAAAAACAGCCTAAATTTGGCATAAACCGTAAAAGTAAAACTATGCTTATTTACGTAGACATTGGAATAACAGTATATATGGCAACCCGTCCTTCTGGAGAGAGAAGGAAATAAGTCATTGTCCAAAATTTATATTACTCTAAAAGTCTGCTGTATTCGCAAAGCACTTTAGATGGTGAATGCTGATAAGTGGAACGCTGTATGGCATACGAGTCATAGACCTGTGACCAAGTATCGTACAGAATCCGAACTACAAAGTAACGAAATAACGAGAGTGATTAAAAGTGTACTTCGACAAACTGCTGTAAAGGTTGCCACTAACGTTCAGTTATACCTGCGCATTTGTGCCTGCACAGTCGGCCTGTGCTGGCAAAACTGAACCCACTAACGTTCAGTTATACCTGTGCAGTTAATACCTGCGCAGTTATGCCTGCATAGTCGGTTTGTGCAGACAAAACTGAACCCATTAACGTTCAGTTATACCTACGCAGTTATACCTGCACAGTCGGCCTGTGCAGGCAAAACTGAATCCGTTAACGTTCAGTTATACCTGCGCAGTTATGCCTGCACAGTCGGCCTGTGCTGGCAAAACTGAACCCACTAACGTTCAGTTATATCTGTGCAGTTAATACCTGCGCAGTTATGCCTGCATAGTCGGCCTGTGCTGGCAAAACTGAACCCACTAACGTTCAGTTATACCTACGCAGACTGTGCCTGTGCAGGCAAAACTGAACCCGTTAACGTCTGGTTATACCCTGGCATTGCCTCGCACAGTCGGCCCGCAGCCGGCAAAACTGAATCCTCTAATTCAGCTATGCCTGCGCAGTGCCTGCACAGTTTATCGTGCAGGCATAACTGAACCCACTAACTTTCAGTTTCACCTGCACAGGCCGACTGTGCAGGCATGACTGCGCAGGTATAACTGAACGTTAGTGGCGGCCTTAAGAGGTATAGATGAATGTGTTATAGGTGAAATAAGACTGAAGATGCTCTTACAAGTTAATCCATATGTCGATTATGGTGCCAGTGGTCCCTGTATACGTAGAACAAAGCGGCACTCCAAGTAATGGCAGAAGATCCATAGGCCTATCTGAAAATGTACTACCATATGACATTATTTGGAAGTGAGGGTCTGTAATTTTCGTTTTAGGTCACGTGCTATTTTAGTGCACAAGTAATTTATGGCATGTAGTACTGTCTACATATTTGTAGAAGGTATAATATTTGGTTTGTAGGCGGTCATGGATGACAGTGGTCAAGAGATAATGGAAAGGGCCGAACTTTATGAGACCAGCAAAAATGAAAACAAGTAAAAAATGCGCCGAAATTTCTTCGGCGCAATCGACTCTTTTTGTACAGCATATAATGTTGTATGGAACTCTCAGCCACGACCCATGAAACTCTCAGCCGCGGCCCATGAAACTTTCCGACACGGACCGTGGTGGCCTGTGTTGTTGGCACCTATAGCGGTGCCAGACGCACGATCATGGGTAACGTTCACCTTAAATAAAATAAAAATTTCTGTGGCTAGAGGGCTGCAATTTGGTATGTTTGATGATTGGAGGGTGGATGATCAACACAGCAATTTGCATCCCTCTAGCCTCAGAAGTTTTTAAGATTTGAGGGCGGATAGATAAATAGCCATCTCAGTAATTTTCTTTTAGAGAAAACTAAAAGCTAATGTAGTATCATGAACAGATGGCGAAGAAAGAGCCGTAAAACGGCAACATTATTCAACATTAGCCTGAGTGACCTACTTATGATCCACTGGCGAGGTCACAACAAACCTTGTTTTAGCTGGAATTTTGTGAAATTTGCGGGTCCAGGTAAACCGCAAAAGAAGAAAGTTTTGGCAAAATATTTGCCAACAGCGTCCGTCTTGCAATAGATTTTTCTGAAATCCTTCGTATCTCCAGACACAAAGATTTCCCCAGTCCTTGAGATGTGAGGGCAGGCCATCCGTAAAAAGTTATAAAAAGTAACACATTAAGTATAATTCGCTTCGTTAAATCTACATTGGTGATTTGACGAGGCTGTAAGGTTTTATACGGATACGTACTGAAGGTCAGTAAGTAAGCGTAAAAATAAATTGCCTATTATTCAACATGTTCCAATTGATTCACTGATCATCAGTATCTAAATGCTAACTGAAATTAAAATATACAATTGATTTAGGAGAAAAATATTAGATAGGAGCGCAAAGCAGTCAAGTTCTACGACTGCCAGACTTGTCAGCAAATAAACACATTAAGTACTTGAAGCTAATTGCGCGCTTTAAAAACTAAATAAAATTATACATATCTCTTTATATCTCACCACAGCCTTCTTGCTGTGAAAGCTTGACTTTGACGCAGCAGAGACCACGGGAATTTCATATTTCCGTCGGCATGTATCACTGCATGGATACAGCGCAGTACGACTTTTTATATATTTTTCGTGTAATTAACGATAATATATACGACAATAATTGCATTATATACTATTCTGTTCATCACGAATTTGATGTCAGAGTATTTTCATCGGTGTAGATAACTTTGCGTTTTTTTATCCATTGTTTCACAGTAATAAAAGCAAACACAGCGATGTATTGAAGTTATTTTTTTATCACATAATTCGTTATCGTACACTTTAATCTGGCGTATCTACATTTGTGGATGTATATTCCATTCTACTAGGAAATATCGAACGAACAACCTGTTTTGTAAAGCAAAGAATCACTCAGTCACGTTCCCAAATGAACCCTTCTGTCCTCTGCTGGTCCAGGTTGGTATATGGTTAGTGTCGTGGCATGCCAATCAGATGTAGCGGGTTCATGTCTCCCAGGGCGATGAAAATCCCTGGCTCTATCATGATCAGTTAATACGTAGGGAAGTTGAAAACCAACATTCTATGGAAGTTTGAATTGCAAGTCAATGGCCCTTTTGGTGTGTTTGTTCCATGTGAATAGGTTTCATCTACTGAAAATAATAATAATAATAATAATAATAATAATAATAATAATAATAATAATAATAATAATAAATAGACACTGCAGCAGATTCCAGGCAGCTGCATAAACTCTGAGCTGCTGAAGGAGGACCTCGCTTATCCATCCAGACAAACATAACTTCAACTTGCAACGCGAAAGCCAATTTAAGCCCTGAAGCCCACTCCGCAGAGATACCGCAAAACTTATATACGTGAGTCTTGTCACCTCCAAATTTTGACTGTAATTAAATTCAGGGTCCACTCGCTTCCAACCCAGATCCACGGTAATTAAGGCGAATTTCAGATTTCCAACTCGCGAATCCTCCTCGGGCTGTTATCCGGGAGGTGGTTAAATCTTCTTCTTCTTCTTCTTCTTCTTCTTCTTCTTCTTCTTCTTTCTCGTGTGGTTCGCGCCGCTTCCTCTTCGTTATTTCCATTTCCTCTCTCGACTCCAGTTCGTTACCTGTGTGGTGCGGGCGTGCTCCGGTTTTCTGTTTGCGTTTTTCGTTTCTGTTTTTTTTTTTTTTTTTTTATTTTTGGGGGGTTTTGGTTATATATATATATATGTGTGTGTGTGTGTGTGTATAGGTGTGTGTGTCTGTGTTTAGTTTTGTATATATTTGTATACTTATACATATATTTGTCTGTAAAATCACGCTTTTGGATGAATGTTTACACACATATTACATAAATATATAGTATGTTGTGTATATATATATATATAATACACACACACATATATACATATATATATATATATATATATATATATATATATATATATATATATATATATATATATATATATATATATATATATGGATGCAGCAACCTTCCACCCAGTTTCAGTTGGCCTGGAAGGTGCAACTGCCAGCATAGTGTCTTCGAGGCTGGGTCGTATAATACTCGACACACGTCCTGTATGTCCGTGGGTCGCTCCTTCCCGGCTTACCGCCCACCAGTTCACCTGGTTGTAAATGGGCCCCAGTATCTGCTGCTGTCAGATTTAGGCCGTCGGGGGTAACGTATGCTTGAAAGACCAGAAGGCTTTACCATTCTGGTGCCCCCATTGAATTTTCCGATGCTATTTTTTTCTATGTTCTTTTACATTATATTTCTGATAGGGACTTTTAGTGTCAGGGAAAAGGTATGAATTATGTTAGTTTTTTATCATTTCATTCGATAAGCGATGAACGAATTAACAAAATTATTGAAAAATTTTCAAATTATGGACACGTCGTACCTTTTTGGGCAAAGTGTCGAATATGCATTTTTTTTTTCAAGTTATCTGCATCGACGGTGATTTTATTGCTGACTTCCTGTTTCAGCTAAGCATCAAGTGAGTCTCTCTCTCAACGTACATCACGGATGGAGGAGAGAGAAAGAAAGAGAGAGAGAGAGAGAGAGAGAGAGAGAGAGAGAGAGAGAGAGACAGGCATGTTGCTTTGCTGAAACAAGGAGTCGATGATAAAATCACCATCGATGCAGATAATTTAAAAAATCTAAAAAAAATGAATATTCGACACTTTGCCAAAAAAAAAAAGGACGACGTGACAGATATGTAGTTCTATAAATCAGTCAATATCTTTGCATGCGAGGGGAAGAGTTCACATTACGCTTGTTCATTATAACCATACCATTTAATCATGCTCGATAAATCACCATACCTGCATGGAACGAACAATCCGACTGATTTGCTCGACTAAATCAATCAAGATTACGTGAGCCTCTATTCCACCCGGGGGAAAGTGACGTCACGGACCGTTCGCAAATACAAGCAGGGTCCATAAATCAACTTCAGTAACAGAAGCTACACACATTGCGTGTGATTAAAAGCATTAGCATGCGTCATTTGCTGACGTCACCGGTCGTGTAGGAATAGAATTGTTATTATCAGCTGGCTGTGGTTTTTGGGTTCGTCTTCGTCCCAAGACAAGGAGAGCTGAATTTGGCGGTGTTGTTTTAGGCCCTTTTCTTGAGCAATGAAATTTCCATTATTTCATTTCTCAGCTTTTTTCAGATTTTGATCGTCAGTAATAATTTGTATGATAATATCACTCGTAATGAATTTATAAAAACAGATAATACATAATATATGGTATTCATTTGCATATTTGACAGCTTTCCTTAACAAGGGTTGTTACAAAGAAATAACGAGATATATGGAATTGCCACATTCATGCTATAACTACTGGTCATGGATGAACCTCCTGCGCAGAAGACTTCCCGGACCTTAGCTGCTTCATACAGTTTAACTGAAGCTCATCAACAGCGTATTAAACCCCCTATACCAACTACCATTCTCTTCTGTTTGTTTACTTCCATGTACCTTTTTCGCTCAGTCTGTCCAGTACTTTCTGGATCCTTCCACCTTCCTGCTAATAGTTCCGAACCATACAGATTTCACCTGTCTGTTGTTCTCCATTCTTTCCACATGACCAACCCATATAAAACACTTAATAATCCATCTGCATGCCGACACGAATCTTTTTACCACCTTTTGTTAGTATATCCACATCCCTGAGTTCTGCTTATGCCACATGATAGGCAAGCAATTCATCCTACAGTTTTTTTCTTTTATTTGCATTCAGTTTCAACGCTCTACTTCCGTAAAGGAGAGCTGGCTCGAAAACGTCTTTGATATATTCTGCCTTGTCATTCATAAACAATCCTCCTTCAACTTTTTGTTTTTGTTTTTTTTTACACATGCCTGGCTGCTTTCTGTGTTCCACTTATTCTGTGACGCAAATCTTGTCTCATCTTACCATCATCAACTATAGTCTCTCCTAGCTCTTCCTTGGGCGAGTCGGTAGAGTTGTGGCCTTGCACTCGTTAGGCCCGAGTTCGACTCTCCGGCGGGCTAATGAAGAGTTAGAGGAATTTATTTCTGGTGATAGAAATTCATTTCTCGCTATAATGTGGTTCGGATTCCACAATAAGCTGTAGGTCCCGTTGCTATGTAACCAATTGGTTCTTAGCCACGTCTAATCCTTCGGGCCAGCCCTAGGAGAGCTGTTAATCAGCTCAGTGGTCTGGTTAAACTAAGGTTTACTTTTTCTTATAGTCTCTCCTAAATACCTGAGTGAATCGGTTCATCTTTAAAGAAGGTCCTCAGCATTTAGGAAGTGAAAAAGTGTGAGCAGGATAGAGGTGAACAGCTCAGTGTGTGTTGGAGTGTTTGACATGCTGCTGAGGAGCCTTCTGCAAAGGTATAAGAAGTGACTAATGTTGGGGAAGATTTCTGCACCGGGTATTCAACCGCAATTTAACACTTAAAGTATGGTTGTGATAATGATTGCCACACCAATTAGGGTAATGGCTATACTGATAATTATATATGCATTCATTACTTCATTAAATATAATATATATATATATATATATATATATATATATATATATATATATATATATATATATATATATTATATATATATATATATATATATATATATATATATATATATATATTATATATATATATATATATATATATATATGTGTGTGATGATGTGTGTGTGTATGTGTGTGTGTGTGTATTTATTTATGTGTGGGTTGGTGTATGCATGTACAGCATGAATTGCTTCTGTAATTATAATGGTACAAATAAAATAAACAAACGAAAAGTAAGAGAACTGCTTACCTTTCATCATAATGAGGAATGTTAGGAAAGCAGCGTATAAGCTCCTTGAATCAAAAGAATAAAAAAAAAATAATTGAAAAGCAATTACATCTTCGCTACCCCTTCGTGGGTAGTTGTTTTCGTTCCTGTGCCCTATTACCTTTCTTCTTAATTGCTTCTCGTTTCCTCTGTTCCTGTTTATTTCACCTGTTTACATTATTTCGCTCGACCTCTGTTCCTCTACCTTTCTTCCATTGACTCGGGATGTCATTAGGAACGCCAGCTTTTTCATTTTTTGGTTTGTTCTGTTCTTGCCTTTAACGTTTTCTCTTCGTTTTACCTTGTTGTTTCTCCTTTTTTTTCTCCCAGTGTTATTTTACTGTCATTCTAATATTATTGTAATGGTATAATCGTATAGCACCGCTGCAAAAATCCGGCAGCCCGTCAACCTAACGGTCCGAAAAACCCCGAGAAATTCAATAGGAGAATAAGTACCAGCCCTCAAGCTGGGGAGTTAAACAGTGGTCTTAGCGATACACTGGCCACGTGTCATAGGCATTGGGACCTGTCCCCCACTGGCTGTCAGTCTAAGAAACAGGAGATCAGCACCTACCCTATGAGCCCACAGAGGCCCAGTAGGACTTTAACTTAATAATCGGCAGGGTTCTTGGCTTTTTTTTTTTTTAGCATTCGCTTGCTTGATCCTAATTGGGCTCGGCACCTCTCTGCATTTTGGACAGATGGCAGCACCTCTGACCTAGTGCCAAAGCCAATATATACAAGCCGTGTCACTTCCAGGATGCAATGTTTGTTTACATTTGGGGCAAGGTGCACAGGGCTCCAAACGGCCTCGCGGCGTAACTATCAGCTAGGTGGATGATGGCAGAGCCTATAAATTCTAAATACTTTTTTCGCAATGGTAGGCTCTTATACAGCTTAATTTTCCAAAATTAGTGAGACTTGCTTGACAATGCCAGCTTATTGTTCATCCCATGGCTGTAACAACGACAAGGTGTTTGAAAAGCAGATCCCCAGTTTGCTTGTCAGCAGCAACATCCTGTCTCAACTGCTGGGCAAAGTCGAGAAGCAGGTACCTTCCAGACAGGTTGTGTTCTGTCCAGCTCATCAAGACGGGAAGTCTCAGAGTTCCATCATCTGGCTCTGCCCTGCTGAAGGCCTCATTACTACTACTATCAACCTGAGACCAGAAAATACTTACTCTAAAGCAACAAAAAGAAATAGAAAAACAAAGATACTTCACCATTCATAGTGTGCCATGTACTTGTGATTTTTTATATTGTAATATTATATATTTTTTTTTTAATTAACACTGTTACATGGGTTTATTTATGTATGATCGCACTTTCCAATAACATTGATGCATACATAAAATAACAAATTTATTGGCCCAGTCAATACTCTACAGATGAGATCTGTCCATCCTATTTCACAATCTCAAGGCAGCCTTCTGTAGTATATTTCAACAGTGGCCTGACTTTAATATGATCCATAGTGAACCTATTATATTACATTATACATGTTAAGTCATCTGTGTCATTGTATAGTAGATAATGCCATAGTGCATCCGCCTTGCAGTAGAGCTCTCTTATTGTTGAAACATTTATATCTACTGAGCTAGTTATTGTATTATTTTCTGTATAATTGTAAATGATTGATTGTAAAAAAATGGCAAAGAATAACTATCGCATACATACCATATTAAAATCAATGTTGGATGTAAATAATAGTGTACGATGTTCTACATTATTGTTGTATATATAATAAATTATTTTAATGAAATATTGCATTTTTAATAATAGTTAAAAAGCCAAGAATGCTGAATTTATCTCAGAAAGGGATGGTATAAAATAAATTGCATTAAAGTAAGGGTTGAAGGTGTGACCCATTTCTGCAGCCATAATTTTGACAGGTGTAAGCTGTCAGCTGAGGAGGTTGACTGCCATAACATAATGTCATATGAACTGCCTACGTAGCTGTTTAAATAAATGTCATTGATATTGCACACGTGCATATTTTCATTAATATTGCAGTGTGTGTGTGTGTGTGTTGAAAGAGCAACAGTATTTTGGCTGTGACTGCTCTTTAGGCCAGGAAAATGCAGTATGAGTGACGGTGAGGCTGTCAGACTGGTCCCGTCATGCATTCAGATATTGTCTGTTCCACACTAAAGTACAGTAAAGTAATGTATGTCTGTCCTTTCAACCCATCATAACATCGAAAATATGTATATCAACTTATATCTGCTGTCTACAGTGTTCTTAGCAGAGCCTGTATATATTGGCTTATCTCTAAGCTAATAGTTGTGCCCCATGGGAAGCTTGGAAGTGACGCGGCTCGTATGTATAGGCTCTGCTAGTTCTCGTATCTCTCAGGTTTTTTCCATCATATTGCAGCTCACAGACCTAGCCAGAAATATCTCATATACAGAGTACTATAATTCGTGCCACGGACACTATGCTGTGTTCCAAAGTATGATGATAGAGAGGTGGACTTGTGTGTCCTAAAAAATTGAAACTTAGAAAAGGTGGGTCCTAATGACGCTGGTATCAAAAGAGACCATAGCCTGGTCAGAGTTGCTGCCATCTAGCTGCAAAATCCGGACTATTTGCCAATGCCTTTTGCGCTTCAGCAAATATCTAGTTTACTTTGTGAATCCTGTCATTAATACGCCTAGGAAATGGCACGTTCAGTTTACTACTAACTAGAATATAGAGCATTTTGCTCTCATTAAATGTATTTCATTTTATCTTATGAGTTCATTTATTTATACGTTTGTTTGCACTGAACAAACCTGTAAGTGACAGTATCTGTATTGATATTTTTTCTCTTCTTTTATTATTTAGTAATTCTTTGTCCGTTATCTCTGCTTGGT
>NC_089761.1:20738143-20768143 GCF_040412425.1 Macrobrachium rosenbergii | reverse complement strand
CAAACGTACGTAATTGTGCCAGGTGTGGCCAAACACATGGACGGAAATTAAACATATGTTGCGGTCTTCGTAACACCGAGACTAAGCAAATGGAACGTCAGTCCAAGTATTGAAAGCATTCGGTTTAAATTTCCATCAATGAGTCTTTAATTAGAAGTCCGTCGGCATCAATAATTTCGTGTCCTTGTGGAACCTTGGGCAAGAATGATGCAAGAAAACTCAGGAGTGAGGAAAGAAAGATGTTATGGACTCACCATGAAGGAATTTTACATTTAAATAAATCTTTTGTTCTCATACGTACTGTAAGCAGGTCTCATCACAATAGACTTTTTGCAAAGAGGCGCTTGGAATAACGCAAACAAACACACACACACGTTTATATATGTATGTATGTGTATGTCTGTACGTATACACGTATATAATATATATATGTATGTATGTATATATATATATATATATTATATATGTATATATATTCTGCATATATATGTGTGTATGTGTATGCATACATACATGAAGATATATAATATATATAAAAATATATGTGTGTGTGCGTGTGTGTCTGTGTGTGTGTGTGAGTGCGTACGTTTTTGTGGGTTTGTTTGTAGTATATATGTATTTTAAAGCATACAATCGACAGATATCATCAGCAACATAGCGACGAGACTTGCGAGCGCGCATAAAAAAAAAATGTTCAAATAACATGGCATATCCTAATGAATCCTAATGGAACCTCGAATTTACCTTGTGTTTAGGTTTAATTAGAAATAACTCTTCAATACGTATTGCCGAGTCTGTTTTTCTAATTAGAAAGGGAGACCAGCGGGTAATCAGGATACATCTGGTTTTCTAGCAATACTCATTCGCTTTTATGTATTTCTTATCGTTATCGTGGGTGTTGTTATATGTTATAAATTTATGTGTATATAATGCAAACATACGCATACTCATACAAACACACATCTATACATATATATATATATATATATATATATATATATATATATATATATATATATATATATAAATATATAATATAGTATGTATGTGTGTGTGTTGCATGTGTGTGTGTGTGTTTGTGTGTCATTCTATATGGGCCTATTTTCTATGGAGCTCCCATTGAGCCAGTGTCATTATCTGCACAGACTATCTTTTAACTAGGATCTTGAACCAGTTCAAGACATCTTCTTTCTTCCAGGCAGTTTTCTTAGATTAGGAAAATTTTTCGCATTTCTTTTCAGAAACGTGAATAATTTTTCCTTATTCTTGAGAAGCTTGCCTGAAGAGAAAGGGAAATAGATAGACTGATTTAAGGTCTAAACAAAAAGATAGTCTCTGCAAACAATGCCAATGACTCTCAATAGGAAATATGAATATAGACAGTAGTATATATGTAGAGGATATATATATATATATATATATTGTTATATATATATATATATATATATATTTATATATATATATATATATGTTATATATATATATATATATATATATATATATATGCATATTTATTTATGTCATAATTTCTATTAAAGTGGCATTGTTTGCAAAAGATTATCTTTTTTAGACCCAAAATCAACCTATGCTTTTCTTTATATACACACACACATATATATATGTTTATATTTATATTTGTATACATATAAATATATATATATATATATATACTATATATATATATATATATATATATATATATATATATATATATATATATATACATATATGGAAATCGTGTCGTAGTGATAATAATTTTACAATCACAAAGTTCTATTGTTGTGCAAGTTTGAGCAATTTAAGCACGTTTTGTTAGCCGAATGCTGTGGGTTGCAGTCAGAGCATAGAAGTATGTGGGGCTAATAACTATATCCCAAGATATTTTCTTGGCACCACTCTCATCAGAATAAAAAGTATAGAAATATATATATATATATATATATATATATATATATATATATATATATATATATATATATATATATATATATATATATATATATATATATATATTATATATTATATATATATATATATATATTTTTCTGACTCACCACGGACCGAACCCCGGTCTTTCGAGTGAGATTCCAGGGCATTAGCAATTCGGGCACAAAGGTCATAATTCCCAATGTCCCGGACTCTCACTCGAAGGACCAGGGTTCCTCGAGTCAGAAATTTATTTCCGTGAAACACGTTCCCATGTGTTCATTTACATATATATATATATATATATATATATATATATATATATATATATATATAAATATATATATATATATACATATATATGCACTGTTGTCTAGTGCGTGTATTTAATGCGTAGTACATTACTAACATTAGGATAGGCTTTAGTGATGGTAGATGTTTGATTACGGAAAAAGTAATAATAGCGTGACAAGTTTTCTAATATTTCGTTTTAAAACATGATTAATTCAAACTCCCCCACCATAGCAATTTACATCCCCAGATAAGTAGTAAGTAACAAATTCTGTACATTAAAGGTACAGAATTTGTGAGATATCCATACTGAGACTGGATATTTCCAAGACGTCAGTGTAACAATCTAGCTTGGAAAAATTTCCATTCCTCGTCATTCAGATGTATAATCTCTTCCTGGTGTTATTCAAAAATTTACTTTCTTATTTGTATTTAAGTCATCTGACGACTTTCAAGAGTGGCAATTACTGACTCAGAGCACCGTGTATTTCCCGGAACCGTTGACTACATATCTAAGAAAATGCTAAATTTAACTCGGATGAATCACCGAAATAAATTGGAGAAGAGTGAATCACGGAATGATTCATGTACCGGTTTTTTGAGGTTGATTGATTGATAGATTTCTGTAGAATGGCACAATAACAACGATGGCGTCGCAAAGAATATGGTTAATGGGACCGCCACATGGAGATGATAGGAATGAGGTATAAAATTTAGGCCCAAGGCCAAGCGCTGGGACCTCTGAGGTCATTCTGCGTTGAAATAGAAATTGAGAGTAAATATGTTTTAAAGGTTTAACAGGAGTGAAACCTTGCAGTTGCACAATGAACCAATTTTTAGGAAAGAGTGGAAAGTAAGATGGAAGAAAGAGAATATGAACGGAGTCATAGTAAAAGGAATGAAAGGGGCCGCAGACAGGGGCCGAAGGGACGCTGCAAAGAACCTTAAGTAATGTTAACAATAAAGTTAAGTATACTTTAGTTTAACCAGACCACTGAGCTGATTAACAGCTCTCTCTAGAAGACTGGCCCGAAGGATTAGACTTATTTTACGTGGCTAAGAACCAGTTGGTTACCTAACAGCAGGACCTACAACTTTATTGTGGAATCCGAACCACATTATAGCGAAGTAATTTCTATCACCAGAAAAAAATTCCTCTAATTCTTCATTGGCTGGCCGGAGACTCGAACTCGGGCCTAGCAGAGCGATATCCGAGAACTTTACCGACTCGCCCAACGAGGAACACAGTAATGCTTACAGCGCAACACATGAGGCGCACTGACGGCACGAAAACCGCCCCCCCCTCCCCCACGGGGCACACGGAGCGGATGATTCATCAAGCACAAAGACGTTGCTCCCAAGAGATTTTTCGCTTTGACTTGTATATATTTGCCCACAATTCCCGAAGATTTGTTCAGTTGGCGCTTTTCATAAATATGTTCAGAACCAAAAGAAGTCTTTGACATTTTGGCAATGGCAAATCCGGATTCCGGCTTGAATCGAGTCGTTTTAGTATACGCGTATTGCAGGTTTTTTTTTTTTTATATGCTTTTGTATCAAGTTATTTTTTATCATTTTTTATTTTGCAGTTATGCACACAAGGACATTATGCATAAATAAACATAAACAGAGGATGTGTAAATGTGTATGCGTAGCTTTCTGTTTTGAGAAAGTGTGAGCTCTTAGGGTGTAATATATATATATATATATATATATATATATATATATATATATATATATATATATATATATATATATATATATATATATATATATATATATATATATCATATATATCATATATATACAGTATATATCACAAAATAGCCACACAGCACTGTGTATATATATATTCATATTACTCGGCTTAGGCTTCAACAAGACGGGAGGTTTAGAATCCAGATTCTTCAATTTACCAAGTACAAGCTTTTCGAAAGAATACAGTCATCTTCTTCAGGCATCTGATGATCTGGTACCTGTAGAAAGAGCATATGTCTTCAGCTTTGTTCTTGGAAAATTAAAAGAATCTGGGATCTCCAACCATCCCCCTCTCACTGAAGCCTAATACAGAAACTATATATATATATATATATATATACTATATATATATATATATATATATATATATATATATATAAATGTACATATATATATATATATATATATATATATATATATATATATATATATATATATATACGTATTATTGGGGTTTCCTTTACTAGCATCCTTCTGGATTTAATTTCCTGCCTTTCCGGGATTGATGTATTATTTGAATGTTTTATATACCATAAATAAAGTTCTTCATTGGAGAGGTGGTAGAGCTTTCGGTTGGCACACTGTTGGCCCAGCTTTCGACTCTCCGAGCGGCCAACGAAGAGTAAGAGGAATTTATTTCTGGTGATAGAAATTCATTTCTCGTCATAATGTGGTTCTGATTCCACAATAAGCTGTAGGTCCGTTGCTAGGTAACCAGTTGGTTCTTAGCCACGTAAATTAATCTAATCCTTCGGGCCAGCCCTCTCTAGGAGAGCTGTTAATCAGCTCAGTGGTCTGGTTAAAGTAAGATATACTTAACTTTACCATAAATAAGAAGCTTCTTTGAAGGTAGCCATTACTCGTTCTATTCAGGTCTTTAATCCCCTGGTTTAAATGGCTGCTACAGCATTGTACAGGTGTAAGTCAGTCCTCAGATGCTACGAGGTCACTGACCTCGTAAGGAGTTTTTAATGTAGGGGCCTCTGTTCTCGTAACGAGATGGTTATGTAAGGGTTACTGTTCTCGATATAAGCTTATATTGGCGTGGTTTCGGGCCTCATAACAAATTTGTACTGTGGGGGTTACTGGTCTTGTACTGAGCTTGTAATGCGATGGTCACTAGACTCCTCAAGAACTTGTAATTTAGGGGCTTATTGCGAAGTGGTTCATAATCTAATGACACACTTATACTGAAGGGGTCATTGGTCCTGTACTGAACTCATAACGTAATGTTCCCTGGCCACATAACAAATTTGTAATGAACGGCGTTACTTGTGTTGAATTTGTAATACAGTTGTCCTTGGTCTCATAAACCCGTAATAATCTTATAATTATCATAATTCAGGGAGTCGTTGATCTGTTTATAAGCTAGCAGTGAAGAGAGTTCAGTGATCTCATTAAAATCTCAGGATTTTTCCTAGATAGTGACCGCCCAAGGGTTTTAACCCAGTATGTTTCCACCTTTGCGGCGTTTTTAGTACAAGCCCGTTGGGAATTACCGTAAAAGCATAAACTAAAAACTGTAAATATCATAAAGATAATGACCCCCAAGAAATATTAGTCCTAGATAACGACCCTCATCGTTAGGAAAGTGACCCCAAGGGTTTAACCCGTTATGTATCCACCTTGGCGGCGTGTTTAGTACAAGCCCGTTGGGGACTGCCGTAAAACCATAAACAAAAGACTGTAAATATCATAAAGATAATGACCCCCCAAGAAATATTAGTCCTAGATAACGACCCCCGAACTTTGCTGGGGGTCACTATCTAGGAAAGATCCAAATCTCAAAGTAATGTGACTGATTCTTCTTACGAATGTCGTTGCCCTCACGCCCTCACAGTTTTGCAACGAGTCGTTTGTTTAGTATTGTAAGAAGTCGCTGACCTTATTAAGCCGGTTCAATAATCCGATGATTATTAGATGCATAATGCAGACTTTCTTTTTTTTTTTTTACTTAATGTTGAGGAAATCCACTGGCCTCGTAATTTAGTGGTTAGTGTCATAATGTGAGAAGTAATTGACTTTTGTAGGTTTCACCACTCGAGTGATTTTTAATATGATGGCGCAATCATTGTATCAGAAAGTGTGCTGTAAGACGCATAATGAAAGTCTTTATTTTTATTTATATCGCGGAAAATATTTACAGCAACTTTAAACCATGTAACTAAGATACCCAGTAACTACAAAGAACAAAGAGAAGAATAAAGAAGTGAATTGTGATTATTCCTTATTTATTAGATGAAACTTTAACTTATGTACATTTAACACTATTGTATTTGTTCAACAAATAAATAAGATTTTGGAATGAATAAATATGAGAAATAAAGATCTGTAACCTTGAAAACTCACTAATTGCTTCGATGTGGTGTGAGTAACCATTGCATAAGAAACGAGGAACTGAATAAATAGGATGAATCAAGAACTGCAGCAATTAGTGGGGGTGTGATTTGTTAACCATCAAAAAGGAAAGGGGGAACTGGTTTAACCACTAAATAAGAAACGAGGAACTGAATGAATAGGAGCAATAAAGAACTGCAACTTTGAAACTGATGATCAGCAGTTGAAATTATTAGCAACAAGCTACCGCATAAGTCTGTAATCTTCAGAGACCTAGGAAGGGCTTTGGCCCTTTATAAGTAACCAACATATTTCAGTTTAGAACTGAGGAACTGAATAAATAAGGGTAAATATGCGCAACTTTTAAAAGCACATCAATTATCGCGATTCGGTCTGAGCAACCGCTAAGTAAGAAACGAGGAACTGAACATAGTTGGCGGAACATAAGAACTGCATCTGCCAGGCCTTTGTGCTCTAATGAGGGCGATCGTATTTGGGTAACCAACGAGACTAAGCACTGATATTACCTCATTAGGCGGTCCCGTTGCCTTGTTAATGATATTACCGCACCGCGGGATGGTCCAGGTTATTTCATTAAACCCACTTGCAGCTCATTAACCTCATTTTGCGCAAAGAATCCCCCTCCCCCCTCTCTGTTTTGCTCGGTCTTCCTTGTAATTACTGTCGTAGGTGGTTTCATGCGGAAGAAAGAAACCGCTTTTATGCCGTTACGTCTGAATCTGAGTTTTATGTTTGTCGGTCTGTCTTGATCGGGCATTCGAACGTAATCTTTCATGATCGGGTATCGGGACGTAATCTGTCATGATCGGGTATGCGAACGTTATCTGTCATTATCTGGTATTCGAACGTTATCTGTCATGATCGGGTATTCAAACTCATTCTGCCATGAGCGGGTATCCGAACGTAATCTGTCAGTATCGGGTATCCGAAAGTAATCTGTCAGTATCGGGTGTCCGAACGTAATCTGTCGTGATCGGGTATCCGAACGTAATCTGTCGTGATCGGTTATCCGAACGTTACTGTCATTATCCGGTATTCGAACGTTATCTGTCATGATCGGGTATTCAAACTTATTCTGCCATGAGCGGGTATCCGAACGTATTCTGTCATGATCGGGTATCCGAACGTAATCTGTCGTGATCGGGTATCCGAACGTAATCTGTCGTGATCGGGTATCCGAACGTAATCTGTCATGATCCGGGTATCCGAACGTAATCTGTCGTGATCGGGTATCGAACGTAATCTATCGTGATCGGCTTTCGAACGTTACTGTCATTATCCGGTATTCGAACGTTATATGTCGCGATCGGTTATTCAAACTCATTCTGCCATGACGCGGGTATCCGAACGTAATCTGTCAGTATCGGGTATCCGAAGTAATCTGTCGGTATCGGGTATCCGAACGCAATCTGTCATGATCGGGTATCCGAACGTAATCTGTCGTGATCGGTTATCGAACGTTACTGTCATTATCCGGTATTCGAACGTTATCTGTCATGATCGGTATTCAAACTTATTCTGCCGCGAGCGGGTATCAGAACGTATTCTGTCATGATCGGGTATCCGAACGTAATCTGTTGTGATCGGGTATCCGAACGTAATCTGTCGTGATCGGGTATCCGAACGTAATCTGTCATGATCGGGTATCCGAACGTAATCTGTCGTGATCGGGTATCCGAACGTAATCTATCGTGATCGGCTATCCGAACGTTACTGTCATTATCCGGTATTCGAACGTTATGTCATGATCGGGTATTCAAACTTATTCTGCCATGAGCGGGTATCCGAACGTATTCTGTCATGATCGGGTATCCGAACGTAATCTGTCGTGATCGGGTATCCGAACGTAATCTGTCATGATCGGGTATCCGAACGTAATCTGCCGTGATCGAGTATCCGAACGTAATCTGCCATGAGCGGGTATCCGAACGTAATCTGTCTTTATCGGGTATCCGAACGTAATTGTCATTACCGGGTGTTCGAACGTTATCTGTCATGATAGGATATCCGAACGTAATCTACCCATGATCGGGTATCCGAACGTAATCTGTCATGAGCGGGTATCCGAACGTAATCTGTCGTGATAGGATATCCGAACGTAATCTAACCATGATCGGGTATCCGAACGTAATCTGTCATGATCGGGTATCTGAACGTAATCTGTTATGATCAGATATTCGAACTTACGCCATTATATAGGAGAAAAATACAGAGATAAACGCATGCCTAAACATACTAGAACTTAAGGCTGCTTGGGGGGGCGGGTGCTCGATAAAAGTCTTCACTTGCTACTTATAAAAGTTCGGAATATAGCAAAAACTGAAGATGATTTTAATAGCGTAGAGGATAAGGCACCATACTGAAAGTAACATTGCTATCAAATCCCCCTGCATCAACCTAAATCGTTAGGTGTATACAAATAAATGTTTAGATTTTAAAGAATGAAATTTCCTGAAAATCGTAAGTGTCACCAGGGAAGATTATGCAATTGGTTGATGGGTGGTATTCTTTGCCAGCTCTGTGACTAATTCGTAATTATAAGGCAATTATGATTCATCATCTTTTTCTGGAAACTTTGTTAATTTGCAAACCAAAAGTGGTGCTGTAGTTCTGGTGTGTGTGTGTACGCATGTATATATTGTATACATATGTATACTATATATATATACACATATACATATTCATATTCATAATTTCATCCTAGAGGTGCACGGCAGTAAAATTGGTAAATGTCAGTCACATCAAACAGCCAGTATCAGAGACACGCTAGATCAAAGCTCCACCTGTTTGCTTTGATCACGAAGTAGCGGCCAGGTTGAAAGCTAATTGACCTTGAAGTGTTAATGGGCTACAGTTACTTCCTTCGTGGTGAATATCATCATAGCTGATGTGACTCTCCTCTTCTAACTCCTATTCCCCTTTTTCAGAGTGAGTATTGTTAGTAGAACTAATAACAACCTTTTTATAGAAGTGCTGATCAACCTTTTTATGGAGGTGCTGAGCAACCTTTTTATAGAGGTACTGATCAACCTTTTTTATAGAAGTGCTGATCAACCTTTTTATAGAAGTGTTGATTAACCTTTTTTATAGAGGTGCTGATCAACCTTTTTATAGAGGTGCTGATCAAACTTTTTATAGAAGTGCTGATCAACCTTTATACAGAGGTGCTGATCAACCTTTTATTATAGAAGTGCTGATCAACCTTTTTAAAGAGGTGCTGATCAGCCTTTTTATAGAAGTGCTGATCAGCCTTTTTATAGAGGGGCTGATCAACCTTTTTATAGAGGTGCTGATCAGCCTTTTTATAGAGGTGATGATCAGCCTTTTTACAGAAGTGCTGATCAACCTTTTTATAGAGGTGCTTATCAGCCGTTTTGTAGAGGTGCTGATTATCCTTTTTATAGAGGTGCTTATCAACCTTTTTATAGAAGTGCTGATCAACCTTTTTCTAGAGATGCTGATCAACTTTTTTTATAGAAGTGCTGATCAACCTTTTTTATAGAGGTGCTAATCAACCTTTTTATAGAAGTGCTGATCAACCTTTTTATAGAAGTGCTGATCAGCCTTTTTATAGAAGTGCTGATCAACCTTTTTATAGAGGTGCTGATCAACAGCTTTTTAAAAATGTGATCAGCCTTTTTACAGAAGTGCTGATCAACCTTTTTGTAGAGGTGCTGATCAACCTTTTTATAGAAATGCTGATCAACCTTTTTACAGAGGTGCTGATCAACCTTTTTGTAGAGGTGCTGATTAAACTTTTTATAGAAGTGCTGATCAGCCTTTTTATAGAGGTGCTGATCAACCTTTTTATAGAGGGGCTGATCAACCTTTTTATAGAAGTGCTAATCAACCTTTTTGCAAGGTTTGTACCATGGTGATATCATCTGAACATCAACCTGACGATTAATCTACGAGGAAAAATGATGAAAAATAATAAAAAATTATGAAAAATCATAAAAAATTATGAGAAATCATAAAATTATGAGAAATCACAACAATCTTTGAAAAATAGAGCTTTATCTGGTGAAGGCTTTCTGTAAGTTATGACTCAGCTCTTGCTGGGGAAACCCAAATTACTGTATCCAATCTTTTTTTATTATAATTATTGATGTTTGGATACGTAACTGTAACTGTAAGCAATCTTGTATTTTTTTTTTATTATTATTATTTTTCTGCAAGAAGCTCCTAGTCGATCACCTCTGCTAAAGAAGTTACGACATTAGTACGGTTGGTCCGCCTGCATATTATATGAATTATTATATTTAAAGATTAAACTAATGAACAAAATTTTACTAAATTATCCAATGTTGCGTCATGTTCCAGGCAGCAATTGGTACAAATTATTATTCAGTATTATTTGATTGGTGCGGTTATTGCTATTGTCACTGAGGTTTATCTTCATCAGAAAAAATAAAAAGCTTCGTGCTGTTCGTCAAAGAAAATGTGACACAGTTGTGTCATTTACACACACACACACACACACACACACACACACACACACACACACACACACACACACATATATATATATATATATATATATATATATATATATATATATATATATATATATATATATATATATATATATATCTTATACTCTTGAAAGAAAACGTGCCTGACACACTGTATTTGGGAAACTGAACCAGTCGCGTTGGTGGAGGTTTACAATTTGCGGCTGACGCTTAAACATCTGGCATGAGTCATTTCCCTACGAACTTATACATACCATTACTTGGATGTATATGGCTGTTGTCTTCACTATGCTATTCTCAGATGGCTCAGTAAACATAGAAAAAAATTCTCTCTCTCTCTCTCTCTCTCTCTCTCTCTCTCTCTCTCTCTCTCATGGCAACACGTGTTCTCCCTGACACGTGGAGGAATGATAGTTTGTGTATCATGAGATGATGTAACACTTGCTGCGCCTTACATAAAATTCGATTAAAATAAGATGAAAGGTTTTTTTTTTTTTTTGGCTTTCTTGTATGAGTGTCATTTGCAGTTTTCTTTTAGAGCATAAAAACGACTGTTCTTTAAAATTAATGTGCGTCTGGCTATTCGTTATAAAGCGGCGTGTTTTGTAATGGGATTTTTTTTTTCATCAGAAAATTTCATGAGAATTCCAATGCTTTATTGAACGGTGTGATCTTTAACATATATATATATATACAGTATACATATATATATGTGTGTGTCTACATACACACATACATGCATACATACTGTACATACATACATACATGCCCTCCTAACGTCCTTGACAGTTGTACACACACACACACACACACACACACACACATATATATATATATATATATATATATATATATATATATATATATATATATACATACATACATACATGCCCTTCTAACGCCCTTGGCAGTTAATTCCACAAGCGTGTTTGTGTGTGTGTGTGTGTGTCAATGTGTTTCTTTTTATTCGAGCATGCGAGTGTGTTTATAAATATATACCGTTAAGCTAACGTCCTCCGACATTGTATACCTGCCATATTGGACGTATGGGAGAAGAATTACAGCATTCATTGCCGGTGTTGTCATGCAGTTGCAATTTTTCTGTATTTGCTCCAATAACTGTATTAGTTAGTTTCATTGTTCTCGCAGCGTGTATGATTGTGGTTTTTTGGTGAATGTTTTTGTTCTGTTTATTATTGTTTTGCCGCTATTGTTTTTCTTCTATTTGTCTTTTTATTGTTGTCGCCTACGCCACCGAAGTTGGAGGTCGTGCTTTTGTTCGATTTTGCATTATTTATTTGCCAGTTTACGGGAGGAAAAAATTTCCTGTGGATTTTGCAAAAAAAAAAAAAAAAGACGAGTGATAAAAAAATGTCCAGTGGATTTTGCAAAACGAATAAATTGACGAGTGATAAAGAAAGTTTTCGGTGGAATTTGCAAAAAAAAAAAATTACAAGTGGTAAAAAAGTTTCCAGTGGATTTTGCAAAAAAATTGGCAGGTGATAAAAAAAAAAAGTTTCTAGTGGATTTTGCAAAAAAAAAAAATATAGAAAAAACTTTCCAGTGTATTTTGAAAAAAAAATTGACAAGTGATAAAAAAAGTTTCCAATGAATTTAAAAAAAAAGACGATAAAAAAAGTTTCTAGTGGATTTTGAAAAAAAAAAAACTAAGTGATAAAATGTGGATAGAGGCCTGGATAATGGGCCTTTGAAGTAGCGGGTGGGAGGTTTGCTTTTTCTGCCTTGGCGGAGGTTCACGGTATCCATGCACTTTACTACTTAGTTCATTTGTCATCCCAGTCTACTGTAGACATGGTCTGAGACACAGCGGTGCCCAAGTCTTTGTTTTAAACGTTTAACGTACATTATACATGTTGACCATCATTTTAATACACTTTATATGTCACTTGTGTGATTACTTTTTTCTGTAATATATATATATATATATATATATATATATATATATATATATATATATATATACATACAATACATACATACATTATATACATATATGTATATACTGTATATATATATATATATATATATATATATATATATATATATATATATATATACTACTATACATTATACAAAAACAAACACTCACATATATGTGTGTAGTATATACAGTATGTAAGCCTATATATACACATATACATGTATATATACTGTATATGTACATATATATAATATATATATGTATATGTGTATATATATATATATAAAATAAGTATGCAAGCATATAACAAATTCTTTCCATAGGGAGAGAATAGGACATATTTAAAAAAAAGATTTTACAAACGTGACATGTCTAAATCTACGCCCCTTGGAGAGATCTTGACATAAGCCTTTATTTATTGACCTTATGGTTTCTCCCTCTTGCACGATAAGATCAACAATTAAGTTCTCCGAAGCACCTCCTTCTCTTCTGAAATATTTATTCAGCTAATGTGAACAGAGGTATGCTGAAAAATTCTCTCTCTCTCTCTCTCTCTCTCTCTCTCTCTCTCTCTCTCTCTCTCTCTCTCTCTCTCTTAGATATTTTAGTTCCTCGTTGGGCGAGTCGGTAGAGTTGTCGCCTAGCACTCGCTAGGCCCGAGTTCAAGCCTCCGGCCGGCTAATGAAGAATTAGAGGAATTTACTTCTGGAGATAGAAATTCATTTCTTGGTATAATGTGGTTCGGATTTCACAATAAGCTGTAGGTCCCGTTGCTAGGTAACCAATTGGTTCTTAGCTACGTAAAATAAGTCTAATCCTTCGGACCAGCCCTAGGAGAGCTGTTAATCGGCTCAGTGGTCTGTTAAAACTAAGATATACTTAACTTTAACTTAGATATTTTAGGTAGGATTTCATTGATGCTAAAGTAATTAAATGCATAAATACAAAGCGTCTTAACGGAAGTACATGCATAGTTATATAACATATAATAATGCGTATGTGTTTGTGTGTATACATTATACATGCATATATATACACTATATGTATATATACTGTATATATATATATATATATATATATATATATATATATATATATATATATATATATATATATATATATATAATTTCCTGTGGCCCACCACATTCTGTCCTGGGTTAACTCCTCAAGATCTCACCAACACTGGTCTCCTGCTTCCCGACTCATTGTCCTCAACCACGTCTCCTTTGACCTACCTCTACCCCTTCTACCAAGGGCAACCCATCCCGGTGTATCTCGTACTATTCCCTGTCTTCTATACACATGGCCTAGCCACTTCCAGCATGGGAACCTAACATACTCATGACCGGCTGTATGTATATGTATATATATATATATATATATATATATATATATATATATATATATAATATATATATATATATATATATTATATTAACTTTATCACATACACAATTGTTCTGTGCATTAGTAGAATTACTAAAAAGGACCTCATTCAAACTGGATGGTATCTAATGGGTATTTTTATTCAGGGAATAAGTTACAAGCTTTCTTTGGACAAAAGTCGTCATTATCAATAATGCATTAGATACCATCAGTTTTGAATGAGAGTCCCTATTAATAACTATATATATATATATATATATGTATATATATATATATATATATATATATATATATATATACAGTATATAGATATATTATATATATACAGTTTATATATATATATATATATATATATATATATATATATATATATATATATATATATATATATATATATTTAAATATATGGTAAATTATTAGTTAAGGAAAAGTTGACTATCTCTGCTACATTCCTTTTTATGATTATTAAAAATAAAAAATACTGGACACTCATCCGCGCCCTATACAGGACGCGCAGGATTCGAACGCCCAATCTCTCCGTCCATCTGAAACAAAATGCCTTTTTCCCTCGACGTCGAGATTTGCACCACAGCTCGAGATTTAAAAGTAACGCATTGACAGCTGACCAAAATGTCAACGGGATGTAAACAACAGTGCAAGAGCAAAGAAACGTGATTGAAAAGAAACGTAACTGGAGGAGAAACCTTTTACGTCAAGCGAACGGTTGTATTTCAACGTGCGTCACATTCGTGAAACAATGCTTAGAAATTCGAGGTTTTTCATAACCAAACCTGTTTCTCTTTCTGTTTGTCTCTGTGTGTGTGTGTGCATATATATATATATATATATATATATATATATATATATATATATATATATATATATATATATATATATATATATATATATATACATATATACATATATATACATATATATATATATGTATGTATATAATTATATAATATATATGTGTATGTATATATATACATGTACATACATATATATATCTTTATATATACTGTATATATAAAATATATGTATGTATATATACATACATATATATAAAAAAATTTATAGATATATATATATATATATATATATATATATATATATATATATATATATATATCCGTTGAAGTCGTCATTATTTGTTTGGAAGCAGCTTCATTTATCTTTTCCCCTAAATAATTTTTCTAAGACTTGGTTATTGCAATAACCGACTAAGAAAAATTTTCTACTGGTGAACAGAGAACCGTTCCAAAACAACCGGTTCGGTTCAGGTAACGACCGATAAGTCGATTGAATAACTCATATCTAGTATGAACCGGATTTGGAGAAAAAATTTACAGGGGGAAAAAATAACAAACGTGTCCTCATAAACTATCTCTGAACTTTTCAGTTCTTTTTCGGAATGTCTTTGTTGGATCCAGCGCCCTTTTATTGAGTGCCTGGCCAACTGTAATCATTCGTTCGGCCGCTAAAAGCACGTAAATCCAGACATTGATTGACGGCCAGTTATGCAATTTTGAATTCCCGATACGACTGTCCATAAAATTTAGAAATGAACTGCACTACTGAGCGTGCATTCTGACTTGAGTTATGAGTGTAAATTATTGTGCGTCCCACAGACTTAACGTAATGCTTTTCTCACACCTGCACATAAAAAGCAAAATATTCAATATTTTTTAACTGATAATAGTAGAATACCACGACTCTGGTATTCTCTGTCTGCTTATTTTCCCACCCTAATTAAAACAGCATCTTCCAAGAATCAGGGTATTTCCTCTTTCCCACGTCAGGTCAGTTTCCGCCCCCCTTTGTTGAGGGAATCGGGTTGCCAGTTCCATCTGCCTCTGAATAAGAAAAAAAAATATACTTCAGTCAGAGCTGTTTTACGTGATTGGACGAATCTTGAAGGGGCGATTGGAAGGGAAGATTCATTACAGAAAAGGATCATTTGAGAAAGGATATTTTGGGGGGAGATAATATCTCGAAAGCCATTCAAAGAGTTTTCTTAATATCTAACTTTTTCTATCGGGTTCTGTCATAGAAAGGCCCCAGACACGTGCGTTTAATATCCCACATCGAGACTAGGCCTTGAAAGAAACACCCCACCCCCACCCACCCACTCACACCCACACACACACACGCAAAGAAAACTGTTATTAACAGAAACCTGTGTCAGCGTCTGATGTATCCTTGACGGAAGGAATATCTCTTGCAAAAGGAAATTAATGGTATAGGAATCATTATTAGATAGCTGGCAGGATCATTGAATAAAATTAGACTGAAAGAGAAGAAACAGTCATGGTTGCTGATGATGACAGATCAGTATCGAACTTTGAAACTTGTAAAAATCCACAAAATATGGTTTTTTCGTGGTTACTAATGTTGGAGGAGGCAGTTATCTGCCGTTTTATGCTTCACCTGTCTAATTGTTGCTGTCAGTCGGCAATATTTTGTATAAACTCAACTCTTGCATTCATTCCTCAGTCTCCCGAGAAGGGTCTTCTGTTTAAGATATAACCAAAAAGTCTTTTATATCTTTTTGGTTACCCAAAATAAAGAAACTTAAAGCATTATATACGAGTACAGTTCCTCGTTGGACGAATCGGTAGAGTTCTCGGCTAGCACTCTGCTAGACCGAGTTCGAGTCTCCGGCCGGCCAATGAAGAATCAGAGGAATTTATTTCTGATGATAGAAATTCATTTCTCGGTATAATGTGGTTCGGATTCCACAATAAGCTGTAGGTCCTTTGCTGGGTCTGGTGGTTCTTAGCCACGTAAAAATAAGTCTAATCCTTCGGGCCAGCCCTAGGAGAGCTGTTAATCAGCTCAGTGGTCTGGTTAAACTAAGGTATACTTAACTCAACTTAAAGTATTATATCTATCTATCATATATAGGTGCCATCGGTCTTCAGGATTACATGAAATCTGTTTGACGTGTCTTCGTTTTCTCTATTAGAATTCAGTACATTCCAAAGAACTATTGCATTATTAGATTTCAGTGTGAATTACAGTATGAATTGCAATCCTTGATTCGTACAAAAAAAAAATTTTTTTTTTCTTATTGTCACTGCTTTTTAGCTCAAATAATAGTAGCTTCTTGACAGTGTGTGAAAGAAATCACGAACGACCTTGTATTCATGAAGTTAAGCCTACATTACCCAACATATTTTAATAACTGTGCTTATCATTTAGGCAGAGGTTTGCAGTCCATGATTATCTTTCCTTGTTGTTATTTCTGGTACTGTAATGACTCCCGGTTCTGTCAGGTATTATATTATCAACTTCATGATTTTCTTTTTCCTTCAACGGCTTTGAAGACAAAGCACCGAAGTTTGAAACCCAATAGAACCGTAATAGGGGACGAAAGTTTCAGGGTGGTACTTTTCTCTTTGTCAATGCTCCATTGCATAAGAAGAAATAAACACAAATGTACTTTAAATATTCAAGTCAAGTTAAAATCTGAACGGATTTCTTTCACCTTTTCCGTTTATTTTTGTATAGTTTTGAATTTGATGCACAAGGATCAGGTGATAACCGCTGACAAATAGTTAAAATATTTCTGTTGTTTTATCATGCAAAGAACACGATTATTAAGACTGTGTAGTTATAAAAATTATTATTATTATTATTATTATTATTATTATTATTATTATTATTATTATTATTATTATTATTATTATTATATTATATTTACAAATCTCAATGCATATCCACGGCACATAAGTTTTGCTTTATTATTATTATTATTATTATTATGTTATGTGTGTGTGTTATTATTATTATTGTATTATTATTATTATTATTATCGAACTCGGGATGTATCCACGGTAACAAAAAGCTTTTCTTTTAAACACTCTAGAACACGGGAAAAAATTATGATAAACAGCTTCAAAAAAAAAAAAAAAAAAAACAGCTCCTGGAGCGTGAGACGATTGACCCGTCGTCAAAAAAAGCGGGTCACTCCGAAGACACAAATGGCCCTTACCTTTAATCAGTCGCTGCTATTGACGAATTCGCTATGGTATGCGGGTGACGTCAGCTGTCACGCGACTGCGTCGAGAGCCCTTCTTCGCAAGTTAATCATTATTATCATGGTTCCAGTGTTCTTATCGATAAACCCACCCCCCCCCAAAAAAAAAGAGAAATTATGTCTGAAGTTACGATCTCGTGACAATATGCACTTAAGTCTGAGGTGTTGGCGGGCGTGGGTGGTAGTGGGTGTTTACACCTGGTATTTAGCATGACAGGTACGTAAATAACTTGAGGGAATATGATGGCAAGGCGTGTTTGTAAAATTGCGAAGGCGAATTCGGGCAGTGTTGGCTGCATGCGTGTAAACATTTGCAATTTTTACTCTTTATTTAAAGTGAAAATAAAAGAAAAATTTACTCTATGTCTTCATGTTTTTAGTATTTATTGGGAAATTTAACGTATACACTTTTTTTAGTATTAGGAAATTTAATGTATACAGTGTTTTTAGTATTTATTAGGAAATTTAATGTATACAGGGTTTTTAATATGTATTAGGAAATTTAAGGTAAACAGTTTTTTTAGAATTAGGAAAAGTAATGTATACGGGTCTTAATATTTATTAGGAAATTTAATGTATATAGGGTTTTTAGTATTTATTAAGAAATTTAAGGTTTACACTTTTTTAAGCATTAGGAAATGTAATGTATACAGTTTTTAATATTTATTAGGAAATTTAATGTCTTCATGTTTTTAGTATTTATTGCGAAATTTAACGTATACAGTTTTTTTTAGTATTAAGAAATTTGATGTATGGAGGTTTTTTAGTATTACGAAATGTAATGTACTGTATGCTGTTTTTAGTATTTATTAGGAAATTTAACATAAACAGTTTTTCAGTATTTATTAGGAAATTTAACATATACAGATTTTTTTAAGCACTTACTAGGAAATTTGACGTGTACAGTTTTTTTAGTACTATCAGGAGATCTATTGTATACAGTTTGTTTCCAAAGGATATTTATACATTTATTTTTGTATTCACGTATCTGTTATTGGCATAGCTGTGTGAATAGTCTTTTCAGGGTTATTTGTTACTTTACTTACAATAGATTATGAACAAAAAATGACTGCATATAGTGTATTTAGGATGCAACTGAAGTTTAAGTGGAAATTATATTTGTTGGAATATTTTATTGAGGATCGCAGAAAGAGTTCTGAAGGCTTTTCTTCGTAACCTACACTGCCCTAAAATGGAAGACGGCTGTATCTGCAAAAATACAAAACTGAGAAAACTGGTAGATACTGCAGTTTTCCCTTGCCTTACTACTGGTTTTGCAGATACTGCAAATGGGACACCTTAAATACTCATGGAAAGAATTAAAGAATCATTCTGTGTATTTTGTGTTTCACGAGCCCAGTGCGTGGCATATCTCAATTTCGGAAATTTTGCAGGTACTGCAGCTTTCCATTTTAGGGCAGTACAGCCTAAGCAATGTGTCATCTTAAAAATCTAATAAACCCTTTAATTACTTGCTCACTTCTGCAGTACATCAACGTGGTGACCTCTTCCAACTTTATATTCATTCCGTGACCTTTGCAAATCATTCATTCACCTGGTGACCTTGACCAATTTACATGTCCACCCAGAAACTATTTAATAGCATATGGGTCTCCTACTATACTTATTTATATAGCCGTAGCTGAATTAAATTGTTATTATTTCTGAAATTTACAAGAACAATAATCATCATCATCATCATCATCATTATCACTATCATCATCATCATCGAGCGTTGCTCTCAGAAAATTCTCATAGTCTGCTATAACGTTATTATTTCTGAAATTTACAAGAACAGCAACAACAACAACAATAATCATCATCAGCATCATCATCATCATCATCATCATCATCATCATCGAGTGGTGCTCTCATAAAATTTTAAGAGTCTGCTATAGCGAGTTGTTTTAAGCAATCACCAAAGTCTGTGATTGCAAGTTGTTGCTCTTAAACCGTCCACAAAGTTTACGATCACGGCGCCAACGTCTAAGAAGTTGAGGCGATTTTGCACAACCGCCTAAATTTACAGTCGCGAGCTGTTTTTAAAACCATCGCTAAAGACTGTGAATGTGAGTTGCTTTTAAACATTCCCCAAAGTCTACCTCCACGAATTGCTTCTGTACAGGCGCCTAAATTTGTGATTAAGCTGCTTTTAAACAAGCCTGTAAATCTATCATTGGAAACTGGGTCCGAGTCTATGATCGCAAGACGATCTCAAACAATCCTCAGAGTATACGACCGCGAATGTCTTTTCAACAGTTTCTAAATTCTGAATCGCGGTTCTCAAAAGAAACATGAGAACTTACTGAAACTGTATCCTTGCCCTAACTGTATCTCTTGAATCATTTAACCCGGCCCCACCCTTTTTTTCGGGGTTGGGGGGCGGGGGGAGCGCCTGCATTTGGAGCGGTAACCATCTGACAAAGATAGTTCGAGTAACCCATTCCTCCCTGTAGCAACCCAACTTAATTTGGGCAAACGTGCCCGTCGCGGTCTCTTCAAAAGAGTCGTATGTCGTAATTTCTGATTGAAATTCTCTCGACATAGTCAATTTATAACCGAATATTCGCTTCATCAAGCGACAATTTGTTCATAGAAGATCCTCAAGTGACAAATCTGCGCAGGAGTCCTTGGGCGCCAGAGGCTGTCAGACACGAAATCATTGAGAGCGATGCCCTTAGTATTCAAGGAGGGTGCCGTGACGTCATCGGCTTCTATTACTGGGTGTATTCCTTTCACGCCTTTGCCATTACGGGGTAGATGAACTTGTTCTACAGATTTATGAGTATTTTCACTAATTCAGACATTTTGGATGCGTGGGGTATTTTACACTAAATTGAGTTTAAACGTGCATAAGATGTTTTAGCTACTTGTAGGCTTCTGAGGTAGTGTGAGTGTGTGTGTGGGTGTGTGTGTGTGTGCGTGTGCGTGTGTGCATGGTCTCCCGCATTTGCGTTTAGTTTTTTGTTCCTTTGTTCTGTTCACATTTACAAACACACTTTTCTCTGTTTTGTCATTTATAATCTTGCTACTTGATATAAAAAGATTGTTTCTTTTATCATTAAAGCGAGAGAGAGAGAGAGAGAGAGAGAGAGAGAGAGAGAGAGAGAGAAGAGAGAGAGAGAGAGAGAGATATTATTACTGAAGAACCAGAGTAACTTTCCATGATATTGATATAAAGAGTTTGTTTCTTATATCATTTTAGAGAGAGAGAGAGAGAGAGAGAGAGAGAGAGAGAGAGAGAGAGAGAGAGAGAGAATATTACTGCAGAACCTGAAGTAACTTTCCATAATTGATATAAAATAAGTTTGTTTCTTATATCATTTACGAGAGAGAGAGAGAGAGAGAGAGAGAGAGAGAGAGAGAGAGAGAATATTACTGCAGAACCTGGAGTAACTTTCCCTGATTTCACTTTTAGTCGACGGAAAAGTGTATACCCTCTTTAAAGCCACTCGAACAAGTGTTTTCCTCGAAGTTAGGGAATTTAAGACTAATTTCAGTAACTTTAATAAACAAAAACAAAAATATAAATAAATAAAACTCGAACTTACATTTGGAACTACATTCTGCACCTCGTTGCAGTAAAATTTCTTGCCATATTAGAAACTTTGCTGAAGGGTTACGTAAGTTCGTGACGTCAGCAAGGCTCTAAGCGTCCATTAAGGTAAAATGGACAGAACAGTATCTTATCCAATGGACGCCTTTCAGGGAGAGATATCTTTTGTCGAGCGTGAAATTGAAGTAGCCCGCTCAGTAGGCCCGGTTTCTTTATTTTGGCCTTATGCAGTAGTTGTAGCCATTCGTTTATTAGTTGTTTTTTTTCCAAAGTGGTTTTATTTTTAATTTGGTTACGTTTGTCTTTTAGCAGCATTTCGCGAAAAAACTAATGAATGGAGTTTCACGAAATTTTGTATTGATATGGATCCGAGTCTTGATCTAAGTTCAGGATTTGTTATCTCTTCGTTTATTAGTATTAATTATTTATTATTTAATTACTGGTGTAAATTTCAAGAAAATAACATCTTGCTTTTTGTAAAATTAAACGTATTTAACAGAATGTTTTGTTAATTTTAACTGCCTCCTAGTATCTTAGAAAGAAAATGTAGAATGACGTTGTGACTACGCTAATTATTATTCTCATTAAACTAAAAATGACGTTGCAGATGTTTATAATGATGTGGAGTATCGTTAATTCATTATTTTTACCTGTTTAAGAATTGCGTCGCATTTTTTATTTGTATCTTTTAGGCATAGGTTTTTTATATTACCACCAAGTTCTAAATTAAATTCAATTATCCTCAAATAGGCCTCTTTGAAAAATATGGGACTCAAGGGAACAGAAAATAAAGTCCTTTAAATGGGCTCATTTTGGAGTCGAAATATGTTCATGTCTCAGTTCAGATTTTCTTGTTTTTGTTTTTGTTGCACTACTGTCCATTTCAGGGACCGCGAGTAATCGTTTTTCTCAAATGTCTTTCAAAATAAATATTTGATCGAAATGGCACTTTGACACAGTGTATAAGACACCTCCCGCTAATTTTTGGTAATATAGTGCATTGTGAAATGGTCTTAGTTACGGCGTTTGCTCTCGACTTACATGGTGTTGCCAAGTATCGCCAAATTATGCATTCGAACGTCCTTTATCCCGTCCCTCCCTCTCCCTTCCCCTCCTCATCCCTCCCTCAACACTGTCCTTGCCTCCCCAACTCCGGCCCCTCTCCCTTCCTGCCTGTGGGGAATAGCGGACGTTCGATTATGTAGATTAGTCCTGCTGACTCGTGCGACTTTGCCTCTAAAAGTCAAGAGTAAACGCCGTAACTAACACCATTTGGCAATGCACTATATTACCAAAAATTAGCGGGAGTTGTCTTGTACGCTGTGCCAAAGTACCTTTTCGATCAAATAATTAGTGTGAAAGATATTTGAGAAAAACGATGACTCGCGGTCCCTGAAATAGATAGTAACCTGGCCTTAACAGATATTTAAAACGGATCAGTAACTTGATCAGTAGTGTAGGCATTACTTAAGGTTCTTTGCAGCATGCCTTCGGGCCCCTAGTTGCAACCCCTTTCGTTCCTTTTACTGAACCTCCTTTCATATGCTCTTTCTTCCATCTTACTTTCCACCCTTTCCTAACAACTGATTAATAGTGCAACTGCGAGGATTTCCTCCTGTTACACCTTTCAAACCTTTTACTGTTAATTTCCGTTTCAGCGCTGAATGACCTCATAGGTCCCAGTGCTTGGCCTTTGATTTTGCAGATACTACAAATGGGACCCGATAAATACTCGTGGAAAGCATTGAAGAATCATTATGAAACTGGAATAACTTGTTTATTAGTGTTTCACGAGCCCAATAGGTGGCATATTTCAATTTCGAAAATTCTGCAGATACTGCAGTTTTCTATTTTATGGCAGTATAGAGGTGATATCATTAGTGATATTATTATTAAGTGTCAAGTTCTTCTCATTTCTTGTTTTCCCATTGTTGCAGTATTACTCTCGTATTTGGATGTCTGCACCCTTTTCGAGACCTTGTTTTCTAGAAAAAGTTGCTTGAAGCGGTGGTGTCTTTGTCATTGGTAAACGGTAATTATGATTACTTTCGGGGGATATCCGCTGTAATTCATCTTGTATTTCATTAATAATAATAATAATAATAATAATAATAATAATAATAATAATAATAATAATCATTTAAGTACGTTTCCTAGTCCGCAATATTCTTTCCTTCTTTTCATACATTGTATTTTTTTTTTTTTTTTGCAAGAATAAAGAATTACAAAAGCGGCAACTTTTGTTCAGTAAATATTAGATAACGTTAAAAAAAACGCCTATCATCTGACTGCTGTGGTCTGAAGGCCATTGCTTGGGTGAATGCGTCGTGAAGATGAACCCAAGGTCCATGACGAAGGAATGTTAAGGGTATCCTGTCCGTGCCCGGCATCAGGTAAAATGCCCATTAGCAATTCTTCGAGGATATCTCTCTCTCTCTCTCTCTCTCTCTCTCTCTCTCTCTGTAATGTCCTCACTCGCGTCTTTTATCTATTTGAGTTGTAAAAGTCAAATGCATTGTTTTATTAGGTCCATGACGAAGGAATGTTAAGGGTATCCTGTCCAATGCCCATTAACAAGTCTTTTAAGGTCTCTCTCTCTCTCTCTCTCTCTCTCTCTCTCTCTCTCTCTCTCTCTCTCTCTCTCTCTCTCTTGTAATGTCCTCACTCGCGTCTTTTATCTATTTGTGCTATAATAGTCACAAATGCATTATTTTATTGAAACCACCGTTAAAGTAGATATAAAGTTAAGAATGAGAGGAAATGTTTGAGTCTGTGACTGTAAATGTTAATAAGACAAGTGAGCTGAATTAGAGGGAAGTGGAAAGAGCACATAAGGAAAAAATGGACGACACATGGGCTAAGGCTGAAGACATGGGGTAGAAGGAGCCGAGAGGAATTTGTAAGATTCCCTGATAACGCAATAGGAACCGAGGGACGCGTTTGTTGGGTATAGGAGGACAGGATTAAGGAACAAAAATAGTAAGTAGCGTGATGAGAAAATGAAATGCTTAGTTAAGGAAAAACAGTTTTCTGATATGCAGTTATTTGACATAAGAGAAGTTCTTGTACCGTACAGGTATATAAGAGGAAGGATAGTGTGGTCAAGAAGAAAGCGGGAGAGGAAAAAGAAGACAAGTGATAGAGAGAATAACAAGTTGTTCTATACGAATGTAAATTTAGAGTGGGAGATTATTGAGCTTATGGCTCTCATAATAAAAGATGCCATTAGGGAGATGCTGGTCGAAGTGAATGCAGGCCTTGGTCGATGGTTTGAGTAATTTGAAAGTTGCATGAATGCGGAAGACACTAGAGAGGCAGAGAAGAATGGCACAAGGGTAGAAAGGATTATTGGAAGTTTGAGGATTTGTGGACAGATTGTAGAGAACGTAAGGAGGGCAATTAAGAGGTTGGAAAATGGAGAGAGATCAGGAGTGTACGTGATTGCTAATGTAATTTTTCAGTACAATGTTGTTAGTGTTATAAATGGTTTGTACGACATGTATAAATGGCGCAAAGGCTGAGAAAGAATTGGTGAAAGGAGTGATACCGTTGTATAGATTTAAAGGGTATGGATGCATTTGTAAGAATAATTATCTTTGTAGATGGAGGTACGCGAAAAGCAAGAGAAAAGAAAATTATGTAGGCTACTGTAGGTGCAAGGTTGTGGGATAAGAAAATGAGCCATGAACGAGGTGTGGAAATGTTGATGTTTGCAAGTGTTACAGTACTGATTTGAAAACCGAAGGGAAACAGCAGAAACTAGTGAGAGAGTCTGAAAGTGTTTCCAAAGGGAAAAGTTTAGAATAAAATGTGGATATGATTCATCTCCTCAGGATATTTGGAAACCAGTAGGATGGAGCGATGAACGATAAAATTGCTGGTTGAAGAACCGTTGCTGCTCCTGTGTATAAAGTTAAGTATACCTTAGTTTAACCAGACCACTGAGCTGATTAACAGCTCTCCTAGGGCTGGCCCGAAGGATTAGACTTATTTTACATGGCTAAGAACCAATTGGTTACCTAGCAACTGGACCTACAGCTTTTTGCGGAATCCGAACCACATTATAACGAGAAATGAATTTCCATCAGCAGAAGTAAATTTCTTTAATTCTTCATTGGCCGGTCGGAGAATCGAACTTAGGCCCAGCAGAGTGCCAGCCGAGAACGATACCAACCCGTCCAGTGAGGAACCTGGTCCTGTGTATAGATTTTTGAGAGTAAGTATAATGGATGATGGTAGGATGGGAGCTTAGGTAAGTCACAGAATAGGTGAAGCAAGGATAGTAACAGTAAGAGATTTGAAAGTCTTTTTGGAATCCAAGGTGGGAATGTATTAAGGGATTGTTGAGCCAACTCCTCTTTATCGAAGTGAAGTGTGGATACTGAATGTGTAAGAAAAAGATGGAAGCTTACAGAGTATATGTGGCATATAAAGAATTGAAAATAAGAGAGTTGCAGAGATACGTTGAATTTGTAAAAAGATTGACGTTGCTGAAGGGAAGAATAGCGTTTTGAGTTGGTCTGGTCTTGTGGAGAAAATGGGGACGATAGATTGGAATTATTAGGAGAGAAGAAGATGTAAACAGTTTTGGATATAAGGGATAAAGAATAATTTGAAAGGAAGGTCCTTTTTTATCAAGGATGTTTGAGAATGCTGCAACATGGTAGTGTATGACAGCGTGTATAATGGTGGGGTGACGGGGGTGTTCGACCTGCTGCTGGTGATCTCTGTGTAGGTTTATGAAGCAACTAATGTTTTGGAAGTTTTCTGAATAACGGCTCATCCAAGATTCAGCTTTTAAATTTTTATAGCAGTGACTGTTTCGTTGCGTTGTTCTCCGTATTAGAGGAAGCGTCTTTATATAACATACATACATACATACATACATACATACATACATACATACATATATATATATGTATATATATATATATATTTAAATTTATATATGTGCACATACATATACAGTATATGTATGTATATATATATATATATATATATATATATATATATATATATATATATATAATATATATATATATATATACATACATACATACATAAATGCATACATACAGACAAACAGACCAAAGTATGTATTTATGTAACTTACGTCATATGATTCAAGAACAAGGAAGAAGGAAAAATGAATAACAAGGGCAACACAATGAGTATTTTCTTATAACAGTTAAAAATCTTCTTCCTTCTCACTCGTGCTTTGAGCCAAGGCATTTCTGGTCGCAATAGCAACGAAGAGTCCCATTCACTGGCAAACGTATAATGAAAACTTATTTTACTGAACGCTTTTAGGGTTTGGTTTCATGCTACAAGGACAGGTCTCGAACTCCCATTGTGCTCAATCTGACCGATGTAGCGAAGAGCTTTTAATCCCCAGAGATAAAACGTCTTGCTCTAATAGAAGACACTCATGAGCAAATGGTTGGCTGCTCTCTCTCTCTCTCTCTCTCTCTCTCTCTCTCTCTCTCTCTCTCTCTCTCGTATTCTATTAGGACGAGGTTGTTAAATTCAGAGTGCACCGAAGCAAGCAATCCTTTCTTTGCATAATTTTTAGGTTTAGCTTAGGAGCCGGGTGTGATTGCATTTTGTTTTTATGTTAAATATATTTGATTTTATCTTCTCGGTTTGCTCAATTTGCATATGGCATGTTTTCGGGAACTTGCCAGTCAGCATCTGAGTATTCTGGTGTGTTTCACATGAAGTTATCCTCATTTTTAAGAATAGGTATAATAATTAGTTTTATTTCTTGACAATGCAAATTGTTTATCAGCATATTACACAAAAATACAAAGATGATAAGTTGTCAGTAATCAATAACATTAAGATTATACCGTGAATAACTAACTGCCGTGATTTTTTTCCGTAAATAATTATTATATTTCGGAAGCCAAAGATATTAAGCTAGATCACAGATGTAGGAAAATATAAGCGTATTCTAAAGATGAATGGCTTCTTTGAGTTGCAGCTTTGTGAAAGAGCTAGAGATGTTTTTTTTATAAGACGATAGATTCTGATATCACGTGTAAACTTTCACAGAGTAAGAAGGAAAGGATTATTATCTTATGTTCCTTAAATCCGCTGAGTAGCACCTTACGCACGGAATACAAATTTCCAAGAACATGCGAATGGCGTCAGAATGATACTCGGCTGAAGGAAATATTCACAATTCTATAAATAACTCGTACAGTAAAATGAAGGACGAAGGCTTGCCCCTTGTTACGCACATGCCCACGTGATGGGTAGTCACAGGCTTAACCAAATTTTATTGGTGAAGGAAGTGACGCATCAAGCCAGGGAAATATTTACCCCCAGAGGAGGTGTGACCTCCGCTGATGGAAATATTTCCTGGAGAAAGTGACACCCCCCCCCCAAAAAAAGTGGAAGTGATTCTCTGCGTCAGGTGAATATTTATCGTAAGAAGTGGAATGTTTATTGTAAGAAATGACGCTTGAAGTGACTGGGTGCAACGATGACTTACTTTAACACAAATTAGCTACTAAAATTATTATTATGACTGGGTGAAGCGATGACTTTAACACCAATTAGTTAATAAAATTATTGTTATTATTATTATTATTATTATTATTATTATTATTGTTGTTGTTGTTGTTGTTGTTGTTGTTGTTGTTGTTGTTGTTGCTGCTGCTAAAAAAGCCAAAAGACCTTAAACTAGTATGGTAGATTTATAAGAGCGAAATGCAAAATTATATGAAGGAGAGAAACAGGACCAAAATAGAGTTAACTGAATACTATTAGTAACAAACAGATAAATAAAAGTATGATTATTGTACCTACTGAAACCCAGGATTGTGAAAGGCCAAGATACACAAGCTGCAATACAGATCAAAAAGCTTAAGAGCATTGGTTTTATAAGCATCATCTGGAGCATATGGGTACCTTACTGAAGAAAGAAGCCTCAGTAAGCGTCACAGACACATCCAAGAAAAATCCTTGAGAGGAAGGGATGCTGAACTCGTCAATTACCTCGATTAAAAAAAAAATAAAGGGTAATGACATAAGTAACACTTTTGACTATAGTATGGCCTGTTGAGGGAGATGTTGCTTATGCTACGTCACTTTTCATCTAGAGTGGTCACTGACATCTTTACAGAAAGCTCTGTTTTCCCAGGTCATAATGAAGCATTAATGGAAGTCGAAGAGTCTCCTGAAGGAAGTCGTTTTTCTTAAGTTTGGTTTCCTTATAATTTCAAGGTGTGACATTCTTCCTTACATCCGTCTTCCATCGTTTCTACATTCATGCATACTTCCTCATTCTTGTTCTTGTTGACATCATGCCAAGACTAGATAAGAATATTTGAATTACCGCTCAATCCAGTCGGTCCTTGCGATGAATAATTAATTATGAGAGACTTCAAAATTATTTTTCAGAGATGTTATTGCTCGATTCAGAACATTTGTTGAGTGAACTTCAGATTATATTATTGCTGTTAAAAGAACAAGATTTTCACCCCGTTGGGAGGTAGTGCCGTCGGTGCACCCTATGCGGTGCACTGTAGGCATTACTTAAGGTTATTTGCAGCGTGCCTTCTGCCCCTAGCTGCAGCCCCTTTGGTTCTTTTACTGTACCTCCTTTATACTCTCTTTCTTCCATCTTACTTTCCACCCTCTCCTAACAATTGATTCATAGTGCAACTGCGAGGTTTTCCTCCTGTTACACCTTTCAAACCTTTTACTGTTAATCTCCCTTTTAGCGTTAAATGACCTCATAAGTCCCAGTGCTTGGCCTTTGGCCTAAATTCTACTGTATATTCAATTCAACAAGATTTTCGTCCTATGAAATTGTTGCGAAAAGAAGTATTACTTGTCCATTAATTATTTTTATGGAAATAAGTTACGGCTAGTGTCGGGGAACTTGCTGGTGAAAGGAGTGGCTTACTGAGGACTGGGATTTCCTTGGCCGTCCAAGTTCTTACCGGAAACAACGAGTAAATGGGTTATAAATAATTTAAATGATTGGACTTCCCTGGCCGTTTGGAATGACACGCCAAGAAGGTAGATTTTCCCAGAAATACTGAGTAACACACGAGTACTGACCATGTAATGAACTACTAATTAATATACCAGAACTGACCAGTCATAATTTGGTCTATCAAGAAACTATTAGAAACTAGTATTGACCGGATGGCATATTAATATCATTACTGGTTTTTACAGTGAATACATATTTTAATGGAGTAAGACTTATTAATGAAAAAAGAAAAGAAGCCCAAAGAAGAGGAAAGCAGTT
>NC_089761.1:20718143-20733143 GCF_040412425.1 Macrobrachium rosenbergii | reverse complement strand
TTTATCAATAGTGCCACAAAATCATGTTTATAGTTCCTGACACCGCTTTATCGTTAAGAGCTCTTGCGAGTTAGCGAAGAAATTAGTGTCATGCTGTACCACTCCGTACTTATGTTACTGAAAGCCGTATTATTGTCGGTATCACGATACGTGGAACGCACTATACAGCAAGTACTTCTATCTACATAGCTAGCTTGTGAGCAAGTATGAGCCCCCATATTCCCGTTTTCGCCCAGCTCCCCGTTTTCTATACCCAGCTGAAACCGTTGCCGCTGAGAGACATCGAGGCCATTTCTCGTAGCCTTTCTTATGCCCCTTCGTCAGTCAATCCGCTCAAGCAGGAGAAGAACAACAACCACAAAATAAGATTAAATTCTTGCGTGAGTAGCTGTTTGTAACACAGTCCGGCTTGGGTAACCTGGGTTCAAGGTTCGCCACAGACCGAAATGATACGTCAAGTGATCTCAGACAATCGCGTGCGTTGACGGTCAGAGGAAGCACTCTGTCGTCAGCAGAGCGAGTCAGAGTTTCTCGTAAGATCATCACCTTTCCTTGAGTAGTCCGGTGCTTGCGTATGCAGAGTTGCTTGTTATTCCTTGAAGTAAATTTCAACAAGTTTTTCGTTCGTGAATATTGCAAAACAATCATTTTTTTTATCTTCTGACTGTACAAGAATTTCTTCTAAAGCAGAAACGTTAAAATAGGATAATGTTTTTATATTTCTCATTAATTTTGATTTAGTAATATCAAAACTACGCGGAAATTGAGCATGGTGCTGGTAGCTGACTTCCACTCACTAAGTGGACTACACTAAATCCTGTATTTACTTACTGCACCAAATATTTGAAGTAATATTTATTCAGAACTTACTGCTAGTCCGAATATTTGCTATATATATTTTTTCACTTTCAAAACCAAACGTTTTAGGTTAGTACATTTGCTTTTACTCCGATGTCTCACTAATGAAACTTTGCCTCCCATTCAAGAATATATTTAGTGTAAAATAGATTTACGTAGATTATATTAGATATATATAAATATAAATATATATATATATATATATATATATATATATATATATATATATATATATATATATATATATGTATATATTTTATATACACATAATATATACACATATAATACACACACACACACACACACACATATATATATATATATATATATATATATATATATATATATATATATATATATATATATGTATATCTTAAATCCTAACGTTTCTCATTAGTTATATTTGTTTGAAAAGGGAAAGTTTTTTTACCTGATGAGTTTTTCAATTTTGCAAAATGTTGTTACAGTTGTATAGTAATTGACTCCTAGACTTTGTAAACGATAACGTGGCAGTGCAAATTCTTCTAATCTTTTCTTTTTCAAGAATTTCGGGAAATTCAAGAGAGAAATTCGAAATAGTAGACGAGGAATTTGACTTGAGAACTGATTGAGCGCTGTCGTGGTCGAGCACCGAGTCATTCAGTGTGCCTCTTTGCTGTTTTCCTGGAGCTAGTTTTGCTCATTACTCCCATAATATTAAGAATCTTTTACTTGACCATCATGCTTATGCTGGTGTAGGCCCAAATTATAATTTCCTTTGTTATTTGTGAAAGCTGCTGATCAGTGAGCTTCTAAAATGTCTGTTATTTTTCGTAAGTTAGTTTTTTGGAGAATTGGTAATGTTTCTCGTTTGGATAACTGTGGTTTTGGGAGCTCTACCCTTACAGATTATGTGTTATTATTATTATTATTATTATTATTATTATTGTTGTTGTTGTTGTTGTTGTATTTTATGATGGCAACAAGGCTTTCGGTCGAATATGCAAACAGATTAATGAGTGGTTTATTATTATTATTATTATTATTGTTATTATTATTACTATTATTATTATTATTATTATTATTATTATTATTATTATATTTTATAATGGCAACAAGGCTTTCTGTCGAATATGCAAACAGATTAATGAGTGGTTTATTATTATTATTATTATTATTATTATTATTATTATTATTATTATTATTATTATTATTATTATTATTATTATTATTTGAAAATGGAAACAAGGCTTACAGTAAAATATGCAGACGGGTGAGTGAGTGGTTTGGTGTGAAAGTGAGGTGACATATGTTTAATATCTTCATAGATGGATTGCTGTGAGAAGTCTTAAAAAAAAGTTCCATTGAAGCAGGAATTTGCTTTATGGATAAAAATGGAATGCATATAAAGCACAGAATGGCTGATGTTTTCACGGTAATAGTTGTGGATAACAAAGAGAAAGTGCAGTACAGAGAGAGAGTTTGAAAGCGTATGCAAGAGGAGAAAGTTGAACATAAATTTGAGCAATAGGAAGGTTATGAGGGTCAATGAAAATCAGGAAGATGGAGGAATGAGTGTTTATACAAAGGGCGGAATAATGGACGCGTCTCATTTGTATGTGTATTTAAGAGTAAATATACTGGATGATACAAGCACGAGAGGTGAGGTGGGTTACCGGATAAGTGAAGAAAAAGTAGAAGAGTGGCTGCAAAAGAGTGGACTGTATAAAGAGAATGTTGAGCCATTTCTCCGTTATGGAGGTGAAGTGTGACTGAAGGAAAAGTTGAAACTTTTGAAATGGATTGTTTGCGCAATAAACGTTGCGTAAGAAGGAAAAAAGGGTGAGGATTCTGGAGATAAGTAGAAGGCTAGCTTAGCTGAAAGAAGGGAACAGAATGGTTTGAGATGACACGTTCATGTGGAAAGAATCGAGGACGAGAGATTCACAGAGGTGTTGGGAGGATTGGAAGTGAGGAAAACATCACAAGTGCTCACTCTAGGGAATGAAAGAGGTACTGAAGAGGAAAGCCTTAATAGCTAAGGAGTCTGAGTGAGTGTGTGCACAAGACAGAGGTGAAAGAAGCAATGTCCATGAGGCCGTTGGCGCACAGTGCATTTATTTGTTATTTGTTACAAATTTTATATATATATATATATATATATATATATATATATATATATATATATATATATATATATATATATATACTCTCTCTTATATATATATATATATATATATGTTAAAGTAAATATGTGAAATCAGAGGATTTCTATAAAATCCCTAAGAACTGAAATCATAAAAAAATTATTAATACGTTTTTATCTGAAGAAAATATGTAGGTGAATCTAACCACAGTATAAAGGATTGTCAGAAAGAAAATAAAGTTTTGACACGCTGCTTATGCTAGACGTAATGGTAAGCCCATAATGAATCCACTTTTATTTGTTGGCGCATTTCATGGCCAGACTTGCTTTGCGAGCGTAACATTTTTCAAGGATCTTATGTTTTTCCAGTCATTTGTTTATGTTCTTATTCACGCGTTCAATCAGTATTTTCTTTTTATTAAAAAATTTAGACCGAAGGCCAAGCACTGAGACCTACGAGGCCATTCGGCGCTGAAAATAATGTTGAGACAATTGTGAGGAGAGGATGGAAATGAACGGAAGTATAGTAAAAGGTATGAAAGGGGTTGCAGCTAGGGGCTGAAAGGACGCTGCAAAAAACATTGAGTAAGCCTGCAGTGAGCCGCGTGAGGTGCACTGACGTTATTTAACCCCCTCCCCACGTGGTTCTTACTGATGAGTTATTCTGCCAGGAATCTATAGCCTTAAAATAAAGTAGGAATAACACGTCAGTACATTGCGAGAGAGAGAGAGAGAGAGAGAGGCACTGACGTCAAATGAATCTCGTTTCATCACATGTTACAAGATATACTTGTTAGCAACCGCGCTTGCGGAATCGTTTGGGGAACGTGGAATAAGAAAACTTAAACTGAGCATTTCCAGCGGTTCGCGCTTTTGTTTTGTTTACCGGCTTTGATGACGTCAGAGATAATGGTCCTGTAATCTGCTTGAGATCCTTTTAACTATAACGGAAAGGTGCCGTTTGTTATATCTGTGGTTTCCTGTTTAAGTTTTTTTGGTTGTACCAAATATAACCTCTCTTCTGGCAAATTATTTATTTATTTATTTATTTATTTATTTATTTATTTATTTATTTATTTATTTATTTATTTATTATCATTATTGGGGATAAATTAAGACCTTGTTTGTTAAATCTTGGTATATTGTTGGAAATACCACGAGGACATTGGTCCTTGTAAAGCATAAGGATTTGAGTGTTTTCTAACAATATACAAAGATTTATTACACAAGAAAATTATCATAATTTATTCTCAATAATAGAAATAATAATAAATTGGCAGATAAGCGATTGTATTTGATGCAAAGAAAAAGACTAAGACGTTTAACTCAAATAACAAACGGTACCTTTCCGTTACAATTAAAAGGATCCCATCAGATTACAGGACCCTTTTCTCTGACGTCACCAAAGCCGGTAAACAAAAGAAAAGGCCGAACTGCTGGTAATGTTCCGTTTAAGTTTTCTTATTCAGTGTTCCCAAACGATTCCGCAGGCGAGGTTGCTACCAAGTATATCTTGTAACATGTGATGAAACAAGATTCCTTGACGTCAGTCTCATCTCTCTCTCTCTCTTCTTCTCACACACACACATATTATATATATATATATATATATATATTTGCACATAGGCTATGTATAAATACGTATATATAGCATACATACATATATATATATATATATATATATATGTGTGTGTGTGTGTGTAATTTTTAATAGCCACAACACTCGTAGCTTCGATTTCTCTCACACTTTGGAAACACTTATATCTAATAGGCTTACTTGCTATCTAATAGGCTTAGTGGTGACAAGCGTTTCCAAAATAAAAAAATAAAAAAAACTGAGAAGTTAAGAGGGCATTGCAGATATTAAAAACTGCATACATATCTGGCAAAAAGTGACCAGTAGATTCTAAATATTATAATTATATAATATATATACATATATATATATATATATATATATATATATATATATATATATATATATATATATGTGTGTGTGTGTGTGTGTGTGTGTGTGTGTGTTTTTTTTTCTTGTTTTGTTTTCTAGTCTCAAGGATACTTCTATTCGACGCCATTTTGCTTTTCAAGGTCGAGTTATCAACTTTCTGCCTCGATTCTACAGCAAATAAGAAATTAAATTTGATGACGAGGTTAAAAATAAGAATATGTTCTCGTGAGTATATATGAAGGCGCCTTTCAGAAAAGCCAATAATATGTTCAAAAATGATTGCATTTGAAAATCAGGCTCATCATTAGTTTAAGTAAAAACGGGAAAAGAAATATTCTTAGAATAGATAAAGTCGTGCTTTCTTTTAAATTAAAATAGAATAGGTAAAGCCATGCTTTCTTTTAAATTAAAACCTGGCGTTTCTCATCAATAAATTAATGTTGCCCCTAAATTTTTTTCCATCGTAATTTTTCCCTTTTTGTCAGACGCCTTATCATAAAATATACCCCCAGAGCGTTTATGTCACTTAAGGATGAATATCAATGAAAATTTTTTTCTCATATATTTACCTTCATTGTTATAGAGACTATTATCATCCTCGTTTACTTTGTTTTCATATTTTTATATATAATTTTTTCTCTGTAATCTTCATTTGCCTTTTATGATAATTTCTCTGCTTTTTTTTCCTCTCCCTCTTTTGAGAGTTTTAATAATAATGCCTTTTTCTGGGCCTCTTCTGTTATTTTCTTTTGTATTGTTAGATTCATTAAACTTATTTTATTAATATTAATTGTGTATTATTTTCACTAGGTGTCAACGATATCACATTGTATTTTAATTATATATATATAATATATATATATATATATATATATATATATATATATATATATATATATATATATATATATATATATATGCACACATATATTATGTATGATATGTATTTATATACATTTTTATATTTGTATATATAGACTAATGTATAAATATATGTGTATATATGCATGTATGTATATATATATATATATATATATATATATATATATATATATATATGTATATATATATATACACACACACACATGAGACCGAATTTATGTGGATCATAATGACCTTATGTATCCCTGACCCAGTGAACTTGAAGCATAAAATTGGGAATGTACCAGAATGTGCTCCTAGGTTAGCTTGAAGCGGCAGACTCGCCACATAATAAAGTTAAATATTTAACCAAGCACGTGCATCCTTGGAGGGTTGAGGGGGCGGGGGGCGTTTACAGACTTAGTGACAAACAAGCAGTCGATCAAAAATATCCCGTGCAAGGAAGAATAGAACAATAGGGAGTTAATGTCCTTCGCTGGAAGAGCGCAAACGTCATTAGGGAACGTGACGTCATTCGTATTGTTTACATGGCGCCTGAGGCCAACGTCATTTGAGAGAAATTCGCATATTTCGTGTTGTCATCATTTCCTTCGCTGTTATTGATCAGGATTGTGTTTGTTTAACGTCATTAAAATCGGCAAATTAAGATTAGTTCAAGGAAAGGGTTTTTTAATTCGTCGCCGCACGTCACTCGGCGGAGGAGGCGGGAAGTCTTTTTTTTTTTTTTTTAATTACTATTCTTTAATTAAAGGATTTTTAACTTAAGCTCCATGCTCTTATATATATACATATATGTATATATATATACATACAGTATATATATTTTATTATATGTATATTATATCTTTTATATATATATGTATATATATATATATATATATATATATATATATATATATATATATATATATATATATATATATATATATATATATTATATTCGAACGTAAATATCATTTGTTGGAATTAGGATCATTATATATATATATATATATATATATATATATATATATATATATATATATCTATATATATATGTATATATATATATATATATATATATATATATATATGTATATATATATATGTATATATATATATATATATATATATATATATATATTCGAACGTAAATATTTGTTGAATTAGATCATTATATATATATATATATATATATATATATATATATATATATATATATATATATATATATATATATATATATTCGAACGTAAATATTTGTTGAATTAGGATCATTATATATATATATATATATATATATATATATATATATATATATATATATATATATACACTTAAGTCTGCAAATACATTCATAAATAAATACATGGGCTGTGGATCCCTATGTGGGTGGAAATGCCCCTTAAATGGCAGAGAAGCGTATTCTTCTGAAACAATGGCAATCAGGATTTTTACTTCACTGGGATGTAGAGAGAGAGAGAGAGAGAGAGAGAAAAAGAGAAAAAGTATTTTTGTTGCTGTGTGATGTGTGAAAATCACCAAACGACCTTGGCAGGGTTTGCAATTTCATATCCTGCGCTGATAGTGCGAAAAAATAGAGAAAAATAAAACACTATTTCTTTGAGTTTTGAATGTGCGTGGATGCGGGGAGAAGGAATGTATGATAGTTGAGTTATTTTAGGGGAAAGAGCAGGAGTTATTGTAGGGGAAAGAGCAGGAGTTATTGTGGTGGAAAGAGCAGGAGTTATTGTAGGGGAAAGAGCAGGAGTTATTGTAGGGGAAATAGCAGGAGTTATTTTAGGGGAGAGAGCAGGAGTTATTGTAGGGGAAAGAGCAGGAGTTATTGTGGTGAAAGGAGCAGGAGTTATTTTAGGGGAAAGAGCAGGAATTATTTTAGGGGAGAGAGCAGGAGTTATTGTAGGGGAAAGAGCAGGAGTTATTTTAGGGGAGAGAGCAGGAGTTATTGTAGGGGAAAGAGCAGGAGTTATTGTGGTGGAAGGAGCAGGAGTTATTGTAGGGGAAAGAGCAGGAGTTATTTTAGGGGAGAGAGCAGGAGTTATTGTAGGGGAAAGAGCAGGAGTTATTGTGGTGGAAAGAGCAGGAGTTATTGTAGGGGAAAGAGCAGGAGTTATTTTGGAGGAAGGCGCAGGAGTTATTGTGGTGGAAGGAGCAGGATTTATTGTAGAAGAAAGAGCAGGAGTTATTGTAGGGGAAAGAGCAGGATTTATTGTAGAGGAAAGAGCAGGAGTTATTTTGGGCGAAAGAACAGGAGTTATTTTAGGGGAAAGAGCAGGAGTTATTGTAGGGGAAAGAGCAGGAGTTAGTTTAGGGGAAAGAACAGGAGTTATTGTAGGAGAAAGAGCAGGAGTTATTGTAGGGGAAAGAGCAGGAGTTATTGTAGGGGAAAGAGCAGGAGTTATTTTGGGGGAAAGAGCAGGAGTTATTTTGGGGGGAAAGAGCAGGATAGTTTGGAACTTAGTGAGACAAAGGTGAAAAGGCAACACAGGGAAATGAGAAGGGAAGAAGAGTGATTGTTTCTGAGGTAACAGAGAAATGAGGAGCTTGGAAATAAAAGTGCTAGAACTTGTAGTGTCAAGAAGCCTCTAGGGTCGGTGAAAGTGCACACATATGTGTTAGTTTGAAGATTGTATGGGTAAAATTGAGAATGACTGGAGGAAAAACTGGGTAGTCAATGCATACAGTTTAGAAATGGAAAAGAAAATTTGAAAGGGTAGTAGTGCTAGCAGATTCAAATGTAACAGTGAGGACAGAGAAAGAGCTGGCATTGTTGGCAGATATGTAGTTTCTGGAGTAAATTAAGATGGGGAAAGTTTCATGTAAATGTGTTAGGATTAAATGGTTTCAGAGGAAAATATCCCTAGACATTCATGAGAAAGAGAACATGTTGGGGAATAGTTTGCTCGAATATGTGTTAGTGTAGACTAAAAGGAAGTGCAAGTTTGTGGATGCAATTGTAAGAAGAAAAGTGACAAGAGGTATATTTAGTCATTGTATGATTGAATTGGAAGTTTATGTGAATATTAAAGAAAATGAGTTGGATAAGAAGGAAGTGAGAAGAGCAAATAAGTAGAAAATGGATGAATTATGGGCTAGGCGTCAAGAGTAGATAAAGATCATGTGAAATTCCATAATGAGGTGATAGGGACAGCAGGGAGTATTTACTAACACAAGAGAAGATCATGACAGATATACAGGAGGGTGGATAGGGTAGTCAGGGAGAAAGGGAATGAGGAAAAGAAAGCAAGTAATACAAATTAAGGGGAGAAGGTGAGTAAGGGCTTATGGACGACAAGAAGTTTTGATGCTGGGAAGCAAAAGCTCAGAGAAAGGTTAATGAACAAATGGATCCTAGAATAAATGAAGCAAAGGTAGACATACTGTCTGGAGTGAGAGCAATCTTGAGTCAGTGGAGTGAGTATATTGAAAATTTGTTAAATGTGGAAGATTGAAGAGAAACAGATGTGAATGATGCTAGAGTAGAAAAAAGTTAATGTAAGTTTGAGAATGCTTGTGAAAGTGAATATTCAGGATATAAGGAGGGTAGTTAAGAGGTTAACATGGAAAGAAACGAGCAGTTTGTAGGATTACAAGTGAGATGCTATTGTATGAAACTGATATTGCTATCGAGTGGCTGACCTGGGCTTTTAAAGCATTTCTGAATGAGAGAAAGGTTTTGAGAGAATGAGAAACGAATAATTGCCGTATTGTACTAAGATGAAGTTGATAGACCCCTGTAAGAACACAGAGGAATACCATTTCTTATTATACCAATGAGTATTCAGTAGAATTTTGGTTGAGAAAGTTAATTAGATAACAGAATGATTGATGCAAGAAGTTTAAAAGGAAAAGGCTGTAAGAGGTATACATAAGCAGAAAAAGTATGATAGAATTCGTAAGGAGGTAATGTGGAGGGTATTAATGATATATAATATAGAAGAGAAGTTGTTGAGAGCGCTCACCCCTCTGTGAGATAGGCTCGAGTCATTGCTTGGGGAGGTTACATGGGGGAGTATCAGGATCACTAAGCAGGTGAGTGCGTGGTTAGTTGTAAAAACTGCCAAGAGAGGGTTGAGTTACATCCCCATGGTTGTTTAATATATTTATGGATGAGTGATGGGATGAGTTTGAATATGGAAATTGCACTTAGGTGTAGAATTGTGAATTAGAAAATGAGTTGTGAAAGGAAAGTGGAGTGGATGAAAACGGTTTAGAAACGCTTGCAAAAGGAAGAATTGAGAGTAAATGCTGTTAGGGATAGGGCCATGAGGGTACACTGAAACCAGAAATAAATTAGCATTGTGTACTAATACGAATTATGGAAGAGTGGAGGATGTTGATTCATATAGGTATTTGGAAATAAGTATAAATAATGATTTTATTGAGTCACAGTTTAAGCGACGCAAGGAAGGGAGCTTGTTGAGCCAACTCTCCCATATGAAAGTGAAATTTGGATTTTGACTGACTAAGAGGAAAAAAGAAGGCTAATAAGATTAACTATTTGCGTATTACATTTGTCGTAAAAAAAATCCTTAAAGGGTGGGAAATGCGGAGATACATAGAAGTTGTAAAAAAATTAGTAAACATAAATGATGGATCGCATTGCTTTTAGATGACTCAGTCTTGTGGAAAGAACGGAAGAAGATAGGTTGTTGAAAAGAGGGGATAATTCAGAAGTCTTACGATAAATACGGAGAGGCAGGCCTAGAAAATGTTGAGTAGATGGCTCAAAAGAAGTCTTCGAAAGGAACCATTTTATTATCCAAGTAGCACAAGAATGTGCGCAAGATACGGGTAAATGATAAAGTATGTGCAGGGAGGTGGAGGTTTGATGCGCTGCTGATGAGATATCTGTGTAAGTATCAAAAGTAGCTAATATTGTCGACGTTTTCTGCAGGGGTTCACTCATGATTCAGCAGTTGAGTTATGGGTGTAGCAGTGATCACTGCGTTGATCTTTCGTCAGAGCTGCTCCTTTTTGTAATCAGTTTGTAGAGATCAAGGGAAAAGAAAGTAGTATCACGATTTCAGTGACGGAAATCTATGCTAAGGAATTGTCATTGATTTTACAGCTTTCGTTTTGTTCAGTTTCACTTGCACGTTAATTTCAGGACTGAACAGTACCTGAAACTTAACTGTGTATATATATATATATATATATATATATATATATATATGTATATATATATATATATAAATATATATATGCATGTATATACATATTTCAGACTCATGTCAGGATCGAACCCTGACCGCTGGTATGCAAGGCACTTAGCCTGTCCGTAAAGCCTTAGGTACAGTGAACTCAAGTTCCAACTTTTATGACTTGCATGGCTTAGTTGGCAGCGTTGTCTTGTCTTTCAATTGAAAGACCTGGTTTGATCCTGATGTGAGCCCTAGAAATTTATTTATATATATATATATATATATATATATATACACACACACATATATAACTATTTTGGGCGTCAGTCAGTATTGATATCTGAATTATTATCAAACTAAAACAGGTGAGCCTTCGGAACAGAGAAAAAGATAATATAAAAAATAACGAATATTTAAAGTAAAACAAACAAATTGTATAAAAAAGGAATAGCTAAAACATTTGAAAAGTTCACCTCTTTTTATTTTTAAAAGATGGACCTGTACCTTAATTAAATAACGCCAATACCGATCCGCCTTTCAGAAATTTTCCACCCTGATGGAAAATATTAGGAAATAACATTTCACCAGAAGCCTCCATTCCCGCTTCCCAGAATTTCACCGTCATTTTTAGAACAGTAATTAACTCCTTTCTTTTTACAAGAGATTAATCCGTTCCCAGGCCGGTAATTAACAAAGAATGCTACTGGATTTAGGTTGCTTTCTTTTCATCTGTCTTGCAATTACGAATGTGAACAGAAATAAAAAAAAAAAACCGGTATCTTCCCACGCCCGTTTTCATCGTGGATACGAAGGTAATTTGTGTGATGGAAGCTGAAATTAATATTTTCAAAAGGTAGAGAAATATAAACTCGTACCTAAGCTCATGCTGAAGTGGATTCTTGTCTCTCCCCACCCCCGCTGTTACATTCCTTCATATTTAATACCAGATATTACACCAGCTATCAGTTCTGTTCTGTAAGATAGAATTGTCAAATTAAGAAAAGAAATGACATGCGGTGTTTCTTAAAGAAGACTGACATGCTTTCCTTGAATATATACCTGTGTTGATAAAATCCGGGTGGATCATTCTTATTTGTCCGGCCAGGGTGGGGACGGGGTAGGTATGGGATCGGAAAGGAATAGGAGGCATGACACATCCACCCTCCGCCTACAAACGTGTTTGTCCGCCTGGGTGGGGGCGGGGTAGGTATGGGATCGGGAAGGTAGGGGAGACATGACATACCCACCCTCCTCCTGCAAACCTGTTGGTCCGCCCCAGGCGTGGGTGGGGTAGGTAGGGGATCGGGAGGATAGGGGAGACATGATGGGCAGCACCAGATTCCAGCACAGCGTAGCGCGCGCCATCAAGCTGATCATGGAATACTTGCCGATGCTTGGTAAGAACAGAGTCTTGCCAGTTTACTGTAAGACTGTGCAAGCAGTCATTATTGCTTAGGGTCGTTTATTTCTGTCGAATTTTATTACAATTTATCATCATCATTGATTAATCACAGCTATTACAATAATAATAGTTTTTGTTGTCAGTAATGACAAATCTAATGGTTTTTTAAGTAAGGCTAAATGTTCGAGTAGCTCTTCTAACTATTATTGTTTTTAACGTCTTTCCATCTTACAGGCTGTGATGTATGCCACTTTACGGCAGACTGCGACTGTTTTTCGTTGGTCTTTGTTACTAGCAGAAATTGTCTGTTTTTATTCATTCGTATTTTTTAACCAATAATGAACATCAAAACTACATGATACTCAAGCTACTGGATCTTGTCTGGTTTCTGTTGACGGATTTCCAGCTACTGCAATGGAGACTGACCGTTTATATAGACAGACCCGTCCAAAGGCTTGTAGACCGACAGCATTTCCATTTTGGCATCTGTCACTTTCCGTCAGTTATGAATATGCAGAAAAGTAAAGTTAGGAGCTGGCCATCTCCTTGTTCAGATACACTGTGAAATGGAAGACACTTTCCTTAGCTCGTATCCTGCATCTTGAGGTGGACTTTAATTTCAGTAAGATGGATAATGTTATATTTGGTATACCGTGCCTTCATTGTTATTAATGAATGACCTAATTACTCGTATTCGCTTAAACAGGCAGGTTGTGTGGCCTGGTGAGGCCGGGAACTTGAAATGTGGAGTGTGGATACAGGGGAGCCAGTGACAAACAGTTAGGCTATGCAGACATATGTTACGTACAGGTCTATTTCTCGTCGGATTTAGTGTTATCCTGAATGCATCGGCTCTTTCCTCGCATGAAACACTAATTATTAATATACCCCAGCATCATACTATCTGTCAAACATCTATAACACATACTTAATAACATTCTGATTCTGTTAAACACTCAAACGAGAATTGGCCGGGAATATCCCATCAGCGTAGGAGCCGCAACGAAAGCAGCGCACCAAATTAGAATCTGCTCAATGGGGTGGCAAGCTGAAACCAGCAAGCACTAGACAGAAGCCATGAATAGAAATCAATCAAACGGATCGTGCTTCGATTAAAGGGGCATTGGTTGGGAGGTTGTATATGAGCACTAATAATTCATGTGTAATCATAGGAATAAGCTGCATTGGTGGTAGCAAATAGGTTCCGCGTTAGACTAATACGAGGGAAAGTGGATTCGCGGAAGGGGAATGACGAAGAAAATTACGTGTATGCTGGATGCTGTTGTCTTTGAATCTCTCAGGGGGTTCATAGAGGAGAGAACATTTTATATGTATATGTATATATGTATGTTATATATATATATATATATATATATATATATATATATATATATATATATATATACATATATACAATCAGTGAAAGCTACAAACGTCTTTTAATGTGTCAATTCGCTCTACCTCGGAAATAATATTTTTCATATATGTTACCGAAGGGGAATTTGTATATGGGCACGATATCCCACTTATACCTCACTTGCTGGGTCGCGTGGGTTAGAAATGCGTCCACTGTAGTCCTGAGTTCTTGTCCTTCGCTGGTTCGAGCCTACGGGACGACGAACTTATTATCAACTAAAAAAATTCCTTCGGTAACATATACGAAAATATATTTCGAGGTAGAGCGAATTGGATACTAAAGGACGTTTAGAGTTTACTGATTGTATATGAATCACGATGTGATAAAAGTCATAAAAGTCATATATATATATATATATATATATATATATATATATTCATATTTATATATTCATATATATATATTCTCTCCTGTGAACTTGAGAGTCAAAGTAGAGAGCAGCCTGCATATATAATTTTCTTCATGTAATGACATTTATATATATATATATATATATATATATATATATATATATATATATGTATATATATATATATATATAACATATATAAAACAGTCAATACGCCTAATCAGTCATTACGCGTAATGACTGAAATTTCAGTCATCACGCGTAATGCACTTAGAGACATTTGATCCCCAGAGCTAGTACTAAACACGGCGAACATATTTGACCCCAGGACTAGTACTAAACCCGGCGAACAGTGTAGGTGACTCACTGTTTTCGCCGTGTTTAGTACTAGCTCCTGGGGATCAAATATCCCTAAGTACATTACGCGTGATGACTGAAATTTCAGTCATTACGCGTAATGACCGATTACACACATGTTGACTGTAACACACATATATATATATATATATATATATGCATATGTAGAATCTTATATATATGCATATGTGAATCTTTTTACCAGATACATATGAAATTAGAATATCTACAATGCCCTCTTAACTTTCTCAATTGCTTTCGCGCCTTTTTTGGATATGCTTGTCACTTGGATGTTAAGGCTTTGTAGTGACAAACGTATCCAAAAAAGCGTGAAGAATTCGAAAAGAAAGAGGGCATTGTGGCTATTACAATTACACACACACATTATACATATATATATATGTATATATATATATATATATATATATAGATATATATACATATATATATACATATATATAAGTATATTGAAATATATATTTATATATATATATATATATATATATATATATATATAT
>NC_089761.1:20683143-20713143 GCF_040412425.1 Macrobrachium rosenbergii | reverse complement strand
TGTACTTCATTTTCTTCTTTTTTTTTTCATCAGGAGTCACTCACGGATCTCTCGCTTCACTGCTCTACCATGATTGTACTTCGCAATTTTCACACCTATTGAATCATAATGTGTAAAATACAGCGTCATCCTGGTTTTCCTCGACATTGATTCGCCTGGTGCCGGGGGGGATTCCTGCATATTGCAAATTTTATGATGGACGAATTCATGAGTTTCTCGGTCCCCGCTCAAAACCAATTAACTAACTAATTTCCGGAGCACACGAATTTGCCTCAATCAGTTTTAATCCACGGGGTGGGAAGGAATACAAAATAGAATAGCCAGATTGATAACACCAGGAAAGGGTATCAGAATCAAGTCGGTTGTTATGAAGGAGAAAGATGGCCCTTAGGATAGGTTATGTAATTAAGATGTAGGATCCTTGTCGCTGTTTGTGACGGCTTGATCATCTCAGGCACCAATTTTATATTTAATAATAATGCTGAAGACATACAGCGTTATTCCTGCTTTATTTATTTATTTTTTTTTACAGACATATGGTCTGTTGCTAGAAGCTTGATTGACCAGCTCTTATCTTATGTCGTAAGATTAAGTGAACTTCGGAAATTATAATAAATAGATATCATCTTTCTTACTTTTTAATTTTCTGTACAAGAAAACTATTGTGTCGGCTTTGTCTGGCCGTCCGCACTTTTTCTGTCCGCCCTCAGATCTTAAAAACTACTGAAGCTAGAGGGCTGGAAATTGGTATGTTGATCATCCACCCTCCAGTCATCAAACATACGAAATTGCAGTCCTCTAGCCTCAGTAGTTTTTATTTTATTTTAGATTAAATTTAGCCACCATCATGCTTCTGGCAACGATATAGGATAGGCCACCACCGGACCGTGGTTAAAATTTCATGGACCGCGGCTCATACAGCATTATACCGAGACCACCGAAAGATAGATCTGTTTTCTGTGGCCTTAATTATACGCTGTAGCGGCTGTACAGAAAACTCGATTTTGCCGAAGAAACTTCGTCCCATATTTTACTTGTTTTTTTAATCAAAATCGTACAGGCTCTAAGTGGGTCCTGCATGCAGCTTTAAGTCCCAGTAATTCCCACAGTTGCCACGATCACATTTAACTTTACGAAACAGAATAATTATTTCTTTCAGCAACTTCTCCGGCACATTTCCTTAATCTAGACATACCTTACAAACCCTGGTCAGCCATTCATTGGCACGCTCACCACCGTACTTCAGTATCTCAGTTATAATTCCATTAATTCTTTCAGTTCTTAGTTGTCCACTAACATACCACCCACCACTACACCCAGCTGTAAATGGGTGCATTACATGCATTTCTTGGGGTCAAGAAGAGCAGTGTGGAGCTAGCAACCCATCCTTGAACATTTGCTGAGAAACCTAGAGCCAACCCCTTCAAGGAGGAAAAGGTGAAGGTGGTATATATATATATATATATATATATGTATATATATATATATGTATATATATATATATATATATATATATATATATTTATATATAAAGTCACATATTCTATTCTTCGTGTCTTTAGCATTGTACCTCGAAAATGTGTTGAAAGAGCACGAAAGCACTTGTACTCCTTTTATTTTTTTTCCTGTGGCCGTGGCTAAATATATTGTCACGCGCTATTTAGTGACATATAAGCATATATATATATATATACTCGTATATGTATGTATATATATATATATATATATATATATATATATATATATATATATATGATGTATATATACATATATACATATATACATATATATATTTTAGTGTGTATATTTGAGCGTGCGTGCGTCTTAACAGCCGAAGAAATAACCACACTGACCAGGGAAGAGGCTTCAGGTTCAACTCCAACAGTTCTGTCATGGCGGAGACTGGTCGACCGCGTTGAGCACCTAATTACGGTCCAGGCTTCGATTTCGTGTCGAAGATCGGCTCGGGACTGACAGCAAAACAAAGACCAATTTTCTTAAGATGATTTAATGACCCTCAAGCCTCTGTTACATTTTGCATGTTTCCTCTTCACGATTATTTCCATGATGATAATTGGTGATCGGTAATAGACATCTATAAAAAGTGCTCGTACTAATCTTACGCGCGTTTAAAGCATTTCGAGTTATCGCTTGATTTAATCGGGGGGAAAAAATGGCCTATCATTTTGTAAGCCTAAACTGACGGATGATTTCGTGCGCTCAACGCATTTTCGTGGGCTTTTACGCAGCTTGTGCGTGATGTTTATCCGTGAAAATTCACCCGCAAATCAACGCAGAGCTCAGTGACGGACAGACCGATTGATCTTCATCCCATGACGTTTAGTGAGATATTAAGCCGACGAAACAACAGAGCTTGAATTACTACGCAAGAAAAGAAGAAGCATCACAGGCCACATTGCGTGTTTGGTCGTAGGGAAGTTCAGATACAGTTACACACCCAGGCCCCTTAACTCTCACTTCCGGCTGCTGAAGTCTTAACTCACAGATGCGTTCGCTGTAGACTGAAGCTTGGGCGTTTAGGCCTACAGTAAGCTTTCTAATGATAGAGATACGTCATCTAGAAGGCTCACGAAATGGCCGAATTCTCACGCGAAGATCCTGAGTCTCTGTGAGAAGGTCGGGTCGAGGTGAAGGTGGCCGGGCAATTAGGGATTGGGTTATTATTATTATTATTATTGTTATTATTATTATTATTATTATTATTATTATTATTATTATTATTCAAGCAGAACCCTCAGAATCCAATGCCTGTGTGCAGAAACAGAAAGCATACAAGTAAATATAAATAAACTCTCTCTCTCTCTTTCTCTGAACATATATATATGCATGTATATGCATATATATATATATATATATATATATATATATATATATATATATACACACACACTCAACATGTGTGTGTATACGAACAGCTGACCAGCAAACTAGGCCACAAAAGTTAAGCTATTTTAGCAATGGCCCACAAAATTACTGCTGCCTTTATTAAGCTTAAGACCGTGCAAGGTTTACGGCGTTAAGGACGCGCGATGCTCTCGTGTCTTTGAGCGCTGTTCCTTGACCTAGTTTTAGGGCATCGCCTGCATTAATTGTCTTAAGCTAAGGACAAAAAAATAAAGACAGCGGGGATAGAGGAAAGATGGTACTAAGGACGATGATGATGGTTATAATAATTGGATTGCATTGTTTTTCGCGATTGTAAAGACTTGTTTTCGTGTTGACGGCGTTTATGCGCTCTCTCTCTCTCTCTATCTCTCTCTCTCTCTCTCTCTCTCTCTCTCTCTCTCTCTCTCTCTCTCTCTCTCTCGTGTGTGTGTGTGTTGTGGGTGTTCAACAAAATCTTGCTTTAGAATCCGAAGATTCTGTATGAAAAAAATTTGGAATGAAAACAGTGCGGCAAGTTTTACAACTTACAGATAATAGTAAATTTGTGTGTGTGGGTTCGTTTCTCTCTCTCTCTCTTCAATTTGACAAGTTTTACAAGTTACAGGTAACCAGTAAATCTCTGTGTGTGTGTTCCTTTCCTCTCTCTCTCTCTCTCTCTCTCTCTCTCTCTCTTCTTCTTCTTTAATTTGGTAAGTTTTGCAAGTTACAGGTAACCAATAAATCTGTGTGTGTGTTCCTCTCTCTCTCTCTCTCTCTCTCTCTCTCTCTCTCTCTCTCTCTTCTTCTTCTTCTTCTTCGTCTTCTTCTTCTTCTTCTTCTTCTTCTTCTGAGAAAGGGCAAATATTCCCTAATGCAATCTTCAAAAGGGTGACGGTGAAGGAAGGAGGCCAATAGAGTGCCGTAAGTGGTTCTTCTCTGTTTCGGAAAATCAGGTTTAAAAATCGAGACGTATCTTTGGCGAGAGTCTTCCAAAAATTGACGCGACACGTGAGCGGTAAAATTGGACTTTGATTCACGTGGGGGGCTTTTTCTCCCTATACCTGGACATCGGGGAAAAGCCAAAAATAGGAAGGTTCTGGAGAATGGATTTTTTTTTTTTCATTTTTGTGCCCCGTTCGTTGAATTTTCAGGCGATGTTGCTGAACTTCGTCTTAAAATGATGTTTCAGATTTGATATAGAAATTCGACAATTTCTTCTTAATGTTATTTTTAATGTTGTATGGTTCTCGGTCCATTCATTGTAAAATGTTGTTTCAGATATAATATAAAAATTCGATAATTTCTTCTTAAATGTTTTTTTAATGTTGTGTGGTTCTGGGTCCATTCATTGTAAAAGAATGTTTCAGATTTAATATAAAAACTCGATAATTTCTTCATAATGCTTTTTAATGTTGAATGGTTCTGGGTCATTCATTGTAAAATGATGTTTCAGATTTAATATAAAATTTTATAATTTCTTAATGTTTTTTTAATTTATGATTCTCGGTCCACTCATTGTAAAAAAGATGTTTCAGATTTAATATAAAAATCAGATCATTTCTTCTTAATGTTTTTTAATGTTGTATGATTCTGGGTCCATTCATTGTAAAAATGATGTTTCAGGTTTAATATAAAAACTCGATAATTTCTTCTGAATGTACTATAATGGTGCATGGTTCGGGGTCCACATAAACAAGTAGGCCTAGTAATGAGGTGACTCCTCAATCTATTGCAAATAACCAGAATATTATTTTACTATTAATTATTGAATTATTGACTTACTAATTCCCCTCTAAAACTAAACTCAACTAAATGTCACTGGGGTTTTCAGGTCAATGGTCGCAGTTATTTCAGGCCAACAAATGGACTGCGGGAATTAATAATAAACTCTCAGGTTCAACCGGTCTGAATTACTCTCGAATCAACCGTAACTATTAATAATTGCATATCTAAAATCAGCATTACATACGAATAGTGTATTGACAATTCATGGTTTTATGCATATAGGCTATATATATATATGTCTATATGTACATATATATACACATACATATATATATTATGTATATATATATATATATATATTATATATATATATATATATATATATATATTATTAACGCACAGTTCAAAGTAATGTTAAAAGGTTGCTTACACATTACGGCAAAAATTTCGAATCAAATGATTTTACTCAAAAAATATTGCGTCGAAAAAGTTGATCGCCTGCTACCAAGTAAAGGTACCTTATCACCAGAGGCTTAATTTACTTGTGTGTTATATGTTCTTCAGATCTATGACTTAATACTCTGATAATTTTTCTTGTTTTTTTTTTTATTCCGTCTGAAGAATATCTCTATTTTACAGATGAATCTAATTTTCATTCAGTCTGTTAGATTGCATTTATATTTTTATCTTCTACTGGAATATGAAAAAATCGCTGTATGTTATGGAATATAGCTTAAATAAGTATAAACGTACAGTTGACATGTGTAATAGTTACCTAGATCTCAGCCGTCTTTACATTTGACATTTGACTCTCTCTAGTTGCATTTTTTTGTCTCACGCCACAGTGAATCATGTCTGATGTTTAATTAACTTTGCATGATTTCCTAGCATCAAATTATAACATAAAAAATTATGCACTATATATATTCATCACTTGGCGGCGCTGAATAATATCCATGGCTTCTAGTGATTGGCCTTTGACCTAGTATCATCTCACTTTGATCAAGTTAATTACGAGTAAAATACTGTCTTTCCTCCAACAGTCAAATGTCCCAGGGGATCCCAAGAGTGACTGATGCGTCCTTGTGTGCGTGTGTGTGTTTTATGGTATTTACAGAATGATTCCGTTTTAATAATAATAATAATACTTTATTTCGAATATGAATTCATATACAATAAATTTACAAATAAAAGTAGTGGTGGCAAGAGTCTGCAATTTTGATTTACTATTAAACAAACAAATTTACAGAAAAAATACAGTTATCACAACCAAAGTATCTTACCAATAAACATAAAAAAAACTTTAAAAAGGGTCAGGCAACTAGACCTAAAAAGCAAGCGTAAATAAGCCCAATAACAACTGTATTATTCTCCATCTACATAAAAAACATAATGGACAAATCATTCCAAATATAGAACATAAAAAAAAGGTAGTTTTATCTGTCAGTAGAGTATTCTGTGCCATTCATCATGTAATGTAAATAATAAAGACGCATCACTGTCTTTTAGCAATCGTATCAAAACGTCATTTGATTTCTCCAGTCTCTGTTTTAAACTAAATAAATAGTGCGTGGCGCCGGGTAACACCAAGGCAGGACAAAGCCAGTGTCACAAAAACATGTGAAGCACTATTGCTGCGGGCGACTCCCATCAGCCCCCTTATTATATCATTATGACACACTCTTAGTCTTCCTAAAGTTTCTGAATGACAACGAAGATAAAAGATGCCTGATTACTCATTCCCTTCTGTTTACAGAATCACTCCGTTTTAACAATAACAAACATAAAAGAAACCTGATTGCTTCTTGTATCTACAGAATCACTCCGTTTTGGCGATAGGAAACATAAAAGAAACCTGATTGCTTATGTATTTACAGAATCACTCCGTTTTGGCGATAGGAAACATAAAAGAAAAACCTGATTGATTCTTGTATTTACAGAATCACTGCGTTTTAACGACAACAAACATAAAAGAAAAACCCGATTGCTTCTTGTATTTACAGAATCACTCCGTTTTAACGAGAGGAAACATAAAAGAAAAACCTGATTGATTCTTGTATTTACAGAATCACTGCGTTTTAACGACAACAAACATAAAAGAAAAACCCGATTGCTTCTTGTATTTACAGAATCACTGCGTTTTAATGATAACGAAAGCAAAAGAAACCAAATTACTCGTTCTTTTGGTCAGTTAGTTAATGTGCATAATGACTATTTAAATATTTAGTACTGAACTGATATTCATGTATTTCAGACCCTGTCATCATCTTAGTGAGGTACATTAGCTATTATTTCACAGGCGTTTCTAGTTATTTGTGCGGCTTTCTCAATCCACACAGTTAGTGCACCACATGATCCGAACTATTGTCTCGCAAATTTATTCTTGCATTTTTTGAGTTTCTTCCCCTCTTATATAGAATATTTGATTGTTATGTTGTACGAAATATTTGATTGTTATGTTGTATGAAATGTTTGAGTGTTATGTTGCATGAAATATTTGATTGTTATGTTGTATGAAATGTGTGATTGTTATATTGTATGAAGTATTTGATTGTTATACTGTATGAAATGTTTGATTGTTATGTGTATGAAATGTGTGATTGTTGTATTGTATAAAATATTTTATTATATTGTATGCAATATTTGATTGTTATATTGTATGCTATATTTGATTGTTATATTGTATGCAATATTTGATTGTTAGATTGTGTGAAATATTTGATTGTTATATTGAATGAAATATTTGATTGTTATATTGTGTGAAATATTTGATTGTTATATTGAATGAAATATTTGATTGTTATATTTTGTGAAATATTTAATTGTTATCTTGTATGAAATATTCAATTGTTATATTGTTAAGAGTACGTTAATGGATTCCTATCCATCAACACCATAAAAATCAATCAATCTAAGTCATCCATTTACTCGTATTGATGAGCCCAAACAGATTCTCTATTTCGTCTCTGAGTCAGAGATTTTTTTTTTTTTTTTTCTTCTCGAACCCGACTTAAAACTCCTTGAAATCCAGGCTCAAGTTGTCGTTTTTCTTCCCTCAGAGTTTGTGTGTGACTGCAAGCGCTTGCTTGATAATTGGGTCTTCGGTCACTTGGTGTTGGACGGCGCCGTTATTCAGGAGGTAAGGATAATTGAGGATTAAGTGTGTTGCTTAAACTTCATTATTTTTCGTTTTATCGAAAGCAATAGTGATCTTTAGGATGTGTCTTTTGACCGTAATTATCTTGATCAAGGTGAGATTATATCAGGTCAAAGGTCAGTCACGAGAAGCCTTGGATATAATTCAGCATCGGTAGAGTGCTGAATATATCTAGTGCATGATTTTTTTTGTGATAGATTTATGTTAGAATATCATGCAAGGTTAATTAAGCACCGGACATGATTCACTGTGGAGTGAGATAAAACAATGCAGAGAGAGAGAGAGAGAGAGAGAGAGAGACAGAGAGAGAGAGAGAGAGGAAGGCGTTATCAGAACGTTCCATAAGACAGTTTGTTTCCTATTTTCAAGTGTAAGTTTATCTGTTTTAATTGTCGTTTTCAAGTAAGCAGTCCGCTCAACATCTATTATAAAACCTATTTAATCATATATGCATATACACGTGCGCTGTTTGTAATACACATGTCTAATGATATGGCTGAGATGACGTTGCGTAGTATATGTGGCGTAAAAAGAATGGAAAATGTGAAAAATGTGGAAATATTTAGTTATTGGCAGAGAGATTAGCGTAAGTGAAAGGACGAATCAGTGGTCTTTGAGATGGTTTGGTCATATGGGGAGAATGGAGGACAACAGATGAAAAGATGTGGGCTCGACGCTACACAGATTATCTTCTTTTGTATGTGCTTGAAGAGGCTAATATTAATGAATTCGCAGCCGTTTTATCTTTTTTATTATTATTATTATTATTATTATTATTATTATTATTATTATTATTATTATTATTATTATTATTATTATTATTATTATTTTATAATGAAATATAGCAGATTACCATTAAAGATAATATATTGTACATATATATGTATATATATACATTATGTATATATATATATTTATATACATATATGTATATACATTTATATATGTATATATTATATATAAGTATGAATAGGGAAGCAACCGTTGTATTGTTATACATTATGCAAATTACACTTAGCATCATTAAGATTGAGAATCTGACTTGGACCGCATAGGTAGCAACGCGATAGTGACTCAGAGCAGCCATTCCCGAGAACAACGCTGGTAGGAAAAGGCTGAGAGAAACGGAGTATTATATCATCATTCCCTTTGTAGCTACTGTTATCTCTTATGCATCTTTATGTTTGCTTTTCTGGAAACGTCTTGCTCTCTACGAAAGAAATTGCAACCTGACCGAATTCCACCGGAAGTGATAAATAATCAAAACATTGTCCGGAAGGGATTCTTTGATTTCAAGGGGATTCATCTATTATTATTATTATTATTATTATTATTATTATTATTATTATTATTATTATTATTATTATTATTATTTTTATTATTATTATTATTATTATTATTATTATTATTATTATTATTCAGAAGATGAAACATATTTATATGTTACAAGCCCACAGGGTCCATGACTTTAGATTCAAGCTTCCAAAGAATATGGTGTTCGTTAGAAAGAAGTAACAATAAGTAGTGGGAAATACAGACAGAAATAGCATATTAAAAAAAGAAAAATAAATTAACAAATTAATAAATAAACAGATAAAAATGTAATTAGGTTATTAAAACACACTACCTGAACCATAGTGATCTAAATCGTCCTTTTAAGATTTCAATAATATTCGTCTACCAAAAACACGATGAACAAAATCGTCCTTTTAAGATTTCAAAAATATTCGTCTACGATGAACAAAATCGTCCTTTTAAGATTTCAATAATATTCGTCTACCGGAAACACGATGAACAAAATCGTCATTTTAAGATTTTTCAAAAATATTCGTCTACGATGAACAAAATCGTCCTTTTAAGATTTCAAGAATATTCGTCTACGATGAACAAAATCGTCCTTTTAAGATTTCAGTAATATTCGTCTACCGGAAACACGATGAACAAAATCGTCCTTTTAAGATTTCAAACATATTCGTCTACGATGAACAAAATCGTCCTTTTAAGATTTCAATAACATTCGTCTACCAGAAACACGATGAACAAAATCGTCCTTTTAAGATTTCAAACATATTCGTCTACGATGAACAAAATCGTCCTTTTAAGATTTCAAACATATTCGTCTACGATGAACAAAATCGTCCTTTTAAGATTTCAAACATATTCGTCTGCCAGAAAGATGATGAACACAGTCGTCCTTTTAAGATTTCAAAGAGATTCGTCAGCCAGAAACACAATGAACATTATCGTCCTTTTAATATTTCAGAGATTATTCGTCTGCCAGAAAAACGACGAACAAAATCGTCCTTTTAGGATTTAATAGATATTCGTCCGCCAGAAACACGACGAACAAAATCGTCTTATTAAAATTACAGACAACATAACGATGTACAATCTTTTATTAAGAATTCTATTAACCTTTTCAAAATCTCGCGGAACCTTAAGCTTTTATATTTCGGCGCAAGAGATTTTCTCTAAAGCTGAAAAGAAGGTCGTTCTGGCACTTGACTCTCTGTAATGGAGCGAGAAGCGTATTAAACCTCCCCAGATCCAATGAAATTCTATTAACTAGTCTGACCTTGACCGCTGTGTCCTCCAGATTCGGCAGTGGGTTTGTACCATACTTAGAGAAATAAGAAGGGTGATAGTGTTAACTTTTATAAGGATGTGGTTAAACGGTTGTTATTATTATTGTTATTATTATTATTATTATTATTATTATTATTATTATTATTATTTTTATTATTATTATTATTATTGCGTATAAGGAAATGTAACAGATTATCATGTAAAGGTTTTATATATAAATGTATATATATATGTGTGTAATTATATGTATATATCATTTGTATACATATATAGTTATATGTTTGTATATTTATGTAAATATTATTTATACATATATATATATAAAATATATATACATATATATATATATATATATATATATATATTTATATACATATATACACACACATATATATATTTTATATACATATATATATGTATATATGTGTATATATATTGCATGTCTATATATATATATATATATATATATATATATATATATATATATATATATATATATATATATGTAATATACATATATATATAAATATATATATATATACATACATACATACATACATACATGGAGAGAGAGAGAGAGAGAGAGAGATTTCATTCGACCGGTTATGTAAACGGGCGCAGAGGCCGATAGACAGACAGACAAACAGGCAGTCGGACAGACAAAGAACAGTCAACTAAAAACCATTCGCTTCCTTTACTCCGGCAGCCATTTAAGGCTTCGTCATTTATACCTTGAGAGAAAATCCAGGATTCCACCGTTCTAACACGAGTCTTTATACAGGCAGGTCCATAGTTGGTATTTCGTTTTTCCTAGAGTTTCAGGCATATGTATGTCTTAACTTAACAGTACACACACGACGTACCCATTATCGCTTATGCCATAGCGTATGCCTAACAAACCTCTAGATATAGATGAATGTATATAATATATATATATATATATATATATATATATATATATGTATGTATATTATATATACATGTATATATATATATATATATATATATATATTATATATATATAGTGTATATTATATATATATAGTGTGTGTATGTATGTATGTATATATGTATATATATGGTGTATATATATATATATATATATATATATATATATACATAAATCTAAATATATAAATATGTATATATATGTATATGTTTATACATATATATATACATATATGCAAATATATGAGATATATATACACACACATATATATATATATATATATATACATATATATATACATGTGTGTGTGTGTGTTTAGAATCTACCAGTTGCTTTTTACCAGATATACAGATATAATTGTAATAGGATCTTAGGGATTTGCAGTGACAAGCGTATCTAAAAGCGCGAAGAATTCGAGAAGTTAAGAGGCCATTGTGGCTATTACAATTACATATATAATATATATATATATATATATATATATATATATATATATATATATGTGTGTGTGTGTGTGTGTGTGTGTGTGTGTGTGCGTGTGCGTGCGTATGTGTTACTAGGGAATTGTCTAGCGTTGGCCAAGCAGTAAAGTAGCTATAAATGGCACTGAATTTTCTTTATGAAGGTATATTAGACGTAGTGATATCTTTCAGGTTAGAATCAAATATATTCTACTACGTTTATAACAGTTCAATATGCAGTGCGCTTAGCTACAAAGGCACGTTCAATATAAGAATTATATCTAACAGTTTCAGTGCGCTAAGGGTATAACAGCCAATTCGTGCTTATCAAAGAGGTTTACAGAATAAAGTGGAACTGAACACTTATTTTTCCACAATTTAAAAAAAAAATAGTTTACATATTAACGCTTATAATCTTTTATATTAGTTTTTTGAAGTGAGTGGAGACAGAAGTACCGAGTGTTAAGCCATCCATGAAAATTGGGGATTTTTTTTTTATCCTATTGTTACATCAGTGGAAACCGGTGAGTTTTTATTTATCCTTTTTGTTGGGAATACTTTTTCACCCCCAAAACTGCGAGGGGTCGTTTCTACGAAGAAACAACCGCAGTGCCTGTCACTGTTCCCTTTTAGGAATTCTCGAATGTGGCAGGAGATACTTCACAATTACTGGTAAGTAAAGATAAATAAAACAAGTAAAAATTCCTCAGAAGTTTCTTCGGCGCAATCGAGTTTTCTGTTTTCTGCAAAGCCGCTACAGCGTATAATCAAGGCCACTGAAAGTAGATATATCTTTCGATGGTCTCGGTATAATGCTGTATGAGCCTCGGCCCATGAAACTTTAACCACAGCCCAGTGGTGGCCTATCCTATATCGTTGCCAGAAGCACGATTATGGCCAACGTCAACCTTAAATAAAATAAAAACTATTGAGGCTAGAAGGCTGCAATTTGGTATGTTTGATGATTGGAGGGTGGATGATCAACATACCAATTTGCATCCCTCTAGCCTCAGTATTTTAAGATTTGAGGGCGGACAGAAAAAGTGTGGATGGACAGACAAAGCCGGCACAATAGTTTACTTTTACAGAAAACTGAAAAAAGTGTTCGACCCCATACAGTGAGGGAAAATGTATGGGGGTTGTATGATCGTGTTTTCCAGTTTTGTCGGTTTCGCCTTTGAAAATAAGAAAAAGCAGTTTTACAAAAATCAGGAAAAGAAAAGAATAGAGTTGGTATGTTTACCCCATTTATGAATAAGCCACACAAACTTTAACCAGTGTCAAACCATGTTCATATAGTGCGAGTATATGTATATGTGCACAGTGCATGAGCATGTATATGCGCATATATTTGTTGCGCGTGTATGTGCATATCTGTGATAAAGAAAGCCTGACACTAAAGGCTAAACCAGTGGCTCTCAGTCTTTTTTTTAGTGATGGCACCCTAACTAATATAAAAATTACCGTTGCACCCATTCTTCACTATCCACCATATCGCATGAATTAACTTCTTATTTAATGAATAAAATTATTATCCATACTCAAACCAAAATCAGCGCACCGCACATGCAGAAATATACTGTACAAACAAAGAGCATATCAGAAGAATTAGATAAACTTAATTAGAGTAGACACACTGATAATAATTATATGAAGACTTCTGCTAACTTTTTTTTTTTTTACAATTGTTCATTGAGATGATCTAGCCAAGACGAAATTCATGACAATCTTGCGGAACCCCTAGGCACTGCCTGGGGTGCCACGGCACCCAATTTGAGAATCACTGGGCTAAACGATGAAGCGTATAGAACTTGATTCCAAGAGAAGAGGTGTATCTTGATTCAGTCAACGGATTTGCTGTCGCTGCTTTTCTTCGCTTAATCTCTTGGCTTCTTATAGGTTTCTGTTAGTGCGTGAAACGACAAAATATTCACTTTGCTCTTGAACTACTGTATGTATACAGGGCAAAATTAACTTTTGCCAACTACGGTACATTCCTTGTAATATGTGACTGTTACTACGAGCTAGTTTTCGACTGGTTTATTGATTATTAGTCTGGCGTGACATCGCTGGTGGTCTAGGTATAGTATTCTATGTAAAGTAGTATGCCAGGCCACTAGTATTTTGTATAAAGCTTATATTTATATATTATATATATATATATATATATAAATTATATATAATATATATATATATATATATATATATATATATATATATATATATATAAATATATATAAATATATATATACATATATATGTATATTTATATATATATACACTATTATTACTTTAATGTACCTATCTGAGAGAGACTTAAGATAATTCGCTGTAGTGTTTGAGAGAAAGGTCAGATAGCCTTGATGTAATTTTGAAAGACAGGTAGACAGAGGAGTCAAGAGATTCAAGTATATCTTTTTAAAGTGAAAGGAGAGAGAGAGAGAGAGAGAGAGAGAGAGAGAGAGAGAGAGAGAGAGAGAGTCCATAATAATAAAATTACATAACACGACATCGAGAGAGAAAGCTACTGAGAGTCCAAATGAAGAGTGTAGTTGAGAGGTATGCGTCAGACAAACCCTAGACCCTAATTAATCTTACTGTTTGTTTAGGCTAAGATCTGACGGTGCAAAAAAAAAAAATCTTTGTACCCACTGACACTTGAACACTTGCATGTCTGTACGTACTTGGAGGTAATAAAAAAGAAGCAACTTACGACGAAAGAAAGCCCTATAAACAGAAAAGCTATCAGCGTCTTCTATCGGAAAATCATACGTTTTGGAGAAGTTTATATCCAAGAAAGCGCGAAGACCGAGTATCATCCAAGTATAGATAAATGGAATGCGACCGTAAAGACACTCAAGAAACGACCTCTGCGAGCGAAAGAATCCAATCTTAAATCCATAAGTAATCGTTCTCGAGGCCACAAAGCCATTTAGAAATCACCCGTGGTGTAGTTTATTAATAGGGTGATTGATATAGGGAGTTAAGGGGCCCTTAACACGTACTTGGAAGTATTTACGCTGTCTAAGCCATGCTTTGGTTATTGACATTTAATCGTTCGTGTCTGCTCCACCAGTTGATCGATACGCTATGGCCTACTTATGGAGTATTGGAAGAAACCTTTCACGATATGCTGCAGATAAGAGCACGCTCTCTCTCTCTCTCTCTCTCTCTCTCTCTCTCTCTCTCTCTCTCTCTCTCTCTTTCCAATACACGGAAAGGAGAGTGTTTTGGTTTGAATGGTATCGGTTTTTTTTTTTTTTCTAAGAATAGTTATCGAAATGTATGTTATTTATTAATTGTTATTTAGCTTTGGCTATTAACGTGTTTTTTTGTTGTTGTTGTTGATGTCGGTACAGGGTATGGTTATACTTAGGAAGAAAAATATTCTTATGGGTATCAGATTTATTTGGTTTGGCTGTGTTAGCTGAATCAAAAGTTGGAGAGGACAGTTCACACACACACACGCACATATACAGTATATATGTATATATATATATATATATATATATATATATATATATATATATATATATATATATATATATATATATATATAGATGTACAGTGCATATGTATATATATACATATATATATGTATATATACATATTCTTACAGAATAAACACATATATATGTGTGTGTGCGTGCGTTGTATATGTATGTCACTATACACGAAGGAGCTTATTCCTCTTACACCTTCTGTCCCATTCCCACGCGGAAACTTCCAAACAAAAGCACACACACACACACACACACACACACACACACACACACTGGGTCGAAAACTCACTTAAACTCCCAAGACGAAATGAAATTTTCCTAAATGGACAACAAGGAAATGACGCAAGCATGGTGTAATCGCCTCTGTTATGCCAAAGAAGAGAAGAGGCTTTCGAATCCCTCGAAACGAAGCAAAAATTGAGTCAACAGGTGACATGGCGGGCTCGCAGGTACACGTGAACGAGAGCGTGAGCTGCTGTGTCGGCCGGCGGGTGGGGTTAAAAAGCGCGGACGTCCTTCGTTAATGGATGATGGTACAGGAGAAAAAACTGGGTTGTCTTTTCGATGGGAACGTGCTACTGACAAGCAACGTCGCGTACTCGCAAGCACGCGACCATCGGTAAGAAAATATGCATAGAAATGCTAAGACTAAGCCCACCTATGTCTGGGAAAGACGTAGCAATTCTGTGGAAGGCGAACTCCGATAACGTGACAGGGGATAAATGAGAAAACGGGAAACCAGATGGGGAAAAAAGATTAGAAAACGAGACACCAAATTAACAAAAATGGGTTGGTCGGAGAGACAGTCATGCAGATTACAGACGTGAACGGAAATTACAATCTCTTTTGATGATGAGGAGGGAAGCAGATCAGTAACTAGAAAAGTGATTTTCCTAATCCGAGAAGGAAAAAAGAACAAAATGCAGTTTGCGTGGAAGGCTATTCAGATAACGAAAGGACAAGTAGGTTACACGTATTTTTTTTTTTCTTTTATGAGACTCGGCATACGTCCGTACGTGCTTTCCTCTTAGTCACTCCGCTCCAGAAAAACTTCGGTGTTAGAGGAGTCGTATTTCTTGACACATTTTCTACTTACGGGATTGTGTCGGATAAGGGCATTCTTTTCCGTGTCAGGTGAGTTCGGGTTGAGACACAGAGAGAAACAAACAGGCTCAGGTTACAATAGTCACGAACACAATTCTTTTCTCAAGAGAAGAATAGACGGATAAGTAACCAGGCGCATATAGCTAGTTCTTTCTTGGTGGAAAATAAAAAGAAAATCTGATAAATGGGAAGAAGAATTGGTGACTTATAACCTTAGATGAAATGATAGGCCGCCCTTCGCCCATACTGAAAAACGAAGGTAATGGCAATAATTTGGGGGAGAGACAGGAAAAAAAACATATTAGATTTTACCTTTCTATAAAAAGAAGGAAGTTCTTAGAACTTTATACACACACACACACACACACACACACACACACACACACACACATATATATATATATATATATATATATATATATATATATATATATATATATATATATATATATATATATATACATATACTGTACAGATCACAAAGAATCGCATAAATATCCGATGGGTGTTTGCAGGTTAGATGATGCTATACGGATATGGGGAGCAGGGGGGACGGTGTTAGAAGGTAAGAAGGTTGCATAAAGGCCATAAAGAGAGGCGTGAAGGGGTCAGGGTTTCAGCAGGAGTGTGACCTTTACCATTTGATACTTCTCTGAATTGCGTTTTACATTTGCTCTCTCCCTTTTCTTTTTGTACCTTTGCTGCAAAATGACGCTTATGTACGTTTGTGATAAACTGTGTGGAATAATTAGCGTGAAGGCTATTAGCAAATCTGGTGACCTGGTCCAACATATATATATATACATATATATTATGTATTATATATATACGGTATACATAAATATATATATATATATATTTATATATAAAGAAATTACAAAAAGAACTCATGCATAACTTCAGAGTGTTTATGGATGAGAGAGAGAGAGAGAGAGAGAGAGAGAGAGAGAGAGAGAGAGAGAGAGAGAGAGAGAGGAAAGGCCCATCAAAATGGAGGTTTACCTATTCGAGTCACTTTCCTAGTAATTGTATACACACACATGTATGTATTTATGATATATGAGTATGTGTATTTATATATATATATATATATATATATATATATATATATATATATGTGTGTGTGTGTGTGTGTGTGTATATATACACATATATGTGTGTATATATATATATCAGCTTCGAATGATCATCCTGAATACTTACATATTACATTTATGATTGCTTTTGTATTTTACCTAATGCAAATTTTGTCATTGTCATCATCACCAAGGCGTTGGTACGCGATTCATAGGTTTATTGACGGAATAAACTAGGAATAAAGATGTGATGAAGCATTTCTTATGTGGAATATAAAAGGAAAATGTAATGCCCTCATTCAAAAGCTGAGGGAATGAGACCACTCAGCTGCGAATAAGTTTTCTTTTTTTTACACCCTGACTCTGTAGTAACGTTCTCTGGATTTTTAATTGAGAGGGTGCAATTAAAGGATCAGTCCAGATAGTTTTAGTGTTCTGTAAAAGAAAACTCTTGAGACGGCTTTTTGTGTTTGTCCGTCCGCCCTCAGATCTTAAAAACTACTGAGGATAAAATGGCTGCAAATTGGTATGTTGATCATCCACCCTCCAATTATCAAACATACCAAATTGCAGCCTTCTAGCCTCAGTAGTTCTTATTTTATTTAAGGTAAAAGTTAGCCATGATCGTGCGTCTGGCACTGCTATAGGTCCCAACAACACACGCCACCACCCGGCTGTGGCTGAAAGTTTCATGGGCCACGGATGAGAGTTTCATGGGCCGTGGCTGAGGGTTTTATACACCATTATATACTGTACATAAAACTCGATTGCACCGGAGAAACTTCGGCGCATTTTTTACTTGTTTGTTCTACAGAAATAGAGTTAAAATTAATGATCATTGCAGAAGGACGAATAGAACAACAGTGCAGAAAGAGAGACGAAGTAATTAAAGGAATAATGAGAGAGAGAGAGAGAGAGAGAGAGAGAGAGAGAGAGAGAGAGAAGAACAGCACTTAGATACAGAAGTCATACAAAGGTAACAGGTACACGGACGAACTTCCCAGTACCAGGCTTCTGCTCTGAGGTTCTTAGAAAACCAGGAACTTGACAAAGAGGTTGTTCAGTACTGAATTTGATATCTGTGGGCAGTCGTATTTTAAATAGCTCGTGCATGGAATGTTTTATATCTGGTTGCTCTTAGGCGTGCTTATATATATATATATATATATATATATATATATATATATATATATATATATATATATATATATATATATATATACATATACCGTATGTATGTATGTATATTTTGTATGTATATATACATAAATATTTTTTTATTTATGTATTTATTTATATATTTTGCATGAGAATATACTGCTGAGGTTTTAGCCAGAGATTTTTAGCGCCGTGGTACATGCACTTCTTTTTTTTTCTATGATTTTATCGTAATATTTAGTAACCCTTAATATCCTCTGTGGGTTCAAAACTGACAAAGGTATCTCGTTGTGAGGCATTTTGTGCGTTACATGTATTCTATCGGTCTCTCCAAAGACTTGTTTATTTTTTACAGATAATATTTTCTATAAACTGAATCCAACTTTGAGACGTCTGTAGCTAAGAATCTCTTAAATCTTATTCCAGCGTGAATTTTATGTCTTTCTCTTCTTCTCTTCTCTCTCTCTCATTCATTCATTCATTCATTCATTAAGTCCATTCATGAACAAGATTTCTTGTGGCTTGTACATGGTGACCTTGAAATTTGCAAGAGAGAAGAGAGAGAGAGAGAGAGAGAGAGAGAGAGAGAGAGAGAGAGAGAGAATTAAAAGATTACGCCTGTCTTGTTATTACGTGTAGCTTAGTCTTGCAATTTTGGAATTAACGTAATCTGAAAATGATTGTTCAACGATTTTCTTTTTTTTTTTTTTCGCGCAGGGGCGTAGAAACTTCATGAGGTCAAATGCATTTTCCTTCGGACTAATGTTTATGTGTTTTATTTTTATTTTTTTTATTAGTTTTAGTTTATCCAGTAATGGCCTTTGGCTGTGGTACGATTACTAATACTACTGCCACCTTAAGTAGTACTGCCATTATCGGATGATGATGATAATTATTATTATTATTATTATTATTATTATTAAATGTTTCAAAAATGTACAATATGAAGCAATCTAGTGATTGCCATTACCGTATTATTATTATTATTATTATTATTATTATTATTATTATTATTATTATTATTATTATTATTATTATTAACTACTTCAAGAATGCACTGTACAATATGAAGCAATCTAATGAATTCCATTACGGCATTATTATTATTATTATTATTATTATTATTATTATTATTATTATTATTATTATTAAATACTTAACGAATGTGCAACACGCCAGCTCCGTATTATTAAGCCTGTCATGCTTTAAAAGTTAGAAAAAATACCAAATTTGTATCCACACATAATTTAAATTTAATTTTCGTCTGTCAAAAAAAAAGCTAAATTCAAACAATTCGGGTATATTTTTCATTAAAATTTGACAAACTTATATTTTAAAATAACGATTCTCACCAGTTATCGAGCACTGACTATATTCCTGTTATGACATTTTACTATGTTATCATTTTTTTGTGCGTTTTTGCAATGGAATGTCATTGCAACAGATTTCAGAATTAAATTTATGCTTTGGAAGAAAATAATGGAAATTTATGGTACCTGTTTTTATTTTGTTTAAACTCTTTCGATATACAATATTACATTATTTTTATATTTACATGTTTTCGTAATTGCCACTATAACATTAATAACAAAAAGTTCTGTCATATTCTACAATTTACTTTCATGTTCCGTTTTGTGAGCTATACAGCATTGAAATATAATGGCCAAACTCTCGCAGTTTAAACCTGTTATTCAAAAAAAAAAAAATACAATAAAAACAACTATTGTTCTACACGAAATGCGATGCAATATATATATCGAAATGGGGTTTTCATGTAATTTTTTTTTTGCTATTGTTTTGAGAATTCGACTTTCTGCTCTGTTCACAAACGGTCGTTTTTCCAAGACCTGTAAGAGGAGTCTGAGCAGAGAGAGAGAGAGAGAGAGAGAGAGAGAGAGAGAGAGAGAGAGAGAGAATCGATAAGTAGGTGTGGCTGGTTGTTGCGGTCTATTAGGTTATGTTAACAACCTCACATCTGGTTTTGCAATGCTAACCCTTCCCTCACTCCTTGCCAACAGCTCCCCTCCTCACCCAAACCACCTCACCCCTAACCCCTCACACCTTCATCCCTCATCCCTCACGCCCTCAACCCTCATCCCTCACACCCTCAACCTTCACCCCTCACACCTTCATCCCTGAGCCCTCACATCCTCACCCAAACCACCTCACCCTGCACCCCTCATACCCTCATCCTTCACACCCTCACCCCTCATCCCTCACCCTCACGCGCTCATCCCTAAAACCTCACCCTTCACCCCTCACCCCCTCATCCATAAAACCTCACCCCTCATCCCTCACACCCTCAGTGCTAACCCCTCACACCATCATCCCTCATCCCTCACCCCTCACACCTTTATCCCTCATCCCTCACCCTTCGCCTGTATACTAAGTACTCTAACCTTCCCCCTCGGTAGTGGCGTCGCCCACGGACTGCCTTGTCCATCTCACCCCACCCACTCCCCATACTCTTTACTCCCCTCTAGCCCCCTTCCAAGACCTCTCTCAAGTCCCCACCTCAAGGACTACCATCCCCCCCTCCTCCCTTCTCAAATTTCTTCCCTCCTACGCTTCCTACCAGACCTGTCCTGTTCCTGTGATTAATAATGTTTTCAGTTCAGGGTGCTTCCATATTCTCGCTTCATCGCCTTCTCCTTCTTCTTCCATTCGTCGCTTCTTCACCTTCCCCTCTCTTAATTTCCTCGCTTCTCCATTTTTTTACTCCTTATCTACTCAGTTCTTAACGATTCAGCTTCCCTGTTTTTATCATCTTCTGTTCTCTCCTTTCCTGCTCTATGTTATCGTCCTTATTTCTCACTTTCTCTCCTTCCCCCGTCCTCTTTATTCTTCCTTCTCCTCTCCCTTTCCCTCCCCAACCTCTTTCTCCACTAATCTATTCTTTGCTCATCTGGAGTCCTTATTCTCGTGACTGGACTGCCTACTTCTGCCGTTACTCCCCCAACCACACCGCCGCCCCCTTGCCCTGCCTCCTCCTACTCCAACTCCATTTACCGAGCGAACATTGTTCTGGTAAAGGTACTTGTAGTATGACCCAATGACCTCTTTTAAGCAGGTCGCACTAGGTCATAGCTCACTGTTGCGTAACCGCAGATAAGTGCCACGTCGTGTGACGCAGTATATTGAAAGCAGCGTACCGTTGGACATTCAGTTTTTTCTGAAGAAATGTCTTCTTTTATTATTTATATATTTAGTTATCTATTTTTATATTGATTTTTGCTACTTACTGTATGTGTTAAGATGAAATATTTTGACTATGTATGTGTCTACGTATACTGTATGCTTTGAGTTATGTACTAAGTAAGGTATCATTAAGTATATAAAACTTAGCCTTTGTTCGCATGATAATAATGCTATTTATGCGGCAACTTCATAAATAATAACAATAATTATAAATGAAGGTGATTATGTTTTTGAACACACTACCCAAATTAGGTCCAGTTTTTAATCTTTAGACTCTGTTTTCATTGTGATTTTGTGGAATACCGTGAAAGGCCCTGTCGTTTTGAACTTTGAGACAAAGCAACGTGCGAATTTGAAAAAGCAAGCATTTGAAATGGACAAAGCAAGCATGTGAATTTGACAGAGCAAACATTTGACTTTGACAAAGCAAGCATGTGATTCTGACATAACAAGCATGTGTATTTGGCATAGCAAGCATGTGAATTTGACAGAGTAAGCATGTGAATTTGACAAAGCAAGCGTGTGAAATGACAGAGCAGGCATGTGAATTTGACAAAGCAAGCATGTGATTCTGACATAACACGCATGTGGATTTGACATAGCAAGCACATGAATTTGACATGGTAAGCATGTGAATTTGATAAAGCAAGTTTGTGAATATGACAAAGCAGGCCATTTGACTTTGACAAAGAAAGCATGTGATTCTGACACAACAAGCGTGTGGTTTTGACATAGCAAGCATGTGAATTCGACAAAGAAAGTATGTGAATTTGACAAAGCAAGCTTATGAATATGACAAAGTAGGCATGTGGATTTGACAAAGCAAGCGTGTTACTTTGACAAAGCACCCTTTGTAAATTTGACAAAGCAAGCATGTGAATTTGACATCTCAAGTATGCGAATACGATGCCACAAGAATCTCAGATTTGTCATCTCAGTTGCGTGAACTGGGCATCATCACACTTTGCGAATTTTACATCTCATTTTTGTGTTAATTTGGGATTTCAACTATAATAAATAACGGAGAGTGAATCCTTGACTCGTTCTGTATTTATAAACTCGTAGGTAAACGTAAATTCCCTTAGAAGATAAAAAAAACTTAATCTAAGATAAAAAAAAAAAAAACTCAATTACTCTTGTATCTCTCATCTAGGTAAGGTAAGCAGTCATCGTTCTCAAGGCTAATTGAATTTTTAGTCAAGTTCAGTTTCAATGTCAAGTACCTAAGAAGGTCGTGATTTCAGTGAACTTGATACCCAGCACAGAAAAATAACTGATGTTTCATACCCAGACCTAAAAACAAGTAAAAAATGCGCCGAAGTTTCTTCGGTATAATGCTGTATGAGCCGCGGCCCATGAAACTTTATTCCCGGCCCGGTGGTTGCCTATCCTATATCGTTGCCAGAAGCACGATCGTAGCTAACTTTAACCTTGAATAAAATAAAAACTACTGAGGCTAGATGGCTGCAATTTGGTATGTTTGAGGATTGGAGGGTGGATGATCAACATACCAATTTGCAGCCCTCTAGCCTCAGTAGTTTTTAAGATTTGGGGGCGGACAGACAAAAGTGCGGACAGAATAATGTGCGGACGGACAGACAAAATCGGCACAATAGTGTTCTTTTACAGAAAACTAATAAGGCTTAAAGTTAATGACTAATACACTAAAATACCATTTAATGTCGGATGTCAGGTATCCCAAAATAACTTCAGAGTTAATGTCAGGTACTTAATGTTAGTACTTACGTCATCAAATGCTTAATGCCCCGTAAACTAAGATTAACATCAGTCACTTAATGCGTAATATCGAAAAATACCATCAGGTACGTAAATGAGCCCATTACTCAAAAATATTACAAATATTTCTAAATTTCCCGCTAACGTTTTCATGTGAAGTCCTGAATTGCGTCACTTGTTGACATTATCTAAAGTTGCTGTTTAAGATTTTACTCGACGCCGAAATCAAATGTGATGTCAGGTATTGAGTGAATGAGTTACCTGGCGAAGCAGTTTTGTGAATGTATTAGACAGGAATCAAGCAGTTACAGAGTGAAACAGCGACTGCACTCTTTGTATTTATGATGCCGTTCTTTCATAGGAGTAAACCCCTCGTAGGCACCATTTTTTTTTATAGTAAAACGTCCACTGCATAAACATAAGTGTAATAATTGATTTAGGCATCTTGGTAATGTTGCATTAACAGGGGAAAAGGTTCTGGCTGAAACGGACAAATTTCACGTGAGCAAATTAATAGGTTATCATAGATATACACATATCCAAATAGATATGAATGAAATAGCTTAATCCGCAGGACAAATCACTATATTGTATTATTAGGCTTAGTGCTTTATTTATTTATATATTTATTATTATTATTATTATTATTATTATTATTGTTGTTGTTGTTGTTGTTTGTAGGCACTGAAGCTTAATATACACATGACGGATAAATCCAGTTGTAATGCTTTGAAAATATACTATGTGATAGCACAACTTATTTATGAACTCCCAAATAGTACCACTTCATATAATAGGAAAAGATCCCCACGAACAGAGAAACTGACTCTTCATGCTAAGAAAAACTTCCGGCATGAAATAAAGCAGAAAATGCAGTTTTTCATCATGGCGGCTCATGACGTCAGAAATACAGGTGAGAAATGATGATGACGTCACGGCATTTTTCCTCCAATGACTGAGTAGGCGGAGTGCCAAGGTGGGCGTGTGAGTTATGGAGGGGAAGGAGGAAAATAATCAGGAAAATAGGAGGAAAATAGTCCTTAAGTACAGGTAGTTATGAGAAGTCCTTACTACTCGTATTTTACCGTTGCCTCTCGCTGTAAGTTAAAAAGTATTGCGTTGCATAAATCGCGGGTTTTTCGGACTGTTCATGGAAGCGTTTATCGAAGTGATTTACCAACGTATTTTATGCTGCACTCAAGGAAAGTACGTCTACTTTTCTTATGAATGCGAAAGCATACGTATGCAGTTGAATATATATATATATATGTATATGTATATGTATATATATATATATATATATATATATATATATATATATACAGGTATATATATATTTATAAGAATGTACGATTATATGAATGTATGTGTATGTACTAATACACACATACACACACACACACACACACATATATATATATATATATATATATATATATTTATATATATGTGTGTGTGTTGTATGTACATTACACACACACACATATATATATATATATGCATATATATACACACATATATGTGTGTGTGTGTGTGTGTGTTTTTTTTTACTTCTCTTGAGGGGCGTTCATAAATAACTACATCCTTGGGCATCGATTTCATTGGATTCTTTCGTAAGAATTTTCCTATTCGATCACAAGAGCTGACATTCTTTATTTTCCAAGCCATATGATTACTTCAAAGGAATTGTAAATAAGACCTCCTTGGAATTAAATAAGATATTAGAATCTGTAAATCTTTTCTGTCACGTGTACACGCGCTCGACCAGACAAATAAATATATATTTATATATATACGGTATATATGTATATATATATATATATATATATATATATATATATTATATATGCATATATATATATATGTACATATATATATGCATATATATATATATGTATATATATATATATATATACAGTATATGTATCTGTCTGTATCTGTATGTGATATATATATATATAATATATATATATATATATATATGTATATATACTCCTTACATTCAGATAAACACAGACATATATAATATATATATACCTGTATATATATACACACACACACACACACACACATATATATATATATATATATATATGAGTTATATATATATATATATATATATATATATGACCCTGACCAAGGTCAGTTAGGTCATGTTCTCTTACTGCATCTGTTTTGTTGACAGCATCAGATCATCTTACACCACTAAGATTCTCTGGTAAAGATGGCCAGCATTGGGTCAGCACATTCCTCCTCCCTCGTGGACTCCTATCCCTGTATCTAGCCTCAGACAAAGGCCTACTGGAATTAAACTCTCAGATGCAAAACTAGACTTTATTTGCAAATTTAATGAAAGTATTTCAGCAAAAGTTACAGTCATGAAATGGAGTGGCTTACACCCCCTTAAAATGGAAAACATAACTAGAGGAAATTCTGATTCACAAACAATCGAATTAATGATTCTAGATCAACCAATACTAGTGACTAACACCCTGGTCAACAGATTAAATAAACAGGACATAATTATTCTAGACCAAAATAAATGTCATGTATTATGTACAAGCACACCAGTTCCAAAATATTTGTCCTCACAGGACGAACCCAGAATTCCTATTAACCCTTAAACACAAACGTGGGGTTATGGCCACCCCAGCAAAGAAACAAAATATGGTAACTCTGCTATAGGTGCTAGTAGCAACGAGCCCTTCTATGCATGTTTAGTCTGAGGTGGTACATGTGCATGTTTGGTGCTCTTTGTGTTTTTTTTTTATATTCTTGTTTTAGGTCCACCTCACCCCATGTTTGTGTTGTTACACTAAGTACCATAGGGTGACAGACACCCCATGTATGTGTTTTGGGGGCATTCTGGGGTGTAATGCAACAGAAAGACTAAGAGATGGCCCCTCTGTATCTCTACTGGCTGGAGAATGCTGCTGTTATCAATGCCAAGATAGCGCACACAGCAAATCTGCAAAGAACAGGATGCACCAAAATTCCAAAACGCCGTCACCACATGCTACACCTTACACGAGAGTTAAAAAGGCCATGGGCAGAGAAGAGGTTGTTGTCTGCAACTCTCCCACAGCCCCTAAGAGTATTGATATCTACCGTCTGTGACCTTCCATCGGTGGCCAGTACACAATACCCAGTAGGCCAAGTACTTGCACAATGTAGGCAGCCTCAGGTGTGCTGTGCAGAGTGCCCCCGCTCTTTGGACCGGAGGACACTCATTAGTTGCATGAAGTGTCAGAGACCCGTGTGCCAGTGCCACTTCTACCCTACATGTACCAACTGTGTTGCACACGTGGTAAGTAATAATGAAATATTACATTACACACACACACATATGTATATATATATACACACACATATATATAAATACACACAGGCAGTCCCCGGTTATTGGTAGGGATTCCATTCCCAACAGCATGACGGTAACCGAATATCGCCGATAACTGAAAATCAGCGATAATAGCTCCGATCCCCGGTTGTCGGCGCTGATAACCGAGAATCGGAGCTGATAACCAGGGATCCGAGCTGATAACCTTTCCATATCACTTCACATCAAGTTAGAAAGCAAAATTCTCCCCTTCTTCTGCATCTATTCACGATGATTCATCTTCTTTCTCCTCCTCCCGCAGGCTGTGATCCGTGCAGTCTTTTATTTATTGGTTTTAATTTCAGGTTTATTTGTAAGGAGTTTTGCGTCCTCTGTTTTGCCCCGTCTGTTTCCGCTTCCGTTGGGAAGAAACCCGTTTTCTGTGTTCGATTTGAATTCTCAGAATGCTCTGTATATTTTTTACAGTGAACTTCAAATAGTTCAGTTTCTATTACAGTCTAACTTACAGTATTTCACAGCTTTATTTATGAAGAATTAACAAAATTAACTCCTGTGGCTCTTTTAAAAAGCGAACGTCATTTATTTCACTTAGGCCTAGTGCATAACCTGATTCTTATTCGACTTTGTTGTCAGATAGGATCTGTTCTAAAAACACGAAAATAATAAAATACCTCCGATTTTTTAAAATAATTTTAGTTCAAAAACATGTCTAACGTTTTGCATTATTTCAAGCGATAATAGCTTGATCTGCTCTGAAAATTAGGCTTGGTAAAAGCTCAAACAAATTTAGGCAATTCCATAACAAAACTGTTTTCTAGTTGTAAAATATACATATTCGTTTAGGTAATGTTACACAAATACTAACATAGGTAAGCCACTTCAGTTTCGTACCAATGCAAATTATGGCGAAATGACGCCAACTTAGGCGATTTCTGGCAACTGTAAATTATGAGAGGTCTAACACCTTGTGACACCTTTATCAACAATCTGCATAACTTTATTTTATTGCTACATAAAAACTTGATCTATAATTTAGGTTATGTCATGGCATATACCCCATACTTTTCCAATGTTTTAATTCGCTTTCTCAAAGTTTAGACGATTTATTAGGTAAACAAATGAAGCGCGCGCCATCATTGGTCTAGTTGAGGGATAATATACATACCGTTTCTTTGCACTTCTCGCCTCTAACGAGGGGCCCAGCGTAATCATTGCCAGAAATATTATCTTATTTTTGTAAGATGTTTCGAATTCCTTATTTCTTTTTCCAGAAGATTCATGTCAGTAGCCTTTAGAGTAAGGACATTATTGCTCCGAGTTCTGATATCTGAAGCGTTCCGTGTGTGTGTGTGTGTGTGTGTGTGTGTGTGTTTTGTGGGGTTTTCCGAGTCTTCCTACTTTTCCGGAATGTTTTTTATTTTTTTTGAGACTGGTATTATCCTTGCTACCCTTTAATTACTCACAGTTACCATCATCATCATAAATAATATCATTCTGAAGCGTTGGTAAACATTGTTACGTTAGTCTATAATGAAATACAATGATAATTCTCAAATGTTACTTAGACTTCTGGGAACTAATCAGGGCGGTGAAAAATAATAAAGGTCGCGGAATACATCCATAAAAAACAAAAGAGCATCGTCAAATGCGCAACAATACCAAACATGACCTTGGATCGTAAAAACATAAGACTATCAATAGAGCTATAATACAATCCCGCCTCTTACGGAAAAGAAATGCAAGCAATAGAAGAAGAAGAAGAAGAAGAAGAAGAAGAAGAAGAAGAAGAAGAAGAGGGAAGGGATATTTTGAAAAAATTAGTCGCAAGAGAATGAGCTGATGCAAGAATTGATGCGAACTAAAGTTTTAGGCGATAAATGGATAGGTAGATAGATAAATAGATAGATAGCTAGATAGATAGATAGATAGTTTTTTTTCTGTCATGTTTGAAGCCCTTCATGATTGCTTTCACTAATTTATGTTGATATGCTTATTCAGGCGTATTTCTTTTATATGCCTGTAGCAATAGCTAATGAAGCCTCTACATGACAATCAGATATCACAGAAATACAATTCATAAAAGTGAATATAAATACTCAAGCAAAGTAATTAAATGAGATTTTTTGTCATGAGACTATATTTCTGAAATCTTTGTTGGTTCGATATTTCCTATTTTAAATACGTTATTTATTTTTTAATGTAATTTTTTACGCAGTAATAATAATGATAGTTAAATAATGATGGTGATAACGATAATAATTTAAACATGAAGAAATTCCATTTATATAATGTCTTATGATAAGGTAAACTTACTAAATTAACTGAATGTTGAAGCTGTCAAGTTGCCGGTTTGGGCAACTTATTACAGTTGTTAATTAGCATGAAATTGACTTTATAATTCATTGGGCATTAAATATGATGCCATAAGACCGCTTATAAATTGATTTTACCTAGTCAGCAGTTCCCTAAATATCAGTACCCTGTAAGGGTATTAAGTTAATCATAAGTCTTAAAGTTTAAAAAACCCAGAGCATCAAGTCTTTGAAGAATGGGTCTTAAACCTTTGACGACCAGTTTGTGATGTTAGACTCATGAGAGGATCTTCCTCCTCCTCCTCCTCCTCCTCCTCCTCCTCCTCCTCCTTTTCCTCCGCCACCTCCGCCTCCTCCTCCTCCTCCTCCTCTTCTTCTTCTTCTTCTTCTTCTTCTTCTTCTTCTTCGTCTTCTTCTGCTTCTTCCTCTTCTTCGTCTTCTTCGTGAGAGATGGAGGCTTAAAAGCGATCGATGACCTACTAAATCTCTTCTCAGATGAGGTGTCGAGATCTTTTTCAAATTAAGTTCGGTATTTAGCCGAGTGGTGAAGTTAATATGTAAGAAATTGATTTTTCTTTTTTTTTTTTTTTAGTTTCATCCTTTTTGTATCTGATTCTTTGATCATTGTATTCTCTGAGACTTGTTTGATGGTAAATTTATAAACATGCTTTATTCCTGAATTTCGCTGCACTGAGATTGTATTCAGTATTTTCACATTTCATTACAGTATATCTTGTTTGTTTATTGTTTGATACATTTAACCGAGATGAAAAGCAATTAGGTAAATCAATTCATTTCGTTGTACTTA
>NC_089761.1:20653143-20678143 GCF_040412425.1 Macrobrachium rosenbergii | reverse complement strand
AGATATTATGCCTTAGCAAATATACTGTCTTTTTTTCCACCCCAAATGAACAAAATGATTCATCATAACAGTAAACCATTTCAATACGAAGACTTTAAGGCACGGGTCAGAACTGTCCCAAAAGGCTGATACATCCTTTCAAGTCAAAATTACAGTAGGTCACTGTAATTGGAATAATAATGCCCCACTGACCAACAGGTTCGTTTCGGTAAGTTTGATCAATAACTAACGAGCTATTTAACGTCAGCGCCGCGAGAAAAGCGCACGCGATTTACCAGGAAGTGTTTTAGGAATTCAAGGTCGCTGTATTGAGCTCCTCAGTAAATACAGTATACCAGCGTTCAATGAGCCTGAAGGTTTCATTATCACGTTCTTGCAACTTACTGGTCATTAGTTTGTCGGGTTTCTAAGTGGTAGGTTGCTAGGCCAAGGTAATGAAACGGTCAGGATCGCTGGTAGGTGCTATGCTGGTAGGTGCTATAATACGACAGTTGTATATATATCTTTTGTATCTTATGTATATCTCGTATATTTCTAAGGTAATGGTATGTTTGAATATGTTTAATCCTGGACAGAATCTTCCTGTCTATTTTTTATTACGATATTAGATCCATGAGTTAAATATACTCCTAGGGAAACTCTTTTGACTTTTAATCGGCTTTAACAGATTATCCAAAAATATTCCCTAATCCTTATAACGGATAAATTGTCTAATTCATTTCTATGTCCCTTATCCCTTTCGTTAAACCTAGAAAACTAATGACTTTATGCTCAAAATCTCATTACAACTCGAGCCTGAATCTGTAATGACCTTCATATTTTAGGTTATAAATTCGCTTTCCTCTTTTGTAGAATAATGTCCAACTTTGTTGATATAAAATTATCCTCAGAATTTTACCTGTAGAAAGTCCATGGTGTAAGTTATGTGGCAAGGAACACTTTAATTTCCCATAATTACTAATGTTCCCATCCATTTGCCAAATTTAGGCACAAGCCCATGGCGAGTTTAACTTGCAGTAATCATAAGATTTAAAGAATGGAATTGGTGCACCGTTTACATAAAAGACATTAATATAGAAGTAAAAAATGCGCCGAAGTTTCTTCGGCGCAATCGAGTTTTTTTTGTACAGCCGCTACAGCGTGTAATCAAGGCCACCGAAAATAGCTCTATCTTTCGGTGGTCTCGGTACAATGCTGTATGAGCCGCGGCCCATGAACTTTAACCACGGCCCGGTGGCGGCCTGTCCTGTATCCTTGCCAGAAGCACGATTATGGCTAACTTTAACCTTAAATAAAATAAAGACTACTGAGGCTAGAGGGCTGCAATTTGGTATGTTTGATGATTGGAGGGTGGATGATCAACATACCAATTTGCAGCACTCTAGCCTCAGTAGTTTTTAAGATCTGAGGGCGGACAGAAAATGTGCGAAAAGAAAAAAGTACGGACGGACAGACAAAACCGGCAAATAGTTTTCTTTTACAGAAACCTAATAAATGTCTGATTTTTGTTAGGAAAAATATATATTTGCAACTATTTACATAAAAGACATATCTTCAGAGATTCAAATTTGACGTTTTTAAACATTTATGTAAGGAAATATCTTCATATCATCTACTTTTATCTATCTCCAGGGAGGCTAGCACTTCACGCCCCCACTACTGTCAGAGAAAATGAATGAATTAATGGGTATACCTGGTGTGGTTGCTATGCGTTGATTTAGGGGTAATCTGATAGCCACCCATGTTAAACCAACACCTCATTATGTTACGTTTCAGTGGCTGTGTGCTCAGATATGCTGTCAGTCAAAGCTTTAGGGTAAATATTGATAAGGGCATACTGACCGATTATGGAGATAGAGGGAATATCATCCTTCGAAAGGGTGCTGATTTAAATGATCTCATTCGTGATATATACATAAATATATATACACATATACATATATACAGTATATGTATATGTATACATATATATATACACATATGTATATATATATATATATATTATATATATATATATATATATATATATATATATATATATATAATATATATATATATATATATATATATATATATATATATATATATATATATATATATATATGCTGTATATATGTATATATGCATATGTGTATGTATGTGTGATAGACGACCAGGAAGAGAAAGAGCAATTACCTACAGATACACATGAAATGTGACACCCAAAATCGTGTCAATATGTCAGGCGGGGAAAGACTAGCATGTAGTGTCATTATTGTTAAAAGATAATGATTCGACCAAATGCATGAACAAGACTCACATAAGCAATAATATAAGGCCTCTCCGCTCCTAGACCTCCAAGTAGTGTTATCAGAATACGCTAAAATACCAGACTGAGAAGTGCAGTGAACGACAGCAGAAGTTTTTAGACAAGCGTTGCCGTGTCCTCTCTCTCTCTCTCTCCTCAAAACCACGTACTGAGGAATTGGCCCCAAATAGAATCTAACAGTTGAAAGGAAGCACTGATTTGATCGTCCTGAAATGATTGGTGTGGGTCTCATTAGCATAGCAACAGACAGAGTCTTGGATGGAATCTTTGTAGATAAATCAATATGATAATTAACTGATGGACGCAAGATGGTATTAATTGATACGTTGGGTTTCCAGTTCCTTGTCAAATTTAACAAGCACTAGAATCTGTTGCTTTCAGTTCCTTGTAAAATTGAAAAGCAGGAGAATTTGGTATTAGTGTGTACTGTGGAGTGCCGTTACAAAGGCGACGTCTCTTGGAGAGTATCCATGTAGACCAGTGGTTCTCAGTCTTTTGTAAGTGATGGCACCCTAACTGATGTAATCATCACCGTGGCACCTCTTCTTCACCATCCCACCATATTGCATGAATTAACTTCTTATTTAATTAATAAAATTATTATCCATATTCAAACCAAAATCAGCACACCGTACGTGCAGAAATGTACAGTACAAACAAAGAGCATGTCAGAAGAATTAGATAAACAGTTATAAGAATTAGATAAACAATTATATGAAGACCTCTGCAAACTTTTTTTTTTTTACAAATGTTCATTGAGATGACCTAGTCAAGAGAAAATTCATGACAATCTTGCGGCACTCCTAGGCACCCAATTTGAGAATCACTGGGGTAGACCAAGGACAGAGAGGGAGAGACGCAGATGCCTAACTAATTGGTATGCATAGGATTTCGGTTTATATGGCTGACCGGAGACAGATTCGAGTTTATTAAGAATAAATAGGACTGGGCTGATGATAGTGCCAGACTCTTTGGGTGATGTAACTAAGGAGAGAAAAAAGAATATCGTTTGCTTCAATTTATATTAAGATGCGCATTAAAATATTTATGTTGCATTCAGATCATGCACGTATTTTCTCCTTCCAGAATATCATTCGCCAAATAATAATTATCTTTATGAGACGAATCTGACTTAAGAATGATGTTGAAAGTTATTTAACTGGTCCGCTGGTGTAGTGGTTAGTGTCGTGGCATGCCACTCAGATGTCGCGGGTTCGCGTCTCCCTCAGGGCGAAGAAAAATCATTGGCTCTGTACCATGATCAGTCACTGCTGCAGTGTTGGGTCTCCTGCGAGAGGTTGGAAATAAAGTCGAAACCGGTCAGGACCTACACCCTGTTTCTTTGGAATCTTGAATTTCAAGTCAGTGGCCCCTGTGTGCTTGTTCCGTGTGAATAGGTTTCTTCTACTAAATAATAATAATAATAATAATAATAATAATAATAATAATAATAATAACGTAATAAAATCAGTGTACGCGTGGACAGCTTTCTTATGCATTATTTTCTTCCTTCGTAATTGACGTCATTGCTATTTCGGTCACTGCCTTCGCCGAACGGATTTTAAAATTCATCCGTCATCTTATCTTATCGTCTTTGTCTGTCTGTCTCACCGTACAACCTGAAGTATTTTCTCTACTTCCTAACGGTTCATATTTTTGGCCCAAGTTTACTTCTTAGTATCTGTTCCTGTACATTATTATTATTATTATTATTATTATTATTATTATTATCATTATTATTATTATTATTATTATTATTATTATTGATAATGATGATAATAATAATAATAATATTATTATTATTATTATTATTATTATTATTATTATTATTATTATTATTATTATTATTATTATTATTATTATTATTATTATTATTATTAATGTGTTTGGAAAGTCTGTTGAGTGAAATATTATTTAATAATTTAAAGAAATTTCAGCTTGTTTCTTAACAACTTGCCCAGTCCAATAATAATAATAATAATAATAATAATAATAATAATAATACATTCATTGTAGATATTCGTTAGCGTCGCCTCGTAAACACACAAAAAGCAATCCATACTTGATTAACATCCATCAATTTAATTAAACTGCGATAAAAATCGGAACAACCATAATTGATTTTCTGAGGCAACATTTCCCAAGATCCTGAGTCTGTCACGAAAGTGTTTACTGATTCTTTGATCATATTTTTCCGGTCTTATTCTCATCTGTAATCCATATTTGTTTACGTCGTTTTGTTTGTTTTCGTTTGTTTGTAATTCTCTTCCGTTTCTCTGTGGGGTTTCCTTACCTTCTGTCGACTCTTTATTTATTTATTTATCTGTTTTTTTTTTTTTTTTTTTTTTTTTTTTTTTTTTTTTTTTTTTGCTGTTTACCGTAATTTTCATATAGCGACATTCCGTTTCTCTCCGTTGATGTTTTCATTCACATTTCACTTTTTATGTTTTTTAATGTGCTTTTCATCCTTAATTCTATTTTTCTTGCTTTTTACAATTTAAAATTCTGTTTTTCTTGCTTTTTAAAATTTATATTCGTGCATTTGAAAAGGTGAATTAAGATTGAAATTAAAGATAAATTTAACTCAGTACACCAATAATCCATGAGTCTCGTTCTATATCACTTTGTCCCAAATAATAATAATAATAATAATAATAATAATAATAATAATAATAATAATAATAATAATAACACTGTGTTATGGCAAATACGAAGAACGCGCCGAAAGAGATGATTATTGCATCCAGGATTGATTTCTCGTTCAGTATATATCGGGCGCTCGTTGTGATTGGTCAGTGTTGTGTGACGAAAGCATGACGTCACCAGAGAAATAAATCAAGCTGACACATTGACTGAATTGAGAAGCGTAATTATTCTCTCTCTCTCTCTCTCTCTCTCTCTCTCTCTCGTTTATTTTGAATGAGGTTTCGTCACGTAATAGACTCAAAAAAGTAACAGTCGAATTGCTATTAAAAAAAAAATACTACGTAATCGTTCATTCTCTGTCTAAGAGCATCATTAAATCAAACATCCTTTACTTTTGTGGATCTTTTTGTGTATCATTATATGTATATATATATATATATATATATATATATATATATATATATATATATATATATACTGTATGATTGTAATCAGTCCTTCGTCAATGGCTTGGAAATAAAGTTTGAAACTGTCAGACTTCCACCCTGTTTTCTTATTTTTCTACTGTAATGTTTTGATATATATATATATATATATATATATATATATATATATATATATATATATATATATATATGTATGTATGTATTTATATATAATATATATATATATATATATATATATATATATATATATTATCGTACGTACACACACACATATATATGTGTGAGTGTGTTTTAAAATAAGTGTATGTTCTATACTTATCTGTGTGTATACTATATTCATGAAACGGAGATAGAATAAAATGATTTATATAAACACAGCAACAGATTACATAACCATTATCGGCTATCCACTCCGAAGCCATAAAGAATCCAAACATCAACTTAATCTAAAAAAAAAAATAGTAAGAACATTTTTTTTTTCCTACTCCTTAAGTTCACATCGTTAGCGCCATCGACCTCCTTCTCGTACTTTGAGTCTGTCTCAAGTCGGTCCTAAAGGCCAACGATGACTGATGAGTGTCTATTTTAATGTTAGTGACGTCACAGTACCCCTTGATCTCGCAGTGACGCCGACGTCATCATCGAGACGTTGTATGGCGTCATCGTTAACCTTATGACGTCACAGATAACGTCATCAGTGAAGACTTTCTTATAACGCTGAGGTTCTTCGGACATTTGAGAACGCTGATATTTTTATAGAGTATTATATAAATATCTTCGATATTACCCAGTTATATATATATATATATATATATATATATATATATATATATAAATATGAAGATTTTGTATATATATATACGTCACGGTCCAATGAATTTAGATTATATATAATATATATATATATATATATATATATATATATATATATATATATATATATATATATTATATATATATTATATATATATATATTATATATATGTAGGCATTATATATATATATATATATATATATATATATATATATATATATATATAATATATATATGTACATATATACATTTATAATATATACAGTATATATATATTATATATATACATATATATATATATATATATATGTATATATATATAATGTATATATATCTCACACAGACGTACACAATTTATATTATATATATATATATATATATTATATATATATATATATATATATATAAATTGTATACATATATGTATGTGTGTGTGACGGTATATCCTCTGTGTTTATAATTATATTCATTGCCTTAAAGAATACACAATAATTTCCAGATTTCTGTAGAAAAAACACACCCTATATAAACGAGGAAGCAAGAGCAAAAATACACTTTTCATTTAAAATAAAACAACTTAAAAAAGGTATTTTATAATGATAAATGGAGAGATTATACTCATATATATATAATATTGGCAAGGCTATCACTGTTTACATATATACTTTGTCGCATATGATAATAACAAGCATATTGGTTTTGTTCTTTATTGACGCAGTTCTTATACAATATTTAGATGTGCACTAAAAAGACAGACACACACACACACACATATATATATATGTGTATGTATATATATATATATATATATATATATATATATATATATATATATATATATATATATATACACAAACGCACATGTATACGTGTAAATATATATATATATATATATATATATATATATATATATATATGTATATATGTATATATACAATATATATAAAATATACACATATATATACATATAGTCATATATGTGAGTAAAAAAAAGTTTGTATTTAGCAGTACTCAAAACATACCAAAAATGGAGTTCTTATTCCTGCATTCTGAAGCATTCTGAATTCCTCATTAATCATCTTACGCGTCCTTCTCATTTACCCACCCTACCATCGACCCAATAACCAACACCCCCCCAACTCCCCACCCCCAGAATATTTACCTTCACCTGTACTTCAGATATCTCTCTCTCTCTCTCTCTCTCTCTCTCTCTCTCTCTCTCTCTCTCTCTCTCTCTCACGTGACTCTTAAGGCGTGCACTTCACCTGATGACGTCATGCTTCCGTCACTGCTTCCTGAGTCACTTGCGGTGTCGATATCACAAAAGCTCTTGAAGAGGAAGAAAGGAATTTTAAGTTTAAAAATCCTCGCCTGTTTCCTGAGTCTGAAATTGCGAAGGTTCTTTGGGAAAATGCCTTGCAAGTTCGGCCGTAGAGATGTTTGTTTGTGAGCGTGTTTGTGCTGAAGAGTTTTTGTTTTTCCATCTGTTTGTTCATTTGGTTTATATCTTGGTTCTTCTGTTTCTCGGTGTTGCTTCTTATGTCTTTTCATCCATCTTTTTACGGTTCTGTCATTGTTTATTGATCTGAATTTCGCAGTTTATCTTTCTGTCTGTTTGTTAATTGACTTAATAAATTTTGGTTTTTCTGTTCCTTAATGCACCTTTATGTCTTCTCATTCATATTTTTACAAATCTCCCTTTGTTTATTAATGTGTTTTCACTTATAATTCCTTCTGATCGAAAAGAGTGAGGGATTTACGTTAAAAACGCTAAAATAACATTATGCCTATTCTTTGGCAAGGTCAGTGAAAATGCGTCTTCTTTACACTGATATATAATCAAATTGTGTACCTGCCTTACATCGTGAAAATGTTTATGTATATGACTTTTATATAACATTTTTATTTATATGACTTCATGAAAAGGAATTTGAGTAAAATGAAGTGACGAAATAAAAACAAAAAAATAGACAAAACAGGTTCAGTATAACCCATGAATCAGAAATACTAGACTCCATAACTGAAAGAAAATTAGACAAGCGAACTACTTCATTACAGAGTACAAAAAACTGAAAAGTAATTATATAACGAATTAATTACCCCGTCTCTGAAAAAAATGACCAATGAGAACTGAAACCTGATATATATATGGCTGCGATTGAAAAATGTCTGTAAAGTATATATCATATACAAGAAGTGAGTTGTATGCAGCCGACTGTGTTGAGGAGATATTTCAGTCACAGCCGTATATGTCAGGTTTCAGTTCTCTTGATCATTTTGTTTTAGAGAGCCAAAATTAATTAATTATATAATCACTTTTCAGTTTTTTGTACTCTGTAGTGAAGTAGTTTGCTTGTGTCTAATTTTCTTTCAGTTACAAAGATAAATAATTTTGATTCGTGGGTTATACTGAACGTGTTTTGTCTATTTTTTTTTTTATTTCGTCAATTAATTTATTTTACTTAAATTCCTTTTCACATGATAATCACACATTGGCATTAATGTTTATTTATTGCTGCCTTTGTAACTACTTGAAATTGCGTTAAGAAAAGTAGCAAAAAATGTTACAATTCTGTATTTTTTATTATTATTATTATTATTATTATTATTATTATTATTATTATTATTATTATTATTATAAAAATAATATTCTTGTAATCCCCATCGCATTCCCATTGAACTAAGAGTGATTTTGTACCTGGTAGTCAGTCAATTTTTTTGTGATGCCAGCAAATAAGCAAGCATGGTGTGCTAGCAACCTCATCCTAAAAGGTTTGTATATATATATATATATATTATATATATATATATATATATATATATATATATATATATATATACATAATATATATATATATTTTATATATGTATATATGTACTGTGTATATGTATATATATTATATATATATATATATATATATATATATAGTATATATATATATATATATATATATATATATATATATATATATATATATATATATTCATATATTCATGTGTGTGTGTTATATATGTGATTATTTATATATGAATATTTGCTCACATAAAACCGTGACATTTTATTCACAAATACTAAGCCACTAATATCATTTAATATAAAAAAATTCATAATTTGCCACATGTTACAAACATACCAATCAGTTATCCTGGTGGAGGTGGGTTCATATATAAATTCTAAACCTGAATTCGACAGGCATATGTACAGCAGAGCCGATATCAACTTATACTTTTCTTGACGGCTCAGTGGTCTGAAGTCACTGTGATTTTTTAAATGGGGCAGCGGATCGAATCCCACTAGTGATGACGAAGCACTCGTCAATTATAATTTCCCTTGGGTGTAAGTTGTTCCCAAGGTTTAGTGAATTGGATATTAAACGATATTTGTGGCTTATATATATACATACATATATATGTGTGTGTGTGTGTAAATATGTCTGTATGTATGTGTGTATATCATATATAAATACAAATATATATACATATATATATATATATATACACACAGACCTTATATATATATAAATATATATATATATATATATATATATATATATATATATATATATATATATATATATATATATATGTATATATATACATACAGTATGTAATGAGTATGTATATATATATATATACATATATATATATATATATATATATATATATATATATATATATATATATATATATGATATGTGTGTATGTCTGCATGTATATTCATGGATTAGAAGTTTTAAATAAACATCGTACCCACTTCCTCAGCAAGTCAGCCCGTATACCTCAAGTGATTTCTTCTATCATCGATGCAAAAGACGTTTCCGTATTTAGATGCGAACCCTACAGAGAGGCCATTAGCCGAATTTTACGACCTGCGCCATTGTAAACTTGGGTATTAACTTCGACCAGATGCCAAGTTTAGAACCAGATATTGATATGTATTTAAATACACATCAGTAAAAGCGACTTATGATACTAGTTTTTCTGTGCGTCCCTTTAGAACCAGATTTAGACTTGTGCGGAGAGACAGTAAATTCGCGCGTTCTTTTGGGGAGGTTTACGTACGTGGTCTGTTTCATACTTGTTTTAAATCCATCTACAAAATGTTTGATGTTTGGAAACAATGCCGCTATTTTTTAGGTACGCGGATTTTTTGTCACCGTATTGAAATAACTGATGATAATAAATAGAAAGCTGGAATTTTTTTATGATTAATAATTTCATGTTTTTACGCCAAGGTTGAAGTGCACCATAAATAATGTTAATAAATAGAAAATGGAATTTTTTGAAGTGCACCATAAATAATATTAATAAATAGAGAATGGAATTTTTTGAAGTGCACCATAAATAATATTAATAAATAGAAATTTTATTTTTTCCAAGTAATAATGTTATGTTTTTATGCCAACATTGAAGTGCACATAATATTAATAAATGGAAAATTTATTTTTTTTAATAATGTTGTGGTTTTTATGCCAAAATTGAAGTGCACCATAAATAATATTAATAAATGGAAAGTGTATTTTTTTAATAATGTTATGTTTCTATGCCAACACAGAAGTGCACCATAAATAATATTAATAAAGAAAAAATTTATTTTTTTATTACTAATAATGTTATGTTTCTATGCCAACACTGAAATGCACCATGAATAATATTAATAAATAGAAAATTTATTTTCTTTAGTAATGTTATGGTTTTTATGCCAACATTGAAGTGCGCCATAAATAATATTAATAAATAGAAAATTGATTTTTTTATGGGTAATAATGTTATGTTTTTATGCCAACATTGAAGAGCATCATAAATAATATTAATAAATAGAAAATGGATTTTTTATGGGTAATAGTGTTATGTTTTTATGCCAACATTGAAGTGCGCCATAAATAATATTAATAAATAGAAAATGGATTTTTTATGGGTAATAATGTTATAGTTTTTATGCCAACATTGAAGTGCACCATGAAGGAGTATAATCTGTAAGACATCGATTTGTTTCCTTTGCAGAAACGAACAAGAATATTATCTTTTTCTTCCAACATGAATTGTGTACCAAAAGGAAACATTTTGTAAGACATCCAATTTTTTACGCAGTTGAAACTGTAATTGGTCCAGCGGGGTGCCTACCAATTAACGTCGGATCCGAATCACTTCCTGTCACTTGACGTTGTGGAATTCGCCCAACGCTTAAGTTTCAAAGGCTGCCACAATAGAAAATTGATCCCTTGTCCAGCGAGTGCTGGATTCCACACGTAACTAACTTCCAGCCCTCCCAAAAGGGCAAAGGAGTATGCAAATACTATTTTAGAGAAGTTGACAAAATTCTCCTTACCATATCCTTAAATAAATAGCCTAAAATCCTGCAAGAGGATTCATACTGTCTTATAGTTTGAAAGGTCCTGACCTCAACGGTGTATTCAGAATAAATTTTCAAGGAGATTTATCAGCGAGTAAAGGTATAAAAGCAGACAGGAAAAGAACTCAACCTTTTAATCAGATGTGACTTAAATCAGAATAAAGTGTATGTATGTGTGTGTACGAGAGAGAGAGAGAGAGAGAGAGAGAGAGAGAGAGAGAGAGAGAGAGAGAGAGAGATTGGATGAGGGCAAATCGTTGATGGGAGGTTTGAAAGTTAAACTGATAAAGTTTGTGTGTTTGAGAGAGAGAGATGTGGGGGTTGGGGGGCGGGGATCGGGAGGAGGAGGTTTAAAAGTTAAACTGATAAAGTGTGTGTTCGTGTGTGTGTGTGTGTGAGAGAGAGAGAGAGAGAGAGAGAGAGAGAGGAGGTTTGAAAGTTGAACTGATAAAGTGTGTGTATGTGAGAGAGAGAGAGAGGGGGGGATAATCGGTAGGAGGAGGTTTGAAGGATAAACTGATAAAATGTCTGTGTGTTTGAGAGAGAGAGAGAGAGAGAGAGAGAGAGAGAGAGAGAGAGAGAGAGAGAGAGAGTTGGGGGGATGTGCGGAATCGGCAGGAGGAGGTTTAAAAGTTAAACTGATAAAGTGTGTGTTTTTGTGAGAGAGAGAGAGAGAGAGAGAGAGAGAGAGAGAGAGAGAGAGGGCAGGGCGATAAATCGGTAGGAGGAGGTTTGAAAGATAAACTGATTAAGTGGACGTTTGAGAGAGAGAGAGAGAGAGAGAGAGAGAGAGAGAGAGAGAGAGAGAGGAGTTTGAAGGATAAACTGATAAAGCGCGTGTGTCTTTGAGAGAGAGAGAGAGAGAGAGAGAAAGAGAGAGAGAGAGAGAGAGAGAGAGAGAGAGAGAGAGAGAGAGAGCGGAAATCGGTAGGAGGAGTTTTGAAGGATAAACTGATAAAGCATGTGTCTTGAGAGAGAGAGAGAGAGAGAGAGAGAGAGAGAGAGAGAGAGAGAGAGAGAGAGAGAGAGAGAGAGAGAGGGAGGGAGGGAGAGAGAGAGAGAGAGGAGGAGCAGGAAGACTAAAGGATGAACCGGGAGAGAGAAGTTTACCTAAGAAGCGCACCATAGATAGCCATGCAAGCTGAAACCGTCGTCCGTGTGAGGCTCCTATGTAAGATGGTTCCCAAAAATGCGAAGAGCACTTCGTGTAGAGATAAGTGGGTTACACGGTGTCACTTTCGAGCCGAGAGTGATGGCAGGTCCGAACTAAAATATTAGCCTCTTAAATGCAAGGCTATATACAAACCCGGTGCTTGATGCAAGTATGTTTGGTTTATTTTTAAACACACTTATTTGCTTGTGTGGGTCGGCATATTTCAGGGCAGTATGTAGGACATGTTTATCTATTGCTGTTTATTTATTCACTTAATTATTCATTATTTATTTTTTTATCGTTTGAGTGTTTGTTTATTTGCATCGCCAGGCGATAGAGAGGAAAAAATAAGAAAATAGCGTTCAAAGGCGAATTACCATTTGACAGAAAAATTATAAGTTTTATTGGTATTCCTGATCAGTTCCCAATGTAAATCATTTTCGTCTGTCAACAGAAGTAAACAAAATTTAATAAATGCACAAAAGAATAGTTTAGCTTTCAGAAGGGGAAATTAAGAAAGTCAAGAAGAACATATGTCTTAATTCTTGATCTAAATCAGAAGATAACAAGTAAAAAATGCGCCGAAGTTTCTTCGGTGCAATAGTTTTCTGTATAGCGTATAATCAAGGCCACCGAAAATAGATCATCTTTGGGTGGTCTCGGTATAATGAAACTTTAACCACGGTCTGGTGGTGGCCTGTCTTATACCGTTGCCAGACGCACGATTATGACTAACTTTAACTTTAAATAAAATAACAACTACTGAGGCTAGAGGGCTACAATTTGGTATGTTTGATGAATGGAAGGTGGATGATCAACATAGCAATTTGCAGCGCTCTAGCTTCTGTAGTTTTTAAGATCTGAGAGCGAACAGAAAAAGTGCGGACAGAAGAAAGTGCGAACAGAAACAGGTAGGACAGAATATAGTGCGGACGGACAGACAAAGCCGGAACAATACTTTTCTTTTACAGAAAACAAAAAAAAGAAACTTATTTTGAAATTGGCGGGAGTATAAAAAAAATGAAAAAATACAACTAGGGTCACTTTTAGACTAAAGCAGTAATTTTAAGAACAACATACATTTTTAGTTAGTTACGCATTTCAAAAGGCACTTGTGCAGCAAGAAATGCATATTAAAAGTTACATTTATAAACTATCAATTTCAAAAGGCACTTGTCCAATAAGCATGAATATTAAAAGTTACATATATAGATTATCAGTACTTATCAAGTCATCATGGTGGCATGAGCAATATAAATTATCAATACTTATCAAGTCACAATGACGTCATCAGCAACGTAAATCACTTTCAGGAACAGACAGAAATGGAGCTCAGGTCCCGGTAAATAACGAGATGCCATCAGTATTGTAACTGAAGCGTGCCAGCCTATACTAAAATCGTGCTATTTGTGTCAATCACAAAAAGTTTCTCTCTTTTTTTTGTCTATTTCTCTTTTTATGTTCTATTTCCCGTTTCATATATCTGCGTTTTCATATTTTCTTATTTTTCCTTTATTTGATATTTAAGATACGTATCTGCGTTTTCATATTTTCTTCTTTTTCGTATATGCTATATTTAAGATATGTACCTGCATTTTCATATTTTCTTATTCTTCATTTACTTGATATTTAAGATACGCATCTGCGTTTTCATATTTTCTTTTTTTCGTATATTTGATATTTAAGATACATGCGTTTCCATATTTTCTTATTTTCTCATATTTGATATTTAAGATATGCTTGTTTTATATTTTCTTATTTTTCTTATATTTGATATTTAAGATATGCACCTGCTTTTTCATATTTTCTTATTTTTCTTATATTTGATATTTAAGATATGCACCTGCGTTTTCATATTTTCTTATTTTTTTTCGTATATTTGATATTTAAGATACGTACCTGCGTTTCCATATTTTCTTATTTTTCTCATATTTGATATTTAAGATATGTGCCTGCGTTTTCATATTTTCTTATTTTTCTTATATTTGATATTTAAGATATGCACCTGCGTTTTCATATTTTCTTATTTTTCTTATAATTGATATTTAAGATACGTACCTGCGTTCTCATATTTTGATATATAAGATACGTACCTGCGTTTTCATATGTTCTTATTTCTCTTATATTTGATATTTAATATATGTTTCTGCGTTCTCAGTTTCTTTCAGTGTCCTACGCGATGTCCCTTGAACATCATTTCGCCGTGTGTTTGTTTACATTACCTACCATGACGTGCCAAAAAAAAAAAAAAGGGCTGACAGCCGGACCATAAATAGTCCTTTCAGCCCCACGGCTAAATGACCCCAACAAATTCTGCAGTCTCATTGCAAATAGCTCTGCTATTCTGAGAGGCAGGCAAGACTTAATTTATCCTCTCGGATGCATAAAAAAAATTGGAAATAAACACGAGGTTATTTTGGCTAGCGAATTGAAGCCAGGCAAAAAGAAGAAGGTATCCTTGAACTCTCGTAGAACCAGGATGTTGCTGTGGCCAAGATCTGAATCCCGAGAGAGAGAGAGAGAGAGAGAGAGAGAGAGAGAGAGAGAGAGATCATCCGCAAAGCCAGAGGCGGATGAAAAGAGATAATTTTAGATCCATTCCTCCGCAGAAACGCGAAGTCTCTTGATTGTAGGTTTCAGTGAATCTGCTCGCCTTGTAATTATCGTTATACCCAAATCGGATGATGCTGTTTACTGCGTCTTAAATCAGATCTCCCGTCGGCAATTAGACGGAGATTGGCTGAAGCCAATCATGACGGTCAGGATTGGTGGGGTATTCATATATTTAACCCCCACACTATTTATAACTCGATCTGTGACTGCCCACTCCTTTTTATTTTTGTATATTTGTTTAAGTTTCTTTGAATGTCTGCCAATGCTTCTTCTTTTTTTTTTTTTAAATAGATTCGTGAGTCCGTGTTTAATTTTTGTGAGCGTCTGTACGGTATTTTTACGAAATTCGTGAATACACGTTCTATTTCTGTTCTGTTTTTTCAAACAGACCTGTTAATCCGTGTTCTGTTACGCGCTTGCGCACTAAAAACAGATCCTCCCGGCTGATTCGTTTTACGGGACTGCCCACTTTTTCTTATAACAAATCCGTGATTTCGTGTTCTCCTTATCCTCATTAATCACCTGCTTTTGCAGTTGCTTCTAATTAAAAACATCAGTGATCTCTTGATTGCTTTGTAAAACCTGTCTGTGATTGTGCGTTCATAAATGCTCATTCTTTGCTTAATTCGTATCTCAGGTATACCTTCAAATGTGCTTTTGTAGAAAATTGTAATGTTACATATTTATTTATTTTTTTATAGTTTTTACACGTTTTTGTTTCCTCTTTCTAATTATACTGTGGTTAATATCCAGAATTTTGTATTTTTTAATAACTGATATTTGTGATTCGTGCCACAGTCATGCTTAATGACCGTAATTTTATTACCTTATTTATTCCTAATATTTGCCGTTCCCTAATCATAACTAGTATAAGTTTTATCAAGCGAAATTTATGCCTAGCGTGTGTGATAGTCTTATCATAATTGTACCAATGAGTCGGTGCTTGATATATACCTGATAGGTGCCAATCTGCCTTCCGATCATTTTATTGACAGGTATGACTCCGCCCGTCACGTGTAATTTTTCATATTTACAATTATGGATCTGTATTTAAAACCTCTTTCTTTGATTCCGTGATCTATCGGTGACTGGAATACAGGAATTTTTTCCTCTATTTTTAGACGCAAGTAATTTATCCTTGAAAATGCGAGAGATTTTGCAAGCGATGAGGAAAGCAGAAATTGCGCCGCATGTGTCGAAAGAAAGACGTGACACCAAATGCGAGGATTACGATTATTCTGAGGTGAATAGGCAGCAAACCTCATGAGCCGGATATTTTCGGGTTGCGAAGAGAGTTCATTAGAGACGTCCCTAAAAAGATTTCAAATTGAAATTTAGCTTCCGACTTTCAGGCGATCGGAGAGATGGGCCGGCAGTCACATACATACAGATCAATGGAATTCGTTTTTAAGACGAGAGAGAGAGAGAGAGAGAGAGAGAGAGAGAGAGAGAGAGAGAGAGAGTAAAATGCTCATGAATGAAGGGTGAACCCATTCGCCCCGTATGGGTGAGGATTACCCCTACGAGGCCATGCCACATTGATGATATAAATTTTGACGGATCAATGAACGTTCTTGTCTTGTGTTTGTTCCTTTATTTTCCCCTTTCTCTCTATCCCCCAGCTGCGACCCGCAACGCTCGACTAACAACTAGGTAAACAATTCACTTACGAAATGAACACACGCGTACTGGATTTTAGGGAAGGTGCTTATTCATCCCTCCTGGTCCTGCACGACAGTCGGACGCTGATTCCTCAGATTGTGAGCTGGCGCCCTTACCGCCTCGCCATTAGGCTACAGAGAGAGAGAGAGAGAGAGAGAGAGAGAGAGAGAGAGAGAGAGAGAGAGAGAGAATATCAGAAAATTATTCTTTTTCACTTAGGACAATCAAAGAGATGATCGATGGGGAAAGATTGAAGCATTTGTTTGTAGAAGTTGTAATAGCGAAATCGCTACTTCTGTCAGACAGGATTAGATTTGGAACATCTTGAAACCAACATCCGGATTCAAGCAGACCATTCCAAATGCTATCCGAAATATCCTCCGTCGACGGAAACAGGTGTGTGCCCCCCAGAAATGTTTCAGAATGGTCATTCTCAGGTAGAGATTTATTAATACCTTTAGTTTATTTTTAAGATATTGACATGGCGACGTATAGTCATTTTTTCCGGTTATACAATTTTGTTTATGAAACGTAGAAAAAGGACTTTTCAATAACTTTGCTATTATTTTTATAACTGCGTTTAATTTACAAATAATTTAATTGTTGTTATACAGTTAGCATATATTTGAGTGGTTTAGAATAGGTAAAACCAGTTGTGCCTCTAAACGGCATCAGAACACTGAAAAAGTTAAGTTTCTGAATAAATATTAAGGAAGGCATCGCTGAATAGGAGAGCGATTAGTACCATAGACATTATGATATTTAGGCATAATACGGAGGATAAGAAGAATGGTGAATTACAAAGGTAAAGAAATTTGTAAGACCTAAAAACGGACAGTAAGACGAAGGATAAAGAGAATTAAAAGATGAAAAAAATCAGAATGTGGGGGCTGTTCAATATATTATGATTTAGGTACCTCAGGTCCACCTAGATAGAATAGCATTGTAATGTTACAACAATGCTGATCTGTCTAAGTGGACCTGAGATAGCTACATCATATATTGAACAGCCCCCGCCTACTGATTTTCTTCATATTTTAATTCTTTCTCCTTCTGTCTTACTGTCCGTTTTTAGGTCTTACAAATTTCTTGGCCCTTGTAATTCATATTTCTTCCCTCCCTCCTTATTAGGCCTAAAGCCATAATAATTTAAGTTCGATATTCGTGATTCCGTTGGGGTCCTTGATTCCGTGAAAGGGAGTCACAGTAAGGCAAGAATCGATCGAGTTATATAGAAGGATTTTCGATTTAAGATTCTGAGACGGCACTTGGCAATGTACTCTACTTTTGCATGATTTTAATATACTATCTGGGTTAGTCTTCTCTCTCTCTCTCTCTCTCTCTCTCTCTCTCTCTCTCTCTCTCTCTCTCTCTCTCTCTCAAAATGTTTAGATTTTCGAGGGTAAAATATGGTAAAAAGATAAACCAGTTACAAATCTGGAACTATTCATTGAAGAAAATAACCCTCTCTCTCTCTCTCTCTCTCTCTCTCTCTCTCTCTCTCTCTCTCTCTCTCTCTCTCTCAAAATGTTTAGATTTTTGAGGTACAATATGCTAAGAGAGATGAACCAGTTGCAATTCTGGAACTACTCTTTGAAGAAAAAAATAACTCTCTCTCTCTCTCTCTCTCTCTCTCTCTCTCTCTCTCTCTCTCTCTCTCTCTCTCTCTCTCTCTCTCAATGCTGAGATATTCAAAGTAAAATACGTTAAGAGAAATAAACCTTTTACAGTTTTGGAGCTACTCTGAATAAAGAAATTATTTTGCTTTTTCAAACTTAATGTGGACACACTTCTAGCGTAAATAACAAAACTTAATACACTCATTCATACTAAAACAAGTAAAAAATGCGCCAAGTTTCTTCGGCGCTCGAGTTTTCTGTACATCGTATAATCTAGGCCACCGAAAATAGATCTATCTTTCGGTGGTTTGGGTATAATGCTGCTTGAGCCGCGGCCCATGAAACTTTAACTACGGCCCTGTGGTGGCCTACCCTATATCATTGCCAGAAGCACGATTATGGCTAACTTTAACCTTGAATGAAATGAAAACTACTGAAGGTAGAGGGCTGCAATTTGGTGTGTTTGATGATTGGAGGGTGGATGATCAACATACCAATTTGCAGCCCTCTAGCCTCAGTAGTTTTAAAGATCTGAGGTCGGACAGAAAAAAGTGCGGACGGACAGACAAAGCCGGCACAATAGTTTCTTTTCAGAACACTAAAAATGAGTTAAATTACATTGCTTTCACCCATAATGCAAGATATGCAATTATGATTTAAATACAAATTTATGATTTCATGAATGACAAGTGCGTGAATCATACTTCGGATTTTCCTTATTCTACGAAGACTTAATATAATAAGTGAATGTTTTGGATATGTTATAAAAACAATTAAGTCACTTGTAGATTATTTTCCTTCCCTGTAGAATGTAGATTGTGCTAAGCCTACGAGCAAGTTATGATACTTCAAGATTAACAATAAATAGCCTGCAATACTCAAAAAAAGAAGAAACAAGAAATAATGGTAGAATAACGTAAATACGACCTAATGAAATTCTCAGTAGCATAATAATTGAGCAGACTAATTCAACGCCTAACAGCAGATTGCAAAAGGAAAATGAGTAGATGAATAAAAATATTTTTCAAGAGCAGGACTTTAAAATTAACACAAGCGAAGTAATAATACGCAAGTTACCTCGACAGGAAAGCAAATAAACGTACAAACGTCCCGTCATGAAAATCGATAAAACCAAAACAAAGACATCACAAATGACACACCACACACGAACTGAGGAACAGGGGCCTAACGCTATCTACCGAAAATTTACGCCCAATTAGTCACTTCCTCTTCACCGTATCTTGATAAGGCGACCTTCGGCGAGGCGGCAATTAGTGAATGAACGCCCTTTGAATGACCCGGCGAGCGGAAACGGCGGCAGACACATCATTGGTGAGTAATGAGCGCCGGTCTTTCTTTGCGTCCCGTAGAAGAGGGGAGGAAGACCTCTTACCCCCTCCCTCCCCACCCCCCCCGGCATAATCGCCCGTCCCCCTCCCCTCTCCCGTCATTCCCCTAATGTCTCCCCTAGACCCAACGTACTCATCCGATATCAGTCTCGATGGCGAAGTGAAATATGTCCGTTCCGTTCCTTCTCTGTTATTAAAGGAAATCGCAGACGTTCCGCTGCGCTTCATGCGTCCTTCAGTATCCGACTGAATGTCTGAAGGCGGCCCATTCTTGGTGGTCCATTATTGGGTAGCTTCTTTTGCCTGTGCAGGAGATGGATGTGTCATAATGCTTTTACTTATTTCCAGCTGTGACAGATTGTTTTTATTTATATATTCTCTTTCATTTGCTTCATTTAATCAAAACCTTTTTTATCGTCTTAATATTTATGCGCTATTTTCAATATAATAATTACTTAAATAGCAGCTTTTGTTTCTAAATATTCATAAATATCCACACTATTTCTGCCCTTCTTGGGAGACGGTACGAAGTGATGTTATGGAGGTTTTAGTCATGACTTTGTACCTTTCATCGTTGATCCTTTTGGAAAAATAAAATTTTTATCATCTAATTTTATCATTTTTCTTTATGTACAAAAGAGTCATAACAGTTATGACCAAATTTATTGGAACTTCGAATAACTGGGATGTCTAAAGTCAGATGAAATCGAATTATTATATAATTATGAGATTAATTCCTGTTTAATGATACAACTGTTTGTACGTATCTATTCACAAATAATACTGCACGTACCTGTATATGCAGATATTTAACATATTCTGTGGTTACAGTGTCATTACACAGACACATTTATAGACAGTAGATAATACTGTACGTATCATATCACCTCGACCTTTAATTTTTCTTCATTACGAACAAGGCAATAAGAGGTGGATGAAAGAAAATCACTGGTCATGAGTGAGAGAGAGAGAGAGAGAGAGAGAGAGAGAGAGAGAGAGAGAGAATTTCTCATACCCCTCACGGATTTCCCTTCGAAGGTAATTCTCTGGTTAACAAGATTCCCGAAGTTGGTAAACAGATCAAGTCCCGCGGCCATTGAGTAATCTTATTTAGAGTTTTTGTGTGTTACTCACCGGTCAGGGGAGAAATTAAGAAAACTTTCAAGTAGAAGCAGAGAGAGAGAGAGAGAGAGAGAGAGAGAGAGAGAGAGAGAGAGAGAGAGAGAGAGAGAGAGATCTATTCTTCCCCTTATGGAGGGAATAATCTCTTCGTTGGATGAGTCGGTAAAGCTGCGGACTGTCACTCGATGGGCCGGAGTTCAATTCCCTGGCCGGCTGATGAAGAGTTAAAGGAATATATTTCTGGTGATAGAAATTAATTTCTCGCTAAGATGTGGTTCGGATTCCACAGTAAACTGTAGGTCCCGTTGCTAAGTAACCAATTGGTTCTTAGCCACGTAAAATAAATCTAATCCTTAGGGCCAGCCCTAGGAGAGCTGTTAATCAGCTCAGTGGTCTGGTAAAACTAAGGTATACTTATGAAGGGAACTGTTTTAACATTACGAAAGATTACGATGACAATGAGACCTAGAGTATTGTCAAAATTATCTCCGGGCTTGACTTTTACATTTAAGTCTCCCAGCAGTAATACGAATAATATTACGCCGCTTTTTCATGTGCCTACTCCCATTACCATACATGGCCTTTGTATGTGAGCGGGTGGTTATAACACATACTGTATATACATACATACTCTCAGAACTGTGGTATGTATTCTTTAAAACCTCAAGTCCTTGTGTATGTATAAAGTGGGGATTCACTTCCATGAATAGGTAGTGTATATGAATATGTTTGTACTTCCAAATTTGATCTTTATTTATAACAATATTAATAGTGATTTACTGTCGCCAAAACCATCCTGAAATGAATTTCCGGATAGTTTATCGTAGATCAAAATAGATGGATAATAATAATAATAATAATAATAATAATAATAATAATAATAATAATAATAATAATACATGACTCTCACTGAATATATAAATACTTCATATCACGTGATTTAGAGATATCGTAGAAATTTATTGGCAGTGTCTTTTTTTTTTATCTTTCTTAACATCACGAAGACATATGTCACATAAATTAACGATCCGTCACAATTGCAAAAAGAGGTTATAAACGACCAAGAAAAAAGAAAAAATACATACTGCATGGGTACAAATTAGTGTATTTTTTCAGTGAAGCTATTTATATTTTTAAGTAACTTACTTGGACGATCTCTTGCGTTTGTTTTGTATGTATTTGTATATATATATATATATATATATATATATATATATATATATATATATATATATTTATACATATGTATATATATACATAGATATATATACATATATATACAGAGATGTAATTACATATATATATATATATATATATATATATATATATATATATATATATATATATATATATATATATAAACAATGTTTGTGTGTGTGTATGTAATGGTTTTCGTTGCGTGATCAGTAGCATTCCAATATACCAAAAGAGATATTCCAGTTTAGGATCCTTTCAAAGTATAGTAGACGGTCAAGCTCTGTTACAAGCCAATTGTTCCAGTGATGGCCTAAGAAATGAATAATATACCTGGCAGTCAGACAACTGTGGCGGTCGTGACTAGGTTTAAAAAAAGGGCCATGGGTCTAACAACCTCATCCGAAAAGATTTCCTGTGAGTCAGAAGCTAACTCCCTATGGTGCTACATATTATAATATATACATATATATACACATTCACATATATTATATATATATATATATATATATATATATATATATATATATATATATATATATAAATATATGTATATATATATATATATATATATATATATATATATATATATATATATATATATATATATATATATATTTGTGTAAGTATGTGTTGGCGTAAGTGTGTATTTGTGCGTATTTGTGAAAAGTTTATTACTATCTCACAAGCATAGCCAATCTATTTCACAATCATAGGTAATTCATATTTAGAAAAGTACCCTCCGATTGTGTAATTATCAACAATAATCATGAACAATTGCTCATCATCTTTCAGATGAAATCAATTGAAGTAAATAGAAATTTTTGCTTCGTCTGATTTTGCAATTTCTATTTATAATTTTTTTCTGTATTGCGTTGGCTAGATTGTGAGCAGAATCTAAAATCAAACAGGTTAAAAATAGTCTGCTATGTTTAGATTTACCTGACTCATTTTTTTTTATTTTTTAAGATTCGAGAAATATTTAGAAAGAACCACATTTGACATAAGTATTTTTAGCCTTCGAGTAATCGACAAGGAAAAAAAATATACAATAGAAACTTTAATGTGTATGGAATTTCAATGAAGGAATGTGCTATAAGTCTTCATCGACCTTGAAAATATTGTTTGTATATGAGAAGATTTTATATGCATTATCGACGTCTTTATTCTGAAAATAAGATTCTGATTTTAGTGATACTAAGATTTACTGTTGCATACTTCCTAAAAGGAGCCCCATAGTAGGGTAGTGCTGTCAGTGCACCTCACGTGGTACACTGTAGGCATTACTTAAGGGTCTTTTCAGCGTCCCTTCTGCCCCAAGCTGCAGCCTTTTTCATTCTTTTTACTGTACCTCCTTTCATATTCTCTTCCATGTGACTTTCCACCCACTCTAACCATTGTTTCATAGTGCAGCTGCGAGATTTTCCTCCTGCTACACTTTTCAAACGTTCTTACTGTCAATTTCCCTTTCAGCGCTGAATGACCTCATAGTTCCCAGCGCTTGACCTTAGGTCAAAATTCTATAATCTATTCTATTCTGTTCTCTAAAAGGGGACATAGTTAATAATGATAATGTAAACATTCCAGATTTTTTATGAGATTTACTCTTAATCTGCTTCAGCCCTTTTGTGTAATAGTATTATTTCCCTATTTTCTTCAATGTGATGCAACGAGAACAAACAATTCGAAGCCTTACAAGTCTCCGGCCGGAGCCAGGGATGGATTCCGTGCCTCCAAGGAGGTTTAGAAAGCAGGAACTGTGTTGTGTGCACTTTTTCAGAACTAAGCTAGATCAATTTGATTAATAGTGGCTATCCTCCGGGGATTCCAGTGGGAATCTTTGATCCCTGCTGTTGCTGGGGACCGGAGCCAAGGACGGATTCCGTGCCTCCAAGGAGGTCTAGAAAGCAGGAACTGTGTCGTGTGTACTTTTCCAAAACTAAGCTAGAATCAGAGTGATTAATAGTAGCTATCCTCCTGGGATTCCGGAGGGAACCTTTGGTCTCTGCTGTTGCTGGGGTCCCTCTGATGCTTCTCAGAGTAGCCCATAGGCCCTGTTTTATAAAGTGGGCTTCTTTGCTGGCCTAATTGTTGGGCCTAGGCACCCTGGTTATCTAAAAGGAACTGCTCACGTCCTTCCTTTAGAAGCCTGGAAGAGAAACGGTGCTCCTTTTTTGTCCATGTGCATTCCACCCTTTTCAAATGAGTTTTTTTTTATTAATTGAAAATCTTAAATTTTTGTCAATTTTTGCGTATTTCCAACTTACTTTGAATTATATTATTGGAAGGCCGATACCGTGTCAGTTCAAATATCAAAATAGGCTTGTAAGGGGTGCAATTGGACCTACGTCCGGAAATGTCACGACTGGAGAGTCACTTTTAATATATATATATATATATATATATATATATATATATATATATATATATATATATATATATATATATATATGTATGTATATATAATATATATATACTGTATATACATACACATATATGTGCATAATATATATAAATATGTGTATGTATGTATGTGTGTGTCCTTGAGGGTATGAGTATGTGTAACTAAAGTGACTATATCAATAACTGTCAAAATGGCCATTTTTAACAAAAGTCCCCTAATGTTTTTCATTTTAATTTCACAGCCCCGGCAACGATGGATTGCAAAATGATGTAGAAGAGGAGAAAGGTATGTGAGAATAAATCTTTTTATTTACTGTC